>NC_042626.1:6298754-6605802 GCF_901001135.1 Rhinatrema bivittatum | reverse complement strand
GATGGTTTGGATTTCAGAGGAGGAGGTAGGTTCAAACATTTCTAGGTGAGTGTTTTTGATGTGGGGCATTAGCGCTTGAGTTAGGGGAGCGATATTGGGGGGAAGTTGAGTAAGAAGATTCTTGATTTTGTTTTGAAAGAAGAGAGCGAGTTCATCTGCTTTGGCTTGAGCTTGATTACTAGGGCATTCTGGTGAGGGAACTTGGGTGAGGGTGGAAACGTAGTTGAATAAAGCTTTCGCGTCAAAGACTAAGTTGTGAATTCTGGAGGCGAAGAAGTCTCTTTTTGCTTTGGAGGTGTAGGCCTTGTATTGTTGTAGCGTGCGTTTGTAGTCTGAGAGTGTGCTGGGATTTGGAGTTTTCCGCCAGTTAGATTCCTTTTGTCTTAGTATTTGTTTAATCCTTCTAAGATCGTTTGAGAACCATGGTTGTTTTTTGGAGGCATCTGGGTGAGATTTTTTTGTTGTAAGTGGGCAGAGCTTATTGGCTATTGATTCTGTGATCGTATTCCAGGATTGTAAAGCAATATTAGGATCAGTGAGAATTATATCGTGAAGGTGTTTGGTTAGTTGATTGGTAAGGTCATCTGGATTGCAGGGTTTCCTGTAGGTAAAGGATGGAGAAGGTGTGTGACTGGTAGTAGATTTTTCCAGTGAGAATGATGTAGAAATGAGGGAGTGATCAGACCATGGTACCTTCAGATTTTTTATTGGCGAAGTCGATTTTATGCCTTTGTTGATAAAGATGAGGTCTAGTGTGTGGCCTGCTTTGTGAGTCGGGTTATTGACTATTTGGGAGAAGCCCATCGCTGAGAATGCTAGTAGAAGAGTTTGGCAGCTAGGTGAGAGAGCAGGGTTGTCCATGTGGAGATTAAAATCTCCGAGTATTATTGCTGGGGTGTCCAGGTTGAGGAGTGTTGTTGTTATTTCGATGATGGATGAGACGTCAGATTCTAAGAGTCCCGGGGGGGCGTAGACTAGAAGTATTTGGAGTTGGTGAGATGTGAAGAAGCCTATCTCAAGTTTATTATTGGAGAGGATTGAATGTTGAGAGAATTTGAGGTCTTTTTTTGTAGCAAGAAGGATTCCTCCTCCCCTTTTTTTCAGTCTAGGAAGGGAGAAGATATCGTAGGTTAGCGTCGGTAATTGGTTTAAGATTGCTGTATCTGATGGTTTCAGCCATGTTTCTGTTATTGCGCAAATGTCAGGCTTGGTGTCGGTGAGGTAGTCATTGAGAATTAGTGACTTTTTAGTTATAGATTGCGCATTGAAGAGCGATAGGGTGAATAGGGTGAGGCCTAGTAGTTGTGTTATTGGTGCTATTAGTATTGGTGTGAGTGATTTTAGGTTGTGGAGGTTTGCTTGTCTGGTTAGATTTCTTTTCTGTGGGAAGTAGTGATGTATGATTGGGATTGAAAATGTTGGATGCATTTTGGAGGCTGGATCCTTTTAAAATTGTATGTGTTGTTATATAGGATGTTTGATTCGATTGATTGCAGTTGTTGAATGGATTTGTTGAGTTGTGGAGTAGTTGCTGGGTTGATGCTGGAGTCCTGTAGAATTGTTTGAGTGTGGCTTCAGTTGTGAAGTTGATTGTCTTTGTCTGGCGTGGTTGAGTGGGTGCTGTATTCCTGTGCGTTGTCAGAGTATGTCACCTGAGCAGTCGTTTGTCTCTGGCTGTGTCGTCATGCATTGGACGTTTCAGATGGAGTGATTGAGTGTTAGAAGGTTGACTTGGATGGTGTAGACGGTCCTGTTCTGGCATGCTAGAGGGCTTGGTGGATTTTAGTAAGAGTCCGGCTGGCTTCCGGTAGTTAGGAGAGGTAGGTGGGAGAAATGGGTAGTTAAGGGCTCAGGGTCTCTCAGGGGCTGCACGAAGGGGCGCACAAAGGGGCAGGCCCCTTTGTTGCGCTCCTTCGGCGCGCGACGCTCGGCGCACGGCGCCTCGGATGTCCGTAATTAAATACCTCGCGTGCTTCTCCTGGATTGGTTGATGAGATTAGAAATAGGAGGGCCTGTCTTGTGGCTTCCTGCGGCGGTGGGCGGAGAGCGGAGAATCAGCCGGATCGGCGCGATTTCAAGCAGGAGTCAAGCAGGAGTCAAAACTGGACAAAGTTTACATTTCAATTTATATAAAAACATAGTTAAATAACATCAAGGAATCACCAAGGCTGGTGAGTGGTATTTTATTAGACTGTCTGTACAGCTGAGTGTGAATACTGTGTTGTAGTTTTATTTAGTTATTTTATTTACATGTTTCTATATACCATCCTTCCAAGATGATCTGGGCAGTTTACAAGTTAAAAACACACATTATCAAAATATAACACACAAAAAATAAAATACAAAACAAATTACAGAATCGATTATGCAATGAAGCACAAATAATAAATCACAGTAGACTCTTAACACAAAAGCTACAAGAGAAAAGGTTTAGTTACTGGTCTGCACCTTAATAACCCACAATAATCATTGGCACAAAGACAACCAAGCATAGAAGACCGGTCATCCAGGAGTCTTTCTTGGGTGGTGAAGTCTTTTTGCTTTTATAAAATCTTTTGACTGGATTTCAGATTTTTACCTCAATGTGACCAAAATATGATTTAATAGCTATAATTTTTTACTGTGTCCTTGGCACATACACTGATTCTTTTCTAAGCATTGTTTTAAGCATCTTTAAAAATGTTTAGTACAAAGACCTCATAATATATACTGTACTTGCACTTATATTTATCACATTTGTATACATATACTCTGTTACATTTATTGCCTTCTTTTGTACTGTTGTTTTGCACTGAATTCATGTTTCACATTGAACTGTATCCTTATTGTCTTGTATCTTTTTCTTTTAACCCTCTTACTTCTGTACTCCATACCCATTGTAAAACCTCATTCTCTGCTGTAACTCGCTTTGAACCAGCTGGCGAAACCCACAAAAAATAGTCGATGATGGTGATGAAGATGGCCTAGTTGTTCCAAAAACTCAAATAACTCTTAGTACTGCTACTGCTAGTGATACCGCTAGTGCTGCTACTATTAATTTTACTGCTGTTACTTCTATTGCTAATGCTACTTATAGTTTTATTTAGTGTTACTACTATTCATACTAACTGCTCTTGGTTCCCCCTCCCCCCCCCCCCCCCAATTACTAATACTTCCCATTACTATTTATTTATCTAAAAGCATTTTTATGCTGCTCACTCCACGTATCGTGGTGATGTATAAAATAGCATACATATTAATTTAAAATAAACATGTTAGTTAAAAAACATACATCTTCACAAATATACATCACACAATCAGATTAAATAACTGAAGTAACTAACTCAGATTTACAGACCACCATCTAGAGCTGCCCAGAATATAATACCTCACTTCGGCTATTCTTTGAACGCTTCCTGAAATTGACATGTTATTAGAGTTGTTTTATACCTTTTCATATCAGCCATTGTTGGTAAAATCACTAGCAAGGTATTCCAGAGCATGTACCTGGCTATTGAGATTGCCTTGTTCCATACTAACCCTAAATGCCTGATGAATTGATAAATCTATAAGGCCTGTATTTGCCAATCTTAGGGCACCTTGAGGGATATAGATAAGTATGTTAGCACCCAACCATACTGTTTTTTTGGGTTATATATGATTTTATGTATTAGAGTCAAGACTTTGTAGTGGACTCTATAGAATCAGGAGCCAATGTAATTTAGAGCAGTGGGGTTATGTGATCATACCTGGAAGATCCCTTCAATACTCTGACTCCAGAGTTCTGAAGTAACTGTAGGGCTCTGAGATGTGTTGCAGGGATTCTTAGTGTAATGTTTGACTGGCCACGGGAAGGCTCAGTCGTAGTTACCCCTGAGTGCCTCCCATGCCAATGCGACTGGGATGCCGCCATACTGCTCCTGCCCTGGGCTTCCTTAGGTGCGCGCGCGCGCATGGTGTGCCGCCTTTTAAAGGCCCCGCGGCGGGAAACCCTTCTGCTGGTGCCCACTGATGATGTCATACAGCTGGGTACTTAAATCTTCATCTGCTCTATAAGCAGATGAACATAAAAAAATTGCCACGCTGGGTCAGACCAAGGGTCCATCAAGCCCAGCATCCTGTTTCCAACAGTGGCCAATCCAGGCCACAAGGACCTCAGCAGCAGGTCTCCTTCTCTTGCAGTGCATGTTGTCTGCTGTCTCCGTGCCTTGCCTTGTTCTTGCCTTGCTTTGCAGTTTCCCTGCCTTGTCCTGCTAGGTCTTGCTCTCTTGTGCCCAGTCCTTATCTTGTCTGACTTCTGGTACTGACCCTGGCCTTGGACTCTGACTATGTTTATGGATCGCCACCTGCCCTGACCTCTGCCTGGACCTTGACGCCACTTACTTGCTGCTCGCCCTGACCTTGGCCTGCTCCTTATAGGACCCTTGCCGAAGCCCTGCCGGTCGCTGGAACCCAAGAGCTTAACCTTCAGGGAATGGGGCTGGTGTAGATGGTCCTAGACCTAGTCCTCATAAGAGCGAGTCCACCTGCTGTCAGCAAGGGCCTAGTGGGTTCACCTGCTAGGCTGCATCAACCACACCACAGCCAAAGGGCTCATATCTGTGACACCTAGAAATAAGGAATTACAGTAATCAAGTTCATTAAACAAGAGTATTTGCAAAGTTAAAACAAAAATTATTTGATTCTAATAGAGGATTGAGTTTTGTTAGCATTCTCAACTTAAAGTAAGCGATTTTAACCTGATTTTTTAAATTCACTATCACTGATAACTTTCTGTCCAAGGACACTCCTAAATCTCTGACCACACTGGCACATGAAATATCATGTGGGCAACAAAGTGGGTTAGATGCCAAAATAGTCCAAGTGTAACCCACTTTGTTGCCCACACGGATCTTTTAGACGGCCTGCCCTCCTGTTTTACATGAAATATCATGTTCATTGAATTTGAATGGGGGTAATATCTCCGTCTCTGTCCTATTATATAAATAAAGAATTTCTGTTTTAGATAGATTTAATGAAAGCTGGTTATATCCCGATCATTTCTGAATGGCCTCTAAATAAGTGTCTAGTTCTTTCATTGCAACTGGGATTGAATTCTTGATGGGAAAGAACAGTTGGATATAGTCAACGTGCAACCTAAAGTTTATGTCCAGCCCTTCTAACAGCCTGCACAGAGGGGAGAGATACACATTAATATGTGTGGCAGAGAGTGCAGATCCCTGTGGCATTCCTTTTTTTTTTTTAATCTCAATCTAATTAGAGCTGTTATTATTCAGAATAATTTTAAATATGCGATTCCTCAAAAAAAGACTGCACAACTTTAATGGTTGACCTGGTACACCTAATTCAATCAAGCGTGTTATCCAAATATCATGGTCCATGGTATTGAATGCTGCAGTTAGATCTAATAGTACAAATAGGTATCTCTGCCCACCATCAAAACCTCTCAGTATGGTGTCCATCACCAAAATTTCTGGAATAATTTTTCCAGAAAACATTATTGCTTTTGATTTAGGAGACTGTTCTATTCTAGGTAATCACATAGCTGCTTGTGTATTACCTTCTCTGTCAGTTTAGCCAAGAAGGGCAAAGATGAAATGGGTCTACAACTTGCCATTTGCAAGGGATTAACGGCATAATTTTTTAGACTAGGTCTTACAATTGATATTTTCATCAGCTCAGGTACTGAACCTTCTGATAAAGAGAGGGTCATAATTTTTGCTATGAATGAGGAAATAGTCTCTCTAATTACCTTTAATGGGATAATTTGAATTGCATTCAGTGCACAATATGCTGGATTCATTCTGCTGATTAAATTTTTTACTTCTAGATCTGATAGCTCTTCAAATGATTCCCAGCATGAGGTGGATATAATATGTGGGGTAATTAGATTTGGAAGTCATATCAGGAAGTTGTCACACAACCTCTCGATTTTCTGAAGAAAGAAATTCGCAAAGGCATCACTATCATATACATTTACAATTATTAAAATGTATTAATCGCTTAACACAAATGGTCTAAGTGATGTACATATAAAACATTCAAATCCAAAATGTTACACAAAACAAAAATAAATTATAACATAAAATTAAATGTTCCATAAGTTCAATCAAATACCTATAGGACAATCTCATATCACAAACGAAAATTGTTAAATCACTTGAGTCCAACAATACCTGGAAGGATGGACTCTAACTTGTTATAGTAAGCATTGTTCTTATTGATAAGTCTACTTAAAAAGAAATGTCTGGAGGAGACGCCTGAATGTCTCTAACAATCACTTAGCCGCAATTCCATCGAAAAGGTGTTCCATAAAGCAGGAGCCTGCACAGAGAAAGCACTCTCTCTGCTCACAGCAAGGCAAGCACACTTGAGAGAATGGATTTTGAGTAAGCCTCTCTATGATGACTTTAGCAGACAAGACGGAGAATTGGGCCATGGGCAGGTCCCAGAATTAATCAATTTAAAAACAGTCATTCCTATTTTTATAATCAACTCGTTGACATACAGAGAGCCAATGTAAAACTCATGAGATTGGGAGAAATTATGCTCATAGCACTTCACACCAGAAATGAGGCATGCGGAAGTTGTAAAGGCTGAAGTAACATTTGGGAGGCCTAAATAAAGTCCATTACAATAATCAATTAATGGAAAAGCTGAAGCTTGTACAATAGTGCAGAAATCAATATCATGCAAAATATGCTTTAAGCCAGAAATGACTTGCAATTTGTAGAATCCAGCTCTGATAGCAGAATTAATATGAGGTTGAAATGAGAGACTGGAATCTGGCCAGAAACCCAAAATTTTACTACATTCATTAATAGGAAAAGAACAGTTGTCAATGATAACAGAGCATTGCTGAATAGTAGAATGGGCTCTCTGAATTGAAAGAAATTCGGTTTAGACATATTAAGAGATAACTTGTTATGCTGTAACCAGGATTTGAGGGTAGACATACAGATTCTAAGGTGTTCAAGGGTATCTTGCCGGGAGTTATATTTACCAATGAGAAATTGTATGTCGTCAGCACATATTTTATAGCAATCACTAAGACTTGCCAGGATCTTAAAAATGGGGGCCAAATAGATGTTGAATAAGACTGATGATAAGGCAGATCCCTGAGGAACATCAGTATTGATTAATGATCATTGTGAGTATTAATTCTTGATCTTGAATTTCTGTTTACAATTTTGTAAATATGAGGTAAAGCAATTTAAAACTGAACTGGCTATACCACATTCATGCAATCAAAGTAACAGTATTGTGTGGTCAAACGTGTTAAAGGATGAAGGCAGATCAAGAGAGACAAGAATGTATTGATGTTCATTATCTAGACCTCTTCTAAGAGTGTCAGTCAATGAAAGCAAGAGGAGTTTGGTGCTCATAAT
This sequence comes from Rhinatrema bivittatum, assembly GCF_901001135.1. Taxonomy (NCBI): domain Eukaryota; kingdom Metazoa; phylum Chordata; class Amphibia; order Gymnophiona; family Rhinatrematidae; genus Rhinatrema; species Rhinatrema bivittatum. The sequence continues at coordinate 6,598,435 of NC_042626.1, read as the reverse complement.
GGGCCAGATTTTAAAACTTATGCAGGGGCGTAGATTTGTGCACGCAACCCGGCGCGCACAAATCTATGCCCGATTTTATAACATGTGCACACATGTTATAAAATCCGGGGTCGGCGTGCGCAAGGGGGTGCACACTTATGCACTCCGAGCCCTAGGGGAGCCCCGATGGCTTTCCCCGTTCCCTCCAAGGCCGCTCCGAAATCGGAGCGGCCTTGGAGGGAACTTTTTTTTCGGTCCCCCCCCCACCTTCCCCTCCCTTCCCCTATCTAGCCCACCCCCCAGCCCTACCTAAATCCCCCCCCCCCCCACCACCTTATTTTATTTCTTACACCTGCGCTGGCACGGCCGCAACAAAGGAGGCCTCGGGACCGCCACCACACCCCGGACCCGCCCCTTCCCGTCCCTTTTTCGAAGCCCCGGGATATATGCGCATCCCCGGGCTTGCACGCACCGCCGAGCCTATGCAAAATAGGCTCGGCCCGCGCAGGAGCAGATTTTCTTGGGTTATGCAAGTAGATTTGAAAATCTGCCCCAAAGTGCCTAAATCCAAATTGGTGAGGATCAAGCAACTCATTATTCTCAATGAAATCCAGTAATTGCTGAAGTATGATGGAGTCAATAACTTTTGAAAGGAAAGGCAACGATGAAATGGGCCTATAATATCAAGATTACGTTTTTTGATCAATGGATGCACTACTGCTTTCTTAAGGCTGTCTGGAAAATGATCCTGTTTTAAAGATGTAATTTGGGTGCAAGAGTATCCTTAGAGACTTTAAAAAGAGCAATGGCACAATCAGTAGGTAAACAGTGAACACTGTTTATTCAAAAAATAATTTGGCTAACTTTGCATGTTGAAGTGTTAAAAAAATTAAGTCCAGTGGGGATTCATGGCACTTTGTGACCCAGTGGACCATATAGGAACATTAGAGAAGTTAGCATTCTCAATTTTAAGCTTGAAATGTTTGAGAAAAGATTCTGCAAAAGGGGTATCAATTACATAAGAAAATGCCATACTGGGTCAGACCAAGGGTCCATCAAGCCCAGCATCCTGTTTCCAACAGTGGCCAATCCAGGCCACAAGAACTTGGCAAGTTCCCAAAATCTAAGCCTATCCCATGTTACTGTTGCTAGTAATACCAGTGGCTAGTTTCTAAGTCAACTTAATTAATAGCAGTTAATGGACTTCTCCTCCAAGAATTTATCCAATCCTTATTTAAACCCAGCTACACTAACTGCACTAACCATATCCCTTGGCAACAAATTCCAGAGTTTAATTGTGCGTTGAGTGAAAAAGAACTTTCTCCGATTAGTTTTAAATGTGCCCCATGCTAACTTCATGGAGTGCCCTCTAGTTCTTCTATTATCCGAAAGTGTAAATAACCGATTCACATTTACCCGTTCTAGACCTCTCATGATTTTAAACACCTCTATCATATCCCCCCCTCAGCTGTCTCTTCTCCAAGCTGAAAAGTCCTAACCTCTTCAGCCTTTCCTCATAGGGGAGCTGTTCCATCCCCTTTATCATTTTGGTTGCCCTTCTCTGTACCTTCTCCATCGCAACTATATCTTTTTTGAGATATGGCGACCAGAATTGTACACAGTATTCTGATAGTAGAGGAACTAGTTAATTTTTTTGTCAAAGTGAATAAAACTTTGGGATTGTAACCAATTTCTCTGATTTGGTTGGAGTAAAAATTCTTTTTAGCTTCCAAAATTTGTGATTGATATTCATTCAATAGAGATCTATATCATGGCTGAGATATTTGCATCTGTGGTGCTCACATTTTTGTAAGGACTGTCTAAGTCATTTGAGCTCAGGGGTTAACTATACTTGTGGTTTTTTTGTACTTGTGACCACGAGGTTTAGGTTGAATGAATATAGAAAACTGATCAGATCAAGGGACATCTTGAACAAGTATAGAATTTAAGCAATACTCATGAATGGATTCATTAACAAAAACTATGTCTGAGGTCGGGTGTCGGATTAATTGACTCCAGCCTAATGAGGAAAGAATATCTAAAAGTAGTGCACACTGATGAAAGAGAGGAGAAATGATAACATGTAAATTAAAATCACCTAGAATAATCATGCTATTGACATCAGATTTGGCTGAAAATAGTGGTTCTAAAAGAAGGAAAGAGATTGGATGGCAACAGCTTAGGTGGACAATATATCAAACAAAGCAAAAAACAATTGACAGACAAAACAAGCATTTCTTAAGGTGAGTCACCACTCAGATTTTCAGATTTGAGTTTCCAGGAGCCCTTACAGACAGACAATGAGCAAACCACCACTCTGCCCTGTTTTCCATGGCTGAGAAGTACAAGCATAACCTGAAGGACAAATATGGTTAAGAACAGTGAAATCAGAGTTCAAGAGCCAGGATTCTGTAATGCAGAAAAAATCTGGTAGCTTCTCTGCAATGAGATCATGAAGAAGTAGAATTTTTTTTTTTTTTTTTTTTTTATTGCTTGAGCATTAATGAGCATGGTGGTAAAATATAAGGCTTGTCAGTGCACGGAACCGAGATAAGGCAAGATCGCTGGCAAAAAGAGGAAAGACTTTTGTTGGAAAGCTCACCATATCTTTCTTGATTTATGATAAGTGGAATACAGGAATCTTGCAGCATAAAGTCATTCCTTGTTAACAAAGCAGAGCTCCATGTCCCGTCGCCTCGTGGCATGCAAAGGAGCTCCTTGGTGTGCACGAAGGATTGCACGGTCTCTGGTGCCAACCGCCAGCTCTTGGCCCCCCCGCTCAGGTGACAGCATGGGGGGGGGGGCGAGACCAAAACTGTGTTTCCCTTTTCATCATTGGTTAGATATTTTACTGTGGCAAACAGGAATTTAGAGTCAAAGCTAAAGGCTTCTATTTTTTGAGAAAAATATTTTTTTGTGTTATCTACCAACTGCCTATATTACTGTACTATTACTACATATTCACCAGCCGCCCATCAGTTAAAAATGGCCATCATCCACAGCCCATCTTTCTGGAATCTGTGAAACTGTCCATGGGTGACTGTGTCTGTACCTACCACTATTTCCTCTAAGCTGAGCACATGTGAACCCTGCTCCCATGGCAAAGCACAGTACGCACAAGAATTCCTAATATTAATTGCATTATACTGTCTCATAGCGCACAAATTTAAATACACAAAAGACAATTTTTGTGCACATAACCTTTCAAAAATTAGAGAGAACATTGCTGCCCACACACTAGGTTTTAAGTGGCCAGGGCTGTTTCATATTTGATTCTGGAGAAATAAATAGAGCCTTATTATTTCCTGATTTCTGAAGTAAAACTGGGCAGGAGCCAAACCAGAAATTATTTTGTGATTACAGGGCTGCCTTTGCCAAACAAGACGCCATCCTTTTTGTGGAAATGCTCTTCACTGTCTCATTTGTTTCTCCGTTATTGTGGTGTAATGCGGTGGGACACCCTGGGTTTTATGTTGGATGCTCTTCCAAACCAACAACTCTGCCCTTGGGATGTTCTCTGCCCAGGCAGGGTTAGCGTAGCTCTTTGAGAGCTCATAACTGCTTAGAATATCAAATGAAAAAAATATCACTATTATACCAGCTGCAGATGTAAGAAAAGATAGGATGGGATAAGGAGGAAAGTGTTGGAGACTTCCATTATTGGAAGGCGAGATTTTGGGACTTAGTCATTCTACGAAGCATTGTAGAATTGTTTTTAGGTAATAATTTTCCTGCTGAGCATGTCTCTCCGTGTTTCTCTCTCACCCACTCATACTCAGACACATACAGTCATGCATAAAGACACTAACTCCTCTTCACCTCACAACACACACAGCTCATTGCCAGTCAGCTGATTAATGGCTTTTAGCTCATAGCACATCTGACAAAGATAGTCTATATTGTAATTCTGGTGGTTCTGTTACATAGCCAGTCCAGATCCCTTGATTACAGAATTCCATTTGATAGTGTCTTCTAAGGTTTATGGATACAACACTTACTGTATTTCCTTTACACAGTATTTCCTAGGCACTCCATGCGTAGAAATGCATTACAGCTCTCTGTGCACCAGTGCCTCATATGCACCCAGAAACTCGAGATGTGTCCTCCTTCCATGCAAAGGGACAAAGAGTCTCAGAGAGAGAGAGAGGAAAGGTCTATGTATGGTCAGCAAGCTAAGAAAAACCTTCTTTTTACTTGCTTAAAAAAATAATACCCTTCAACGGAACAATTTATTCAAATTGATTTTGAAATGAACAGATTCACTGGAAAGACCTTGCGACATTTTGCTATTTACTGTGTTTTAGTATCATTAATCATTCTTCCTTTAATCACTGAACCAGAGTTCACATACCCTAAGAAAAATTCTTCCTAATAAGTAGAATTCTTCAAAGTGAATATATAGCCTCAAATTTTGCTGACGCTTTGTGCGGGCTGGACTAATATGACCTTAATTGTGCTTGGGATAACAGTGTAGTTTAACAAATAAATAAATACATATACTTTGCAGCTAAAATGCATTTTGTTTCCTTGTTATGATCTACGGAGAAGAGATTAACGGGAATTTTATGTCATACTGTCTCAACAGATTTAAATCAAACCCTTCAGGAGAATAAACAGCTTCTACAATAAAACACAACATCTGGGTAATATTAGAGATCCGGGGCTGGGTGAAGGGAAGGCAAGAGGGAGACTAAACATCTGGAATCCTCAAGGTTTTGCCAGACAGACATATCTTTTAAGAAGCTCCGTCATTAATGCAGATCAACCCTAGGCTTCCCTCTACGGGCCATCAGAAGGACCTCCTTATCACCTACTTCACCCTCCTTTCTCCCATATAGGCCAGAGGTCACTGGCCAAAGTGAGAGGATGGGAGTCCTGGGCACAGCAACCAAGTGCCTCGGTTTCCAGAGGGAGACTTCTCCTGGCTGTTCATTGCTTCATGATGTAGTCTGGTGTTTATAAGTCGCACTTCCTTTGTTAAAATTCAGGTATCGAAATGAATCGAGAAGAGTGTCAGAAAGTCGAGACTGGTTTAGTGTCTTCCTTCAGGAAGCCCTAATCAGTTTTATCCTGATGCCAGTCTCTAGATAATGCTGCTGGTGTAACCTCCCTTCTAGATACTTCCAAAGCCTTGAGAGCTGCAATCCTAATGCTGGATGGTGTACCTGTGGATAAAACACCTACAATTGTGGCAATCTGGCAAGCAGTTCATTTGCCTAGACATGAATTTGTTTTCTTCCATCTGCATGGTTACAAGCCATTCATATGTAACCCCCTTGCTTTTCTAGTGCAGGATCTCCTAATGGGCAGCTTTTGGCAGCTACTGTGGCTATTAGGATGGTCCTTGGTAGCTGACTTCCAATAGCTCTGCTCTGCACCTTAGCTTGAGCACCATGTGGGGACTGCTGACTGTTCTCCCAGTGATGAAGCATCTTTTTGCCACTGGGTCACCCTAACTGGAATAGTGGAAATGAAACTCCTTCTCTCGTGGAAGAAATTACAGATGATCACTATGTGGTTTTCAGTTCCCTATTGGCAAACCAGGTGGACTTGTCTCACACTAAAATGATTCTTTCCTCCCTGGAAAAACTCTTAAAAAAAAAAAAAAAAAAAAAAAAAGCTTTCGTTCACACATGGGAAGCTCTCACTGATTCTCATGACCACAGCCTTAGGAACTTTGAGGAGAAAATTTAGGCTTCAGACCTACTTACTTTACGTTCCTTAATGCTCCCAAAGAGGGAAGGAGCCTACAGAGCTTTGACTTAGGCCTGCAGTTGCTCCCCTGCTTCAGATCTCTCTCTGAACTCCTAGAAAAATCCAGGTGTCTGTATGCAGCTCAGAGCCCAAACCCTTCTGGGAATCTCATCAAATGGATCATACCAACTGCTTGCTGCAGAAAATCATGTTTGGTAAAAAGGGGTCAAATTATTTAGTGGGGACTCTCTTTGAGAGTGGAATAGCGATATAAAAAAATTGTAAATAAATAAATGGCTTTCCCCTAAGTAAATCAGGAGGTCCATATTCAAAAGCCATTTAGATGGATAACGCAATAGTTATCCATCTAAATTGCTTACCTGGCTATATTCAGCTTTTATCCAGATAAATTGTAGCCAGCTAATAAGTTAGGGAGGTAGAATTTAGCCGGATTAGTTAGGGGCACTCCAGGGAGGTAACTGGGAGGAGACTGGTTGAGTCAAAGAGCCTGTCCTATAGTTAGCCGGCTAACTAATTAACAGGATCATTTGTGATTTTGCGTTAGGGTCATAATGAGTGCATTAAATAGCACAACGCGCGCTATTATGCAAATGTCACATTTGCTATGCAAGTGGGAGGAGTTTGGGCAGCTCCTAAGATCAAATGCGATAGAGTAATGCAACGCGTGTTTAACGCCAGAAATAACTACACCTTTTTTCTGTGCATTGTGCCCGCGTTATCGCACATGGGGAGAGACCAATATGTAACTTTAGTATTTATACCATTGTAAGAGGGGGCGGGGTAGGTTTGGGGGGTGGTTTTACATACACAGTAAGAGGTACGAACAGCAAAGTTGAAATCACTGAAGATTTTCTACTGTTTGAATCGATGAAAGGTAGAAGAGGAGTTGATTTGTAGAATGCACTCTCTACCTAGCTTTGTACCTCCTCCTGTGTATGTAAACTGCCCCCCAAACCTACCCCACACCGAGTTAAGTGCCCCCCTTACAGTGAAATAAATAAATAAAGTTACATATTGGACTCTACAGAGTCTCTCTCTCACGCCCTCTGATGCAGGAGCAGGGAAATTATCCTAACCACGCCACCTTTTTATCGCGGGTTCTATTTCTGCTATAAATATATCATTTTAATAAATCTATTTATTTATTTATTTATTTTTAATTTTTATATACCGAAGTTCTTGTAGGGACTACAAATCACTCCGGTTTACATAAAACGAAGAACTGCTCAACAGAGAGCTGAGCTTTACATGGAACAGTAGAACATATGGAACAGTATAACTGGTTGACAATTTAACATAGAGCTAAATAAAGAAATAATAGTTTAACTGGTAATAAATAGTAATAAGTAAAGAAATATAATATATTATATAAGCAGTATAACTATTTAACGTAGCAATAAATATAAATATAAGCCATGCCAAATATATATATGAAATAAAGTAAATTTTTGATCTCAAAGATAATTGTCCAGTTGTAGATATTTTAGAATTAGTACTGGATACAGTGACCATAATTAGGGTAATTAGGATACTTAGTAATTAGGGAGTCTGTCTGTCACTTAAGCGTCTGGGAAAGCTTGTTGGAAGAGAAAAGTCTTCAGTCTTTTTTTGAATTCTTGATAACTGGGTTCTAGTCTAAGATCTGGGGGAAGCGTGTTCCACTGGTGTGGGCCTGCTGAGGATAGCGCTCGTTTGCTCAATGATGATTTTATTTGTGGAGCAAGCAGTGTTCCTCTGTATGCGCTTCTGATTGGTCTGGAGGAAGTGTGTAGTTGTAGTTGCGAGCTTAATGTGATGGGAGCTAGTTTGTTTGTCGCTTTATGGATGATAGGCATGATCTAGGCATAAGTTAGCTAGCTCTGTTCAATAGTGCCAAATAAAAAATTCACCTTGGTCATAGACTTCAATCCACCATGAAAACAAATCAGATTTTAAAGACCATTGTATATAAGACACTAGCTCACACTCACAAGAAACCTTACATAGGCTGCGTCAAACGATAAAATTATCGGTTTGTGAAGATATGTAAATTTTCCGAGACTCTTTTTATATTGCAAGTAAAATCACTTTACTTATAATATATATGAGTGAAAGATCCTCATTGTTTCTGTCTCCAAAGCATAGGATCGCCCATATCTTCCATATACCTCTGGCTAACTTTGCTATCTAGACTGTGTCTGAATATGGACCTCCAGCAGTACAAAGTCCATGCCTGAAATGGGGCAGACCTAGGACTGGTTCCGCCTGTCGTTGGCACTGATCCATTATTTGAGGGTAAGTTAAATTGCTGTCCTGCATGTGAATGGAATGAGGCAAGTGGAATTTAGCCCACACATTGGATTTAGTCCCTTTCTGTGGTCTCCCCTGTTCTTAGGCTTGTGAAAGCTCACAAGGATCAGGCACAGCTCATCTGCACTACATGTTTGAACCAATAATCAATCCATTCTTCCAAAGAGAACTTCATTACAGCTCTGTATTTTTATTTTTCATTTTCAAAAAATCATTACAAATTGCATTAAAAATTCATTTAGCAAATGGCATTAAGTTTGTATCCTGAAAGATAGTCTGCTTTATTTATCAGGATCCAGGAGGAGAGTCAGCCTTTGTACAGACAGTTATAGGTCTGCATTTCCAGAGCAGAGCTGCATGAACAGCAGATAGCTAGGAAACCCACATTCTCACTGACGCTGCATTAAAAAGTTACTTTGCTTTATGCACAAAATGGTGGAGGAGTGCTTTAGTTAATATGATCTGTTATTGTCTCCTGGTTGAATCAAAGGGTGTTAGAATGAGGCTAGTCCCATGGCTCAGGCCATTGTGCTATGTGTCATGGTGTTGGGGGTCCAGGTTTGGATCCATCATGCACTGGAGCCTGAGTGTACTCCTGAAGTGGTGAACTCAGGCCCAGGGAGGGATGGGTAGCACTGAAGGTGCATCTCAGAGCACGAGGCTCCTCCAGCTTTTGGGCCAGTGTGGATCCCTTGAGCTTGGCAGGGTTTGTCATCTGGCAAGCAGGGGTAGGTAGCAAAAGACCATTTTTGTGTGTGTGGGTGGGGGGGGGGGGGGGGGTAGGTACAAGTAGACCCTTAAATATATTTAACTTTTCATGGATCTTCCTATTAAATATTTGAGGCATGGAATTGAATGCTGATCGTAGATTGATATCGTCATGAAAAAGTCCAGAAGATGTAAAAAGTAGAAGAGAAATGCTTCCTTTGTTCACAGAGGATGTCTGGACGGCCCATGACATCATGTAACTAGGAGTGGCCACAGCTTGGGGAAACAGCCAGGAGGATGGACGGAGACAGACTCTGGCTGTTCCACACACAAACTTTATTTACAATAACAGAAACTTCAGCACAAAAGGCTGCTTACCTTTGCAGACCTTAACTTACTCACAGTCCTCAACTTACAATGGCCTTCTCTCTAGGGCCTCCCCAACCCTTCTGGGGTGTGGCAGGGGAGCTTTCCTTCACCCATAATTCCTTGCGAGGCTGGTTCTTAAGGAACAGGCCAGATAGCTGTTCTGAGGGAATTTACCCATATACCTCCTCACAGGCCCTTAGCATCATAGAGGTGATTTTTCACCTAGGAGCCGACATAGGAGTGGCTGCTGGAATTGAAACAATGAATTAGCATGTTAGCTTTTTTCTTTTTTTCTTACAGTATCCACTTTTGCACTTCCTGGTCCTCTGTGTACCCTTGCTTTGAAACTCGGAGGGGGGGTGGGGGTGAGGACACCCCCAGATGAAGGGAGAGCATCTAAAGCACGCTTCCCCCTCCTGCCATCCGGTGGTGATCTCTAATCGCTGCCACTAAGCGTAAACAGGAGACTGAGGGTCAGCGGCTCTTCGCAGCCCCGGAGCAATCAATTGGAAAAAATCAAAGTGCATGCCTCCAACTGTGCTGGACGTCGTCCGAAGGCAAATCTATTCCCATTCCCCAGAAAAAGAATGAATCTCGTTCTGTCTTTGATCGAGTATTGACAGGATGTGCAAATAAAAGTATTTTTTAATTTAAAGAAAAGATTATAGCAGCCAATAACAAAGGCTATTGCAAAGCTGAAGCAAAGATAAAAGAACATTTTACTTTCCCTGCTAAGGACTGTAGTTTTTTTACCGTACTGTCCTGGGATTTAAAGCAGATGTTTAAGCTAGATTCCTGCAGTTACCAACTTATCCATCCCTTAGCTTTCTTGCTTCCTTGTTTCTTCTTCTTTCTGTCTTTTTTTCTTTAGGGCAGAAGAGATTGGACTTTTCATATGCATGCACATTTTTGGAATAAAAATCCTGCTTTCTCATTTCTCCTCTCCCCCGTCCCCCTTGCTGGTTTATATTAGGAAGAGCCTTCAAAACCTTCCAAGGCAAGGATCTGCTCAGGATTGAAATGAAAGTCATTTCAGTAATAGGAAACCTTAGTGATTTAGCTTGTGTTAACTTCCAATTGAAGTGACTCATAAACACGTTTCCAGATGTATAGCCCTCTGTCTCTCCCCATCCCACTGTATAAAGAACATGAAGGTCTGCGCTTACAACCAGGCCTGGATAATAGGTGTAGGCAGTGGGGAGGTGGGCGTCTTCTCCCCACCCGCAGGGGCAGGGGACAGATCCTCCCCCGTTCCCCACAATCTCCCTCCCGCACCTCCCACTGCCACTCCTTGCGGCCTTGCATTAGCAGCAAACAGACAGGCCGATACAGTACAGTGCGCTGCGACGGAGCGCACTGTTATCCTGCTTTTGGACGCGCGTTTTCCCTTACCCCTTATTCAGTAAGGGGAGGAAAACGCGCGTCCAACCCGCGGCACCTAATTGCGCCCTCAACATGCAAATGCATATTGCTGGCCCTATTAGGTATGCGCGAGGGATACAGAAAGTAAAATGTGCAGCCAAGCCGCACATTTTACTTTCAGAAATTAGCGCCGACCCAAAGGTCGGCGCTAATTTCTTCTGGCGCCGGGAAAGTGCACAGAAAAGCAGTAAAAACTGCTTTTCTGTGCACCCTCCAACTTAATATCATAGCGATATTAAGTCGGAGGTCCCGAAAAGTAAAAAAAAGTAAAAAAAAAAAAAAAATTAAAAAATTTGAATTCGGCCCCGCGGCTGTCGGGCTGAAAACCGGACGCTCAATTTTGCCGGCGTCCGGTTTCTGAGCCTGTGGCTGTCAGCGGGCTCGAGAACCGACGCCGGCAAAATTGAGCGTCGGCTGTCAAACCCGCTGACAGCCGCCGCTCCTGTCAAAAAGGAGGAGCTAGGGACGCGCTAGTGTCCCTAGCGCCTCCTTTTCCCCGTTTTTACCGCATCACCTAATTTAAATACAGAATCGCGCGCGCCGGGAGAGTCCGCTCTCCCTCGGACTTTACTGTATCGGCCCGAGAGCCAGGAAATTCAGTGCAGGGCTTCTCACAGCCCTAGTGCGCTGACCGGCCATGCAGTGCCCCACCCTCCCTTTTATCACACAGGTTTCCTGTTACTATGCAAACCCAAGGGGGGGAGGACGCTGCAGGGCCGGTCAGCACACAACATCTGAAGGAGGCCTCGCACTGAATTTCCTGTCTTCAGGTGCTGCTCCTACCATAGGTCCTGTGCCACTACAGAGGAGAAGAAATGCTGTGACTTGGAGATGAACAAGGGTGATCGAGGGATGGAGGGGGGTGGCCTCCACCTCCATTGCCTATGAGTGCATGCAACTTAAATCTGGCAGTGCATGGGGCACTTTAAGTCCAAACCATCTTGTTTATTGTCCAACAGTCAAATATAACATCACCAGCACACAATGGCAGCAGGGGGACTTGATGATATTTGGTCAATTAAGAGATTCTGTACGGTTGATGCACTGGTTAGATGATACTTAATCACAGTCCTTAAATTCTACCAGGTCCAGGCATTCTGTTCTTATTTAACAAAATTCCTCCTCAACATCTTAATTCGCAACCTAGGACTTACTGGACTGAAGATGTCCAGCAGTTACGAGTTTCTTCTGACATAACCTCCCTGGAGCTCACTCATGCTGTTAGCAGAGCCCCGCAAAGCCATCCTTCTTTCACGCCAACTGTTGAGCTCTCTAAAGGACCTCCCCCTGCAGGGATATTGCTTAGTGTGCATGGGGTGAACCAAGCAGAGGGCTATGCTTGGAATAAAATTTAATCCACATATACCTACACATTCTCTTAGATTTCACAACAAAGGTTTACTAGACATCCCAACTATAAAAAAAAACTACCACCTAAGAGAAACAAGAGAGAGAGAGCTCTATCAATAACAGGCCCTATGCTCTGGAACTCCTTACCAGAAAACCTTCAAACTATTTCTGACACCAAGAAATTTAAGCAAGACCTGAAATCTTGGCTTTTCAATAATGCCTTCTCGATGACTCTGTAACTAAAAGTCCAACTTTAATTCTAAGATTTGTTCATTGAATGTCTTCCTCTCACTCATCCTTTATATTTTTCATCTGACCTTATACACCATTGTGATCTAGTGATTCTCATGTGGAATGATGGTATATAAAAACCTCACATAAATAAATAAATAATACAGCATTGACATTTGTAACTCTGGGTTACAGAAGCACAGCTGTTGGAAAGTTTCAGCATCTCTAGGGCACACTGCAGCTGGACTCCAATTGCATTAAATCACAACTCAAATCTCCAAAATGATTCTGTTTATAATTATGTAAGGGACCCCCCAAATCTGGTGCTTTCTAGTGTAGGAGCCCTGTAATTTTGAGTCAGTGGTCTCAGCAGACTCAGTCCCTGCTAGTAAGGAGTGACACGCCCCAGTGGGAGGTAGGGTTAGCATTGATAAGACTCCTGCACCCATGCCATTCCTGAGAAACGAGTCTGCCAACTGCAGTCTGAGGGCGCCACCTGCCCATGGAGTGCTGCTCTCAAAGGGAAAGTACCTGGAGAGGGAAAAGGAGAAGGGGACTGTGACCCAAGGTCGGGCCACCTAAGCATTCCGAAGAGAAGAGGTTACCCAGGAAGCAGAGGTATTTAAAATTGCTCATCTCTTCTTGGAGAAGTGCTTATGGAGAATGCTTTTATCTTTGTTGGGCATTTTGGAAAGAGTTCTAAGCTGTTCCTGGTTGGTTTAAAAAAAGATCTTCCAGAAGCTGAGTAGATTTGGAGAAGGGAGAACTGTCTTCACAGCAGGGAGCTGGGCTCCTGTCCCGTTTGGAAGGGCAATGAGCTTCTGCTGAAAGTGACTGAGACTTATCCTTTTGCTGATTTGCACTTGGTTAGCCCTTGGTGTGCTGGCCAGTGGCCACTGGTGTATCACTTCGTTGGACTTTGTTTTTCCTTCCATCAGTGCCAGTAAAACTTATGTTTTTTAGAACAGCAGTCTTGGGGCCTGAGTGGTGTATTTGTACTGGCTTGGGCTGTGAGCAGAAAAGCCCCAGAAGATAAACTCCTCCAGACAGGTTCCCATACCTAGTGTAGCCATATCAGATTGCAGACAGGTTCCCATACCTATTGTAGCCATATCAGATTGCAGACAGGTTCCCATACCTATTGTAGCCATATCAGATTGCAGACAGGTTCCCATGCCTATTGTGGCCATATCAGATACCAGACAGGTTCCCATACCTATTGTAGCCATAGCAGATACCAGAAAGGTTCCCATGCCTATTGTAGCCATAGCAGATTGCAGACAGGTTCCCATGCCTATTGTAGCCATAGCAGATTGCAGACAGGTTCCCATGCCTATTGTAGCCATAGCAGATTGCAGACAGGTTCCCATGCCTATTGTAGCCATAGCAGATTCCAGACAGGTTCCCATGCCTATTGTAGCCATAGCAGATTCCAGACAGGTTCCCATGCCTATTGTAGCCATAGCAGATTCCAGACAGGTTCCCATGCCTATTGTAGCCATAGCAGATTGCAGACAGGTTCCCATGCCTATTGTAGCCATATCAGATTGCAGACAGGTTCCCATGCCTATTGTAGCCATATCAGATTGCAGACAGGTTCCCATGCCTATTGTAGCCATATCAGATTGCAGACAGGTTCCCATGCCTATTGTAGCCATATCAGATTGCAGACAGGTTCCCATGCCTATTGTAGCCATATCAGATTGCAGACAGGTTCCCATGCCTATTCTAGCCATATCAGATTGCAGACAGGTTCCCATGCCTATTGTAGCCATATCAGATTGCAGACAGGTTCCCATGCCTATTGTAGCCATATCAGATTCCAGACAGGTTCCCATACCTATTGTAGCCATATCAGATTCCAGACAGGTTCCCATACCTATTGTAGCCATATCAGATTCCAGACAGGTTCCCATACCTATTGTGGCCATATCAGATTGCAGACAGGTTCCCATGCCTATTGTGGCCATATCAGATACCAGACAGGTTCCCATGCCTATTGTGGCCATATCAGATTGCAGACAGGTTCCCATGCCTATTGTAGCCATATCAGATTGCAGACAGGTTCCCATGCCTATTGTAGCCATATCAGATTGCAGACAGGTTCCCATGCCTATTGTAGCCATATCAGATTGCAGACAGGTTCCCATGCCTATTGTAGCCATATCAGATTGCAGACAGGTTCCCATGCCTATTGTAGCCATATCAGATTGCAGACAGGTTCCCATGCCTATTGTAGCCATAGCAGATTCCAGACAGGTTCCCATGCCTATTGTAGCCATAGCAGATTCCAGACAGGTTCCCATGCCTATTGTAGCCATAGCAGATTCCAGACAGGTTCCCATGCCTATTGTAGCCATAGCAGATTCCAGACAGGTTCCCATACCTATTGTAGCCATAGCAGATTCCAGACAGGTTCCCATACCTATTGTAGCCATAGCAGATTCCAGACAGGTTCCCATGCCTATTGTAGCCATATCAGATTCCAGACAGGTTCCCATGCCTATTGTAGCCATATCAGATTGCAGACAGGTTCCCATACCTATTGTAGCCATATCAGATTCCAGACAGGTTCCCATACATATTGTAGCCATATCAGATTGCAGACAGGTTCCCATGCCTTTTGTAGCCATATCAGATTGCAGACAGGTTCCCATGCCTATTGTAGCCATATCAGATTGCAGACAGGTTCCCATGCCTATTGTAGCCATATCAGATTGCAGACAGGTTCCCATGCCTATTGTAGCCATATCAGATTGCAGACAGGTTCCCATACCTATTGTAGCCATATCAGATTCCAGACAGGTTCCCATACCTATTGTAGCCATATCAGATTCCAGACAGGTTCCCATGCCTATTGTAGCCATAGCAGATTCCAGACAGGTTCCCATGCCTATTGTAGCCATAGCAGATTGCAGACAGGTTCCCATGCCTATTGTAGCCATAGCAGATTGCAGACAGGTTCCCATGCCTATTGTAGCCATATCAGATTGCAGACAGGTTCCCATGCCTATTGTAGCCATATCAGATTGCAGACAGGTTCCCATGCCTATTGTAGCCATATCAGATTGCAGACAGGTTCCCATGCCTATTGTAGCCATATCAGATTGCAGACAGGTTCCCATGCCTATTGTAGCCATATCAGATTCCAGACAGGTTCCCATGCCTATTGTAGCCATATCAGATTCCAGACAGGTTCCCATGCCTATTGTAGCCATATCAGATTCCAGACAGGTTCCCATGCCTATTGTAGCCATAGCAGATTCCAGACAGGTTCCCATGCCTATTGTAGCCATAGCAGATTCCAGACAGGTTCCCATGCCTATTGTAGCCATATCAGATTGCAGACAGGTTCCCATGCCTATTGTAGCCATATCAGATTGCAGACAGGTTCCCATGCCTATTGTAGCCATATCAGATTGCAGACAGGTTCCCATGCCTATTGTAGCCATATCAGATTGCAGACAGGTTCCCATGCCTATTGTAGCCATATCAGATTGCAGACAGGTTCCCATGCCTATTGTAGCCATATCAGATTGCAGACAGGTTCCCATGCCTATTGTAGCCATATCAGATTGCAGACAGGTTCCCATGCCTATTGTAGCCATAGCAGATTCCATACAGGTTCCCATGCCTATTGTAGCCGTATCAGATTGCAGACAGGTTCCCATGCCTATTGTAGCCGTATCAGATTCCAGACAGGTTCCCATGCCTATTGTAGCCGTATCAGATTCCAGACAGGTTCCCATGCCTATTGTAGCCCTATCAGATTGCAGACAGGTTCCCATGCCTATTGTAGCCATATCAGATTGCAGACAGGTTCCCATACATATTGTAGCCATATCAGATTGCAGACAGGTTCCCATGCCTATTGTAGCCATATCAGATTGCAGACAGGTTCCCATGCCTATTGTAGCCATAGCAGATTCCAGACAGGTTCCCATACCTATTGTAGCCATAGCAGATTCCAGACAGGTTCCCATACCTATTGTAGCCATAGCAGATTCCAGACAGGTTCCCATGCCTATTGTAGCCATAGCAGATTCCAGACAGGTTCCCATGCCTATTGTAGCCATAGCAGATTCCAGACAGGTTCCCATGCCTATTGTAGCCGTATCAGATTGCAGACAGGTTCCCATGCCTATTGTAGCCGTATCAGATTGCAGACAGGTTCCCATGCCTATTGTAGCCGTATCAGATTGCAGACAGGTTCCCATGCCTATTGTAGCCATATCAGATTGCAGACAGGTTCCCATGCCTAATGTAGCCATATCAGATTCCAGACAGGTTCCCATGCCTATTGTAGCCATATCAGATTGCAGACAGGTTCCCATACCTATTGTAGCCATATCAGATACCAGACAGGTTCCCGTGCCTATTGTAGCCATATCAGATTGCAGACAGGTTCCCATACCTATTGTAGCCATATCAGATACCAGACAGGTTCCCATGCCTATTGTAGCCATATCAGATACCAGACAGGTTCCCGTGCCTATTATTGAAGCAGCAGACGGAATGTCCAAAGACGATGCAACGTGCACTTTCAAAAACTCGTGTCCACCGTCGTCTGTGGAGAACATGAAGGGTTTCTACCAGAGTAATGTGGAAAGTTCACATGTTCAGCGCATCAGCCTTTTTACTGTGCTGATTTTAAACTCAGCTTTCACCCCTCAGTAGAGTTGCCAACTTTTTTACAGAGCAGGACTGGACACTTGAATGGCGCTGGCTGCAGCCTCCACCCCCCTTCCCTTTCTGCCCTTTCAAATCAGTGCGGCCCCATCTCTCACAACTAAAGATGATTATTTATTTATTTATTTTTAATTTTTATATACCGAAGTTCTAGTAGGGACTACAAATCACTCCGGTTTACATAAAACGAAGAACTGCTCAACAGATAGCGGAGCTTTACATGGAACCGTATAACATATGGAACAGTATAACTGGTTGACAATTTAACATAGTGCTTAATAAAGTGATAATATTTTAACTGGTAATAAATAAAGAAATATAATATTTTATATAAGAAGTATAACTATTTAACGTAGCAATAAATATAAATATAGGCAATGCCTAATATATATTTATTTATTTATTTATTTATTGTTTTTGTTATACCGAGTTTCATGACAGGCATCACATCAACCCGGTTTACAATTAACAAAGTGTGTAAAACATAACATAACGTAAAACAATGTTCTCAAAAAGAACCTTGAACTTTAAATATCGTGAATCAGATAAAGGAATTGAGAAAGTTACAATAAATCAGGGAAATCAACTTGGAGCTGGAAAAGGGGAGAGATTGCACAGAGCAATATTAACATTTCAGTCTATTAATGTAATAGAGTAGCATAGTGAGTAAATAAGAATATGTGAGAAAACTGTGGCAATACCTCACTATGGAACGGAACATAAATAACCAAATGCATAAATACGACAGTGTTATGATAAAAGTTCAGCAGGTATTGATGATTGTCAATTTAAGGTTGATTGAATTGTATTTGGTCCAGTTATTGGATAAGAGTTTGTGCTATTTAATGGAGGAATTATTCAAGGCTTGGAAATGCTTTTTTGAAAAGCCAAGTTTTTAGTTTTTTCCTAAATGTTAGAGAGCATGGCTCCTGTCTCAAATCTGGTGGGATAGAGTTCCAGAGAGTTGGACCTGCTGAAGAGAAGGCTCTGAGACTCAATGATTTATGTTGGTAGGTTTGGCCTTTGGTATTTGGAGTGACTCTTTGTAGCATTCCCTGATGGGTCTGGCGGAAGTGTATTTTTTAAGAGGTGTTTGTAGGTCGAGGTGCGTGTTTTGGTTGATAGTTTTGTATATGATGTTAATGGTTTTATACATGATTCTATAGTGGATCGGTAGCCAATGGAGGTTTTTGAGGATAGGTGAAATGTGGTCCATTTTCCTGGAGTTTGTGAGGACTCTGGCTGCAGAGTTCTGGACCATTTGTAGAGGTTTGGTATAGGAAGCTGGGAGGCCTAGTAGTAATGAGTTGCAATAATCTAATTTGGAAAAGATTATTGCTTGCAAAATTGTTCTAAAGTCTTGGGCGTGAAAAAGTGGTTTAATTCTTTTCAGGATATGTAATTTGTAGAAGCAGTCCTTGGTGGTTTGGTTAATGAAAGGTTTGAGGTTGAGTCGATTGTCCAGGATGGCTCCTAAATCTCTTACGTGGGCTGTTTGAAGGAGTGTGGGTGGTTTTGGGTGTGTATTTTTGTTTTCCGGTGATATGAGCAGGAATTCTGTTTTAGAAGCATTAAGTACCAGGTTTAGACTGGTGAGGAGAAGTTTAATTTCTACTAAGCAACTGTCCCAGTATTCCATTGTTTTAGATATTGATTCTTCTATGGGGATCACGATCTGTACGTCGTCTGCGAAAAGGAAGTGTTTCAGGCTTAGTTTTGTAAGAAGTTGACAAAGTGGTAGGAGGTAGATATTGAATAGCGTGGGTGAAAGTGAAGAACCCTGCGGCACCCCTCTATTAGAATGGTGGTATTGGGATTCTTTATTGTGGATTTTGACTCTATATCTTCTATTTTCAAGGAATGTTTTGAACCAGTTTAGTGTGGCACCTGTTAAACCAATGTTTGCCAGCTGTTTTAGAAGGAGGGTGTGGTTGACGGTGTCGAATGCCGCCGAAAAGTCAAGGAGGATTAGTAATATGCTTGGCCTTTGTCAATTCCAGAGAGGAGGAAGTCCGTGAGTGAGAGTAGTAGCGTTTCAGTGCTTGCGGCTTTGCGAAAACCATATTGGTTTGGGGAAAGAATACTGTTGTCCTCTAGGTAATTGGATAGTTGGGTGTTTACCAATTTTTCCATGATTTTCGCTATGAATGGGAGGTTGGAAATAGGGCGGAAGTTGTTGGGATCGCTTGCATTTAGATTTGGTTTTTTTAACAGTGGCTTGATTGAGGCAGTTTTTAGGTCATCAGGGTAGATACCATGTGATAGAGAGCAGTTTATGATATCTGCTAAGGTTTTTGCTATTGTGTCCGGGATGAGAAGGAGCATTTTGGATGGAATTTGATCAAATGGGTGAGATGATGGTTTCATTCTTTTTAACACCGTTTGTATCTCTGTGATTGTGATGTGTTCGAAGGCAATAAACTGGATCTCTTTGTTTTGGGGGAAGTATGTGTTATCTGGAGAAGTAGTGATTGGAGTTAGCTGATTGAGGAGATCCGATATTTTTTTGTTGAAATGGAGAGCCAGTTCGTCTGCTTTAGTCTGGGCTTGTTCGGGTGGAATATCTGGAGTGATCGGTTTAGTGAGGCTGGAGACGAAGGTGAATAGAGCTTTTGAGTCAAAGGTGAGATGATGAACTTTTCGGGCATAGTAGTCTCTTTTGGTTTTTAACGTGGTACTTTTGTATAGATGGAGTGATCGTTTGTAGTCAGAGAGTGTGGCCGGAGAAGGGGCTTTACGCCATTTTCTCTCTTTTTGCCGAAGTAGTTGTTTGAGCTTTCGTAGTTCATCGTTAAACCAGGGTTGTCGTTTGGATGCATTGGAAGACCTTGTTTTGGTTGTCAGTGGGCAGAGAGTGTTTGCAATAGCTTTTGTTATTTTGGACCAGGATTGGAGGGCAGAGTTGGGTGTGGAGACATCAATGAGTGGTAGATCAGAGGTTAGAAGTTTGCTGAGGTGTTCTGAGGAGCAGGATTTTCTGTATTGGAAAGAGGGTCTTGAGTTGAGGTTGGAGTCTGATCGAGGTATAGAAAAGCTGGTGGAGATTAGAGAGTGATCTGACCATGGGACTTTTTTACAATTTGGTTGTTCTGTAAGAGAAATCTTGGCGTTTGTAAAGAGGAGATCGAGCGTATGGCCTGCTTTGTGAGTGGGTTTGTTGATTTGTTGGCTGAAACCCATCGATGACAGTGAGGTGAGGAAAGCTTCACAGTTTGTTGAGAGGGGGACTTTGTCAACATGTAAGTTGAAGTCGCCCAGAATTATGAAATATGAATTATATTATGATTATATTATATTATGAAATAATATATTATATTATGAAATAAGAATTATATATGAAATAAAGTGAATTTTTTTTTTTTTAAGTGAATTTTTGAGCTCACAGATAATTGTCCAGTTGCAGATTCTTAAAAAAAATTCTTAAAAAAAATTTTAAAGTGAATTTTTGAGCTCACAGATAATTGTCCAGTTGCAGATTCTTAAAAAAAAAATTTTTTTTTTTTAAAAGTGAATTTTTGAGCTCACAGATAATTGTCCAGTTGCAGATTCTTAAAAGTAGTACTTTATACAGTGCTGCTGCTGTAAAAGTAGTACTTTATACAGTGCTGCTGCTGTAAAAGTAGTACTTTATACAGTGCTGCTGCTTCGCGCTGCCCTGTCTGAGTCCCACGCAGGCCACAGCACAGCCAAACGGTAATGTTATTGGGCTTCTAGCTCTACGGTTTGGCCGTGCCTGTGCAGGACTCACTTAGGGCAGGAGGGCAGCGCGAAGCAGCAGCAGGTGCGGCACAACTAATCACCTTTAGTTTGGAGAGATGGGACCGCATAGTTACTGCATCATGCCTGAAAAGTGCTGGAGACGCAGAGGAACAGGAGGAGAGTTTAACCCGAACCAAAGATAGGAAGGTGACTGGAGCGCTGCCAGGCTATCACCACTGATTGGCCCCTGGCCTTGCCTGACCGGGTTTTACAGCGTCTGGTTACCCTTGCAACCGGACATTTTAAAACAGGCTGGAAAACTGGGCTGTCCGGTCCAAAACCGGGCAGTTGGTTACCCTACCCCTCAGTCCTGTACTAATCTGGATAATTCCTTTAGGTTTCTAGGGGTTTAATTTGATGGTAGATGAAGACCTTCACATTCCATACTATTATGTTATTTTCCCCCCTTTTGGTGAAATAATCCCTTTGCTGGTGGATAGTTTTGTTCTTTAATTCAATTTCTCCACATTGGTCTTCTGTAGATCCAATTAAGGTATTTAATGTTGGAGTTTGAAGCATTTCCTAATGAGAGAGAGAGAAAGTGAGAACTAACAGGTTTGCGGATGGGGGTTGACATTTAACTTGCACGTCAAGAGAAAGGAAGAAAGGATTATTTTTTGTAAGAGATGTTTGTTACTTTTTTCTGAGGTGTTAAAGAAAATTCAGAGCTTGCCCTTATTAAAAGACACACCAAGTTCTTAATGCATAAAAGCTTTTCGACATTCATCTGATTTCACTAGGAACGTGTGCAGTTATCTTCATTCTGGTCCAGTTTCCCTAGAAATCACCCTCCACATGTAAGTGTTAAGCATTTCTTTTCAAAACCTTAAATCGTTGGCATAACATGTGACATGGAGGAAGGAAGGGCTGGAGAGACAAACCCTACCCCATCCACCACCATCACCTACCAAAGACCAATCTTGAGCTCTGCTTGGGTTCCGCTCTGACGGGACAAATATGGAGGGAAATGGCAAGAGTGAGGGAGGGAGATGTCTGGAGATCAGGTAAGGGTTTGCAGTGAAAAAATGAGTAGGGGGGGTTACCGGGCAGGCTGAATGGGCCAAGAAGTCTCACTGTCCACACCTGCTTGTTAGCTCATCATCGTCCTTTTTTATTGTTTTTTTAATATTTAGATTCCACCGTTCCAAAACTTGTGCATTCAGTGGATTACACTGTTAAAAAAAAAAAAAAAAAAAAAAAGTGAAATAATACATTAAATCAAAAGTCAAGTGGAAAAAACCTTTTCCCCATTCAGCTTCCCAGCAGAGAGTTCAGAAAGGCCAGGAATAAGCATGAGGGCATCACCAAAGTGTCCCTTACTATATGCATCAGGGTCTTCACAGGTGCTGGATGCCAGAAGAGTGTGCAGTGTTCCCTGGTGCTCCCCAGTGGGGGGGGGGGGGGGGGGAGGTGTTTTCTAAAGGAGCTTTCACAGGCACTGGATGCCTGAGGTGAGAGGGGGGAGGAGTGTGCAGTGTTCCCTGATGCTCCCCAGTGGGGGGGGGGGGGAGGTGTTTTCTAAAGGAGCTTTCACAGGCACTGGATGCCTGAGGTGAGAGGGGGGAGGAGTGTGCAGTGTTCCCTGGCGCTCCCCAGTGGGGGGGGGGAGGTGTTTTCTAAAGGAGCTTTCACAGGCACTGGATGCCTGAGGTGAGAGGGGGGAGGAGTGTGCAGTGTTCCCTGATGCTCCCCAGTGGGGGGTATTTTGTAAAGGAGCTTTCACAGGCTCTGAATGCCTGAGTTGGGGGGGGGGGGGGAGAGTGTGCAGTGTTCCCTGGTGCTCCCCAGTGGGGGGTTATTTTGTAAAGGAGCCTTTACAGGCACTGGATGCCTGAGGTGAGAGGGGGGGGATGAGTGTGCAGTGTTCCCTGGTGCTCCCCAGTGGGGGGGGTATTTTGTAAAGGAGCCTTCACAGGCACTGGATGCCTGAGGTGAGAGGGGGGAGGAGTGTGCAGTGTTCCCTGATGCTCCCCAGTGGGGGGGTATTTTGTAAAGGAGCCTTCACAGGCACTGGATGCCTGAGGTGAGGGGGGGGGGAGGAGTGTGCAGTATTCCCTGGTGCTCCCCAGTGGGGGGGGGGTATTTTGTAAAGGAGCCTTCACAGGCACTGGATGCCTGAGGTGAGAGGGGGGAGGAGTGTGCAGTGTTCCCTGATGCTCCCCAGTGGGGGGGTATTTTGTAAAGGAGCCTTCACAGGCACTGGATGCCTGAGGTGAGAGGGGGGAGGAGTGTGCAGTGTTCCCTGGTGCTCCCCAGTGGGGGGTATTTTGTAAAGGAGCTTTCACAGGCACTGGATGCCTGAGGTGAGGGGGTGGGAGGAGTGTGCAGTGTTCCCTGGTGCTCCCCAGTGGGAGGTATTTTGTAAAGGAGCTTTCACAGGCACTGGATGCCTGAGGTGAGGGGTGGGGGGAGGAGTGTGCAGTGTTCCCTGGTGCTCCCCAGTGGGAGGTGTTTTGTAAAGGAGCCTTCACAGGCACTGGATGCCTGAGGTGAGGGGGGGAGGAGTGTGCAGTGTTCCCTGGTGCTCCCCAGTGGGGGGTATTTTGTAAAGGAGCCTTCACAGGCACTGGATGCCTGAGGTGAGGGGGGGAGGAGTGTGCAGTGTTCCCTGGTGCTCCCCAGTGGGAGGTGTTTTGTAAAGGAGCCTTCACAGGCACTGGATGCCTGAGGTGAGGGGGGGGAGGAGTGTGCAGTGTTCCCTGGTGCTCCCCAGTGGGGGGTGTTTTGTAAAGGAGCCTTCACAGGCACTGGATGCCTGAGGTGAGGGGGGGGAGGAGTGTGCATTGTTCCCTGGTGCTCCCCAGTGGGGGGTATTTTGTAAAGGAGCCTTCACAAGCACTGGATGCCTGACGTGAGGGGGGGAAGGAGTGTGCAGTGTTCCCTGGTGCTCCCCAGTGGGGGGTATTTTGTAAAGGAGCCTTCACAGGCACTGGATGCCTGAGGTGAGGGGGGGGGGGGAGGAGTGTGCAGTGTTCCCTGGTGCTCCCCAGTGGGAGGTGTTTTGTAAAAGAGCCTTCACAGGCACTGGATGCCTGAGGTGAGGGGGGGGGGGGAGGAGTGTGCAGTGTTCCCTGGTGCTCCCCAGTGGGAGGTGTTTTAAAAAGGAGCTTTCACAGGCACTGGATGCCTGAGGTGAGGGGGGGGGGGGGAGGAGTGTGCAGTGTTCCCTGGTGCTCCCCAGTGGGAGGTATTTTGTAAAGGAGCCTTCACAGGCACTGGATGCCTGAGGTGAGGGGGGGGGGAGGAGTGTGCAGTGTTCCCTGGTGCTCCCCAGTGGGAGGTGTTTTAAAAAGGAGCTTTCACAGGCACTGGATGCCTGAGGTGAGGGGGGGGGGGAGGAGTGTGCAGTGTTCCCTGGTGCTCCCCAGTGGGAGGTATTTTGTAAAGGAGCGTGTTTAACAATACTCAGGAGCCCACTTTGCCTCATATTTGTTGTCTATGGGAAGGATGAAGATTGGAGCCCTCGGGCCTTCCAGGAGAAGGAAAATATCTTGGGGTTCGAGAGAGACCCACAGGAGCAGAAGGGTAATGAAAGGGGAGTTAGTCCTATACTCCTCATTTTTCACTGAAGATTTACCTTAGGGTTTGCAGAGTGGATTTCTGATTGAAGTCAGAGTAAGGACTGCCAGACTGGGAGATCTGCTGCTTGGAAGGAGTTCTTAGAAGTTTCCAGTTTGTTACTGGACTACAGAGATCTGCAAACCAGAAGGCAAATACCAAAAAGTGTAAAAAGCAGGGAGGCTCCCGTTCACCTGGAAATCCTCAGAGCCAGTGGGCAATGGAAGAAGAAAAGCCCTCAGATGAAGATTTCCAGCAATTGTAAGTTTTTGGACCTTGTATTGCCTTTTGATTTCTGTATGGATTGCACTGTTCATCAGTGCTGAATATTCATCTGCATCAATTCTCCAGTAATGGTTTATTTGTTTGGACACCCCCAGACTGTATGGTAGTGTGTTAGTCTTACTGGAAGGATTAAGAAGACTTCCTAACAGCCTTTAAGTTTCCCCCCGGTCAGGAAAGAATCCAGGGGCATGGGTGTGCTTTCCTGCCCCAGCGATTCAGCAGGTGCTCCAGAACTCTAGTAACCCATGGAACAGGGGTTTCATAAGCACAGACTTTATAGCTGCAAAAAAATGAAGAGAAAGCCAGAGATCAATAGGAGTCTGCGCAGTTGTACCAGCAGTAAAATTAACATAGAAACATGGAAAATGATGGCAGAAAGGACCAAACGGTCCATTCAGTCTGCCCAGAAAGCTTATGGTAGCATACAAGTCACCCCCATACTTAATATCCCAAACTGTCAAAGTCAGGGCCCTGTTTGGTTGCTGTCATTACCTCTTGCTGTTGAAGCAGAAAGTAATGTTGGAGTTTCATAAAAAAATATCAGGCTTATTGGTTAAGGGCAGTATCAGCTGCATCAGCGAGTTACCCCCATGCTTATTTGTTTTCCCAGACAGTACAATTCAGTGTCCTTTTTGGCTGCTGCCTGAGTCCAATTCCCCTTTTCCCCCTGCTGTTAAAGCAGAGAGCAATGATGGAGTTGCATCAACAGTATGAAGACTTATTGGTTAAGGGCAGTAACCGCCACACCAGCAAGTTACCCCCATGCACTCTTTTCTTCATTCACATCCTCGAGCCTTTAGGGATCCTCAGTGTTTATCCCATGCCCCTTTGAATTCTTTTACTGTTTTTATCTTCACCACCTCCTCTGGAAGGGCATTCCAGGCCTCCACCACCCTCTCCGTGAAGAAATATTTCCTGACATTGGTTCTGAGTCGTTCTCCCTGGAGTTTCATTTTGTACCCCATAGTTCTACTGATTTCTTTCCAATGGAGAAGGTTTGTTGATTGTGCGTCATTAAAACCTCTCAGGTACCTGAAGGTCTGTATCCTATCTCCCCTGCATCTCCTCCAGGTTGTACATATTCAGATCCTTCAATCTATCCTCTTAAGTCAATTGATGGAGACCCACCACCATTTTGGTCGCCCTTCTCTGGACCACCTCCATCCTGTCTTTATCCTTTTTGAGATACGGTCTCCAGAACTAACCACAGTACTCCAGGTGAGGCCTCACCAAGGACCTGTACAGGGGGATTATCACCTCCTTGTTCTTACTGGTTATTTCTCTCTCTGTGCAACCCAGCATTCTTTTGGCTTTAGCTATCGCCTTGTCACATTAAACTAGTATCACTTTCCACCTTCTTCTCCATTTCTCTAAGGCAGATTCAAACCCACGGCCCTTGGCACTCAGAGCGCAAACACCTTACTGCCAAAGCCACAGCCTCTCACACACTAGATAGAAGAGATGAACTTTAGAGATTAATCTGCCATACAATTTTGTTTCATTCTGGGGAAACCAGGTTCCCCCGACTGTCATCACAGCCTGTCCACACCTGCTTAGACATGAGGGCACCCTGGGAGGTGCCAGAAGCCACATTTTAATTTTGCAAGTATTCCACAAACTTTGCCTAGGCCTAAAAGTGTTCAGCACAGACTTTGATAGGAAAAGGACAGAGAATGAGGACAAGGACAGCACAAGCAAAGAACCTTCAGCTGCTTATGTGATTCTTTCTTAAAAAATTTTAAAAACCACTCCCGAAACCAGCAACCCCTCCTGTCCCATCCCTCCCTGTTCCTCAAAAAATATTTTGTGGTGTCACCCACACCTCTAGTCAGAACTCTCTGCATTTTAAATTGAGAAGCTATGAATCATTTGACTGGCATTGATTTAAAGTCTGCCTTTATGTTTGAGAGATTTTTTCTTCTTATAAAGCTGCTGGGTGTGTCTGCCTGCAATACTAGGCTGCAGCTGGGAATACACAGGATAAAATGCAAGGAGCCATAGCAGCAGAGAAAGCCCTAGTTTGGTGTGGAAACTGGAGAATATGGCTATAATGGGTTTGGGGACCCACATGGCCATTGCACTTCCTATAACTGTAGCAAATAGTGAGTGCTCTTCACATGAAGATGTACCTGACTCTGCAGGCACAAGTAGCATGACTGTGTAACTTTCTGGCAATGGCATTGGCACAGTGCTCTAGTTTAGGGCACTGTGCCAATGCCATCACCAGGAAACAACATTGTATAACACATCCTCTGCACTGAAGATCTTACCATCTGAGAGGGCACCTGAGGAGAGCATCAGTAATATAAGCAGAACTTAAACTCAGGGTCTTCTGATTCCCTATCCATTACTCTTCCTTCCACTATCCAGTCTCCTCTCCTAGGAAATGATAAATCATTGTCCTCACAATTGAAACTAATGGTGATGTTCTGCCATTGTGTATACACTGGTTGATGTAGGGTTGTTCTGCGACAAGAATCTCAAAAGAGCACTTATGACATCACTACCCAGAAGATAGAGATCTAGGACCCTCATCAGTCTTTTACGTACTTATCAAGACCCCGAAGTCTATGCATGATGGAAAACCATCTATCAGACACCATGACCAAAACCATCTATCAGACACCATGACCAGGAACTGCATTTGCTGGAGATCAATCCATTAGGACAGGGACTTTTAGAAAATGTATAATCTGTTGAAAAGAGGAATAATTGAATCAACATCTGTCATGTCTTGCTTTTTGTATATATGTCTGAGGATACAAATGTAACTTGAAAGTAAATAAAGATGCTTTAAATAACCTTTCAAGTTATATTTGTATCCTCGGACCTGTATACAAGAAGCAAGACAAGACTAGTTATGTAAATCTGATGTTGAGTCAATCATTCCCCTTTTCAATGGATTATACATTATTATTCAACAGATAATAAAGGTTTTTAGTCTAATAGAAGCTAGGCCTTGCAACTTGTTTGTTGACTTCTCCTTTTCAATTTAAAATAGACATTTCATTAATCATGTGTTGGTAGCAGCAGGAAGGACAATTACTAATCACTGGAGTAGACTTACTATGGTTTATTGAGAAGTTATTGATGTGGGATATGTTTGCATTGGAATGTCATAAGAAACATATACATAAGAACATAAGATATGCCATACTGGTCAGACCAAGGGTCCATCAAGCCCAGCAACCTTTTTCCAACAGTGGCCAATCCAAGTCACAAGTACCTGGCAAGTACCCAAACATTGAATAGATCCCATGCTACTAATGCCAGCAACAGGCCTGCTCATTGCCTTCGTTCTTCATCTCAACACCTTTTAGAAATTCCTTCCCTCTCCCAAGCCCAACAAGTAGTATCTTGGAAGTGGATTTTCAGTTTTGCAGGTGCAGCACTTTGGAACAATCTCCCATTAGAAGTTAGATTGTAGAATGATTTGCTTTTGTTTTGGAAGCTTTTAAAAGCATATTTCTTTTTCCCAGCCTTTCCAGATTGAGCTTTTCATCTTTTTAGCTTGGGTGTGTTATCTGCCAATTATTCTTCCTAACTGTTGTGTAGTTATTGCTGTGTTTAGTGTAGTAGCTTGCTTTTAGGACCAACCCAAACATTAACACATGAATGGTCAACTCCAGTCCTCAAGAGCCAGACACAGGTCTGGTTTTCAAGCTATCCACAATGAATATGCATGAGATAGATTTGCATACAATTGGAGGCAGTGTATGCAAATCTATTTCATGCATTTTCATTATGGTTATCCGAAAAGCCAGGCCTGTTTGTGGCTCTTGAGAATGAGAGTTGGCCACCCCGTGCTACAAAGCCACAGAGAGAGAGTCTCACTCTGGGCAGAGTGGATGGGCTAATTGGTCATTATTTGCCATCATTTACTGCATTACTATGTTATTTTTGCATGCAAAGCACATTAATTTTTTATTTTTTTTTTAGCTTTCTGGTTGTGATGCTTTAGAAAAAAAAAAGAAATGGTTTGTTTCATTTGTCCCTCGTTTGATCATCGGCATCCATTGACTTGGGCTATTTATGTATTTATTTTTATTTATGTATTTATTTTATTTATTTATTTATTAACCTTTTTATGCCGGTATTTGGAACAAACCATCATATCAGTTTACAGTAGTTACAAATAAACATTATAATAAATTCAAATCAAATCAAAATTAAAACAGACATAAAATACATTTTAACTTAAATCATTAATTCTATTACAATCTTATAATCTTAATAAACAAGATAAAAACAGGGCAGATTTAGCACAGGCAGAACTGAGGCCGTAGAAACACTGACCACATCCCAAAACGGTGGCCAAGCCAGAGGTTTTCCCTAGCGCGCACATGAGCCTCTGGTTCTGATTTCCCTGTGAGACATGGGGCTGGCGCGGGCCGTCCCTTATGACATGGAGCTTGGCTGCAGCCCTTGCCAGTAGCCTATTGGAATGTATAGGTTAATGGCTGAAGCTCAGAATAATTATTTCTGTAAACAACGACGTCTTCAATCGAAAAGCAGGTCCCCTGGGGAATTTTGGCAGAATTTACATTTACAGCATGAATGGGATTTCTGCTCAAGCCTCTTTTCTTTGCTTTTCCTGATAACTCTTCATGATCTATTGACACATACATGAAAGCCCAATCTGAGCACCATCTAGGATTTGAAACATACTGAGAGGCATTTGAACAGAATAATGCTGAGAGGGTTTTCTCTAAAGTTGAAATACCTGACACCTAGCAAATATATTGTTTGGACACAACCATCCCCATAAATATAAAATATTCAATTTTATTTGAATCTACTTTGAGCATTCTATTAAAAATGGATAACAGCATTTCCATTTAAATATATTGCCCAGTTTGAGATTTTTCATAATTCTTATAAAGCAGTATAGCAAAGTGGATGTATTCTGGTAACATGAATGCCATCTCCAATTTGATTAATGTAAATGAATATGTTCTGAGCCACAGCATTTATAGCTCTACATGTTTTTCAGTTCTCCTGACCCCTGTACACTGTGTGTACCTGTTTCAGATGTTAGTAATTTGAATTAATGTGTTTTGGATGAAAGACATCTCAGCATTCTTCACAATCACAGTACTTACAAAAATGCAAGCATCCACTTCTGGGATGAAAAGTCTGGCTACATTACATCCTTCAAAAGGGAGACCAGAGAAGGGCCAGTATTGTTATTAGCCAGTTACAGCTGGGCAGGATGAGTCATAGGGGAATAGAATAGCACAAAGAGTCAGTGGCAGAGCCAGGATTAGAACTGCATCACAGGGAGACAGAATGGGTAGCCCAAGGTCACAGTGTGCCAGTGGCAGAGCCGTATTAGACCTGAGAGACAGATTTATAAAGAGGCTTGCCCAAGGTCACTGGGAGTCAGTGGCAACACTACTGGGAGACTTGAGACAAAATATAAAGTAATTGGTCCATAGATACATACAGAGAGTCAGTGGCAGAGTACTTATGTGAAAAGACTGAGGTGCAGGAGCTATGCGGTAAAAGGAAAGATACATGTCTGACTTCTCTGCCCAGGCGCAGCTTCCATTAGGCAAACTAGAGCGCCAAAGGTTTGGGTGGCAAAATCACAGCAGCTTGAGACCCAGACAGGTGCTGTACCAGAAAATGGAGTATTGTGCTGAAGCCACTGCCACCAGGAGGAGAGAGTACTGTTTTAGGGCTGCTGCCTATTGGTAAGTTGGGGAGGGGTGTGTGGTCACCTAGAGAGCAAAGAACTCTGGCATTGGTCCTAGGATGAAATGAAAGGATTGTTCTGGGAGATGGGTTGCCTGGTGTTCACCTTTCATAAATACTTTATCATAAGAACCTGCCATACTGGGTCATACCAAAGGTCCATCAAGCCCAGCATCCTGTTTCCAACAGTAATCAATCCAAGTTAAAAGTACCTGGCAAGTACCCAAACATTAAATAGAGAAGTGGTGACCAGCATTGTACACAGTATTCAAGGTGCGGTCTCACCATGGAGCGATACAGAGGCATTATGACATCCTCTGTTTTATTCACCATTCCCTTCCTAATAATTCCTAACAATCTGTTTGCTTTTTTGACTGCTGCAGCACACTGAGCCGACGATTTCAATGTAATATCCACTATGACGCCTAGATCTCTTTCCTGGGTGGTAACTATTGCCTTCAGAAATCAAAAGAACATTAGCAGAAGATTACATCACAGGCTAATATATCTCCAACCAAATATTGTATTAGCTAATATATTTATTTCAAAGATTTCTATTCTGCACATATCTAAAATTCAAGACAGATTACATAATAACAAGCATAATAAATAGGAATAAAATACATAAAACATAAATCAAACATATCAACATATATAGAAAGAGAAAATAAGACAGTAAAATAAGTAAAACAGAGGTAAAAAGCCACAACAAAGTACGTCTTCTAAAACTCATCCTATAATTGAAGACATCAAAAATAATCCTAAAGATGATCTTAAAGGAGAAAAAAGGGACTGTATTGATGGGATAGGCCCACTTCCTGAAAGCAAAACTTTCCGCTGGAGAGGCTATGAAAAGATGGCCTCACCAAAGGCTTCTTTATAAAATAAAGCCTTTACCTTATTCCTAAACTTAGGGGTACAGGTCAGACTCCTGACAAATTCTGGGAGAGTATTCCATAATGACGATCCCATATTAAAAAAGGCTTGATCCCAAGCCTCGGCTACATGAACCAGCCAAAAAGATGGAACTTTGAGCACTGACATATTGGCAGAACTAAGGGCGCAAAATGATACATATAGATCCGAACAGGGCCAGTGCAAGGGTATTAGGCACCCTAGGCAAACCTTACAGTCTGGCGCCCCCTCCCCAAACCTTACAGTCTGGCGCCCCCTCTTTATATGTTATAAATGCATAATTTTAAATTATGCATTTATAACATATTTTACATGAAAAATGACATTCTGAGGTAAAATTAATATGCAAGTTATTGTGATAATTTCATGCACTGTTGTGATGCCAACAAGAAAACTTTGCATCTTGGAATTCATATGGCATCATACCTATTGTGATATATTCCGGCATGGTCCTCCGTTATCAACACAGCACTATTTGCTGATACTCAAAGAATAACAACCCCACCTATGAAAAAAATACCACAAATATTACACCAGAATCTAAAATATCAATACACCTCCTATCAGGAAAACAGAACAGGCCAAGCTACTACAGATCCCTACAGAGAAACCACATGCTAAAAGAATGCTTCATCTCAGTCTTTGCATGCAGAACACAAACCCTCACCAAATACAGAATAAAGCCACATAAAGTATAAATAGAAATGTGCAGACAAAAACTGAACTGTAAAACGCATCACGCCAGACTCTATACAGTGTAACAATGGAAAAACAAAAATTTCACCTTCCTCATGAAACAAATCAATAAAATCAAGATATATAAATCATTTATCATAATTATAAAATCATACAAATAAAATAATTTCAAAACAGCTGATGAATAAAATATCCAATAATTAGACTCATGCAAATTTTGAAAGCTTTACCAAACACCAATAAAATATTTCAAACAGCAGACACATCACATACTACCCAATAATTAAAATGGTAGTCAATCAAGAAAAATGAACTTAAAAAGCCACCTTTATTTACCCTCTCCAGCAGTTCTCCTACTCCTTTCCTTTGCAGGCCACACCAGAAGCAGCAGTAGCTGCTGAAGCTGTCGTTACAGTCCTCTTCCTTAGGGACCACTACCAGTCTCTTCTCTCTCTCTCACACACATACTAGTCACATCCTCAGGACCAGTTTCTGTCTGTCACACACCAATCATCTCTCCAACCAGTCTCTCTCTCTCTTACACACACACAAGCACACACATACCAGTCATCTCCCTGATCAGTCTTTCTCACACATACACACATCACCTCTCTTGCCAGTCTCTCTCAATCACACAATCCTCTCGCTCTCTCTTACTTACACACAGGCTTTCAATCACACACATGCTCTCTCTATTTCACTTACACACAAGCTCTCAATCACACACATGTTCTATCTCACAGCCACAAGCCAGCCAAAAACATGCTCCATCTTTCGCGCACACACGTTGACACACACAAGCACCCTCCCTGACTCACATATACACCACACATATACAGAAGCACCCTCCCTGTCTCACATATACACCACACATATACAGAAGCACCCTCCCTGTCTCACATACACATGACACTCTCACAGAAGCACCTTACTTTCAGACTTGCATGATTTTTCACTTTTACTAAAAGTGAAAGTGATACTCCCAACCTTTAAATAAAAAAATCACATTCCTATCAGAAGGCGAAATGATACCCTTCCTTCAGGTTCTGTCCTCCCAAGGGACAGCCGCCCACACCGTACAGCTTCACTTGTTTTATGCTTTCAGGCAATAAAGCAAGTGTCTTTCTTCAAACTATCAGACATATGATTATTCATGTGGGAGATATGGAACAGAAAGACATCCTTAGCTTCCCTTTTAAATGGGAAGATTCCAGTCTTAGTCATTTAAAAATATACATTTTCTAAAGGCTTAAAAAAAAGCAAGGAATGCACATCCCTAGTATCTAATCCCTTCTGGAATCTTATTACACCTTTTACCCCCACTGTATGCCATGTTAGGGAGTTCCACAGAGTATAAAGAAATCACATATATTTAATGTGAACTTGTCAGAAAAGGTTCACCCTCATATATGAGCCACAGTACATCTACACTGGAACAGTGTTTTAACTCTTATGCACTTATTATAAATGTGCTCGCTCACATATTTCACCAGTTTTTTTGATTGAGGGAGTTCCACAGGGCAGCTCTGCATCGCAAGAAGACATATTTTGTTTTGTTTTAAACTTGCCACCTGACTGCCTCAGGTGCTTCCTCTGTCCTGTAGTTTGAGATATGAGCATCCCTTTTTACATCTGGCTGTTCTTCTAGAGCCATTCCCTCTGTCCTGCCTCTAATATATCATGTAAGCAGCAGTTCATTCAGTCAAACCTTCCTTAGGTTGCCATAGTCTGAGCAATTATTTGATGATTCAGAAGAAGGTAAATAAACATGCATCCTGCAAAGATCCACTGGGCATAAAATCCCCCAACAAGAGGAATGAGAGGGACTACCTTGATCAGTTGTTTCAGAAATCAGTGCTTAAGATTATACCCACAAGTCTGGTGTAACCAAACTGTGTAAAATTAACCTGGTTGTTTGACCAAATTCATCTCATGAAATGTAGAAATATAGAACTTGATGGCAGATAAAGACCGCACCGCTCATCCAGTCTGCCCATTCATACCTCTTGCTCAGCTTTATAGTCCCTCAGAGATCCTCTGTGCTTGTCCCTTACTCTCTTGAATTCTCAAACTGCCCTCGTCTCCACCACATCTCACAGGGAGGTTGTTCCATGTGGCACCACTCTTTCTGTAAAGAAGTATTTCTTCAGATTACCCCTTTCATCCTCATCCTTCATTTCAGAAGCCTCCTTTCCTTTATTCCCAGGGAGTATTTAAACATCTCTATCACTTCTCTCTTTTTCCCTTCTTTTTTCTAGGGCACACATTTTTATATCTTTAAGCATATCCCCATATGCTTTATCATGAAGACCATTGACCATTTTAATAGTTGCCCCTGGACTGACTCTATTCACTTAATATTCTTTTGAAGGTGCGGTATCCAAGTTGCACACAGCACTCCAAGGGCCTGATTTACTGAGCATTTCCCCCATAGGCACATAATGGGAGAAAAGCCTTAATGAATCAGGCCCCAAATAAGGAATGTTAATGCAACCTTTTTCATTTTGGCCTCATCCCCCCCGAAAATTCTGAAAATGTTTGGGTTTATTTCTTTTGCAAATAATGTGTACTATTTGCAAATGTTGCTTACTATTTAAGGAAACAAAGAAATGAAAACTATAATTTCATGAAACAAAATTTGGGCCAACCTTGGCTTGAAATTGAAAGAGATGAAACGAGTTTCGGCTGTGCACATTCCATCCCCAAACGAGGGCTTGCTAGAGACTTATACAAATGCAATGTCACCTCATTTTCCCTGCTGGCTACCAGGGTTTCTTCCTTAATAGTTTACATCCCTATGCAGCCAAGCATTCTTCTGCCTTTTACCATCGCCTTATCTATCTGCCTGGTCACCTTAAGATCATTAGGTAAGAACTCTCCCAGATCCCACATCTGTTTGTGTGCACAAGAAACTTCACCCTCATACTATATTGCTCCCTTCGGTTTTTGCAACCCAAATGTATAACCTGCAGTTTTTAGCATTAAATCTTAGCTGCTAGACTCTAGTCCATTCTTCAAGCGTCATTAGATCCTTCTTCATGTTTTCCATACCTTCAAAGGTGTCTGCCTTGTTGCAGATTTTACTATAATCTGCAAAGAGACAAACCTTTCCAGATAGTCCTTCCTCAGTATCACCTGTTAATTCACATCTCACAAATCTGAACACATATAAGGTGTTGCAGGGTAGGTGTAAGGTGCGTTAGCACAGCTGTATGTGTGTGTGGGAGGATCTCAGTTCTGGAATAACGGGGTGCTATGGGGTAGAAATGAGATGCATTGGCAGAATTGGATGAATATGTGTGTGTGGGCGGGAGGTCCTCAGTACTGGCCTAGGAGAGAGTGCTGCAGGGTGGAAGTGAGCTCCATTAGCAGAGTTGGGGGTGTGTTTTTGGTGGTGGAAGTCTCAGTACTGGGCTAGCAGGGAGTGCTGCAGTTAATTCTGCATTATTAGTGAGCACCAAAAATTTTAAGAAAGTATCTTGCAACTTTCAAGTTTAGTGAGCTTTGTAACACTGATGGAGCCTTGGCAAATTAAAATAGCAAATGCACTGAAAGAAAGAGACCATGTCCATGCAAAATAAAAGAAATCATCTTGTAAGCAAATTTGTCGGAATCACACTCCCAAAAGAAAACTTTATGGTATTCTAGAATGAGAAAATCAATGCATTACTTTAAAAAAAACTCCAAAACATTTAAGCTAAAAATCTGTAATAAATTACATTGTAAGAAATCAATAATGTTATTTCTGTAAGAACAAAGAAAAACAAAACAAAAAGTCGTTACTGACATTTTACTACATTCTAAACATAGTCGTTTTATTTTAAATGCCAGATATATTCCAGTACAGTGATGCAACAGCCTCAGAAATGAGATCAATAATATTTAATCAGAGCTGTGATGCATAGTCCAGCCACCATACTTAGGGTTGATAAACTCACACTAGCATGATTGCTCAGACTGGAAGGACTTCTAGAAAAAATAGTGTACCGTGACATCATCTATCTAAGCAGCAGAGTGAAATAGATTTTGTGATTAAAAGGTTAAGTGAAGTATCAAAGTGGGACAGCACCCCGGCCATTGCCAATAACGCAAGACTATACTCTCTGACTTTATCAGACTGAGAGCCTCTCTTCCTGTGATTAATTGGGATCTGCTGTGCTTTCTTAGAGACATGTGTAGGGCAGAAGCTTAGCGACTTCATCGGTGCTGGGGAGCGCCAAATTCTTTGCAGGCTGTGATATCTTTGACTGGATCAGTGTGTGAAATTTCCATGGATCCCTTCTGAAACTGGAAGAGTCAACCCCTCAGCGATGCTCTCAGTTCAGATCAGGTCAACCCTCTGGCAGCAGTCTGCCTTCCTGCCCCCATGGAGGCCCCAGAACGCCACCTCCACGATATGCCTGAAATCCACCAGCCATGATGGACAAAAAGCTCAAACCAGAGTCACTAGCACTGCCATCACGGTACATAGCCATTTAAGGAAAAAAATCATGCCCCTGTGCACCACCAAGAGATCAGAGACAGATGGTTTAAATTGGTAGCCAAAAAAAAAATCATTTTCCGTTATTTCAAGAGTAAATTCAGCGTTAAGAATAAATGGACCCAAATCAACTGTTTTGCTTCTGCTTCTGTCAAGCTGCCACAGAAACTCTGGGTTTGGCAGTGAGAAGAAAATATTTTCTACCAAATGTCAGAGGAATGGCACATCCTTGCAGTATCTTATTCGGGAAGCTAGCTCCTCCACTCAGAGCCAGCTGCCACCTTTGCCTCTGTCGGTGGAGGGGGGGGAGGGAGAGATGTGCAGTGCACTTTAAGCCTGCGTTTGGCAGTGGTTGTCCTGTGTACAAAGACATAAGGGGGTCGATGAAAGCTTTCAGAACAGCTGATAATGCCGTCCTGCATCTTGGGGTCTAAAATAATCCAA
This sequence comes from Rhinatrema bivittatum, assembly GCF_901001135.1. Taxonomy (NCBI): domain Eukaryota; kingdom Metazoa; phylum Chordata; class Amphibia; order Gymnophiona; family Rhinatrematidae; genus Rhinatrema; species Rhinatrema bivittatum. The sequence continues at coordinate 6,561,849 of NC_042626.1, read as the reverse complement.
GTGAGATTGGCTGGATCACCTTTATTAACGGATAAAGCCAAGCACAGTTGGCCAAACACCAGTCGCAGAAGGACCATGAGTTAGAGCGAGAGGCCTACATTTTCATAAGTTTATGAACTGGACATCTGTGAGGCCTAAATCTTCAAACGTTTAAGAACTGGATATCTGAAATGTGTAAAAATACCAGATGCCTTTAAACAAATTTTCAAAGGCACAAGTTAACTGTTTGTTGAATACTGAAAATTAGACTTTCCAAACCATGGATAGTTTAGACCTATAGATCTTACCTTGGACTTGCTGATATTGATTTATTAGACTGCTTTCCTTACCTGCCCAAAGTGATAAACAATAAAACATATGCAGTATACTCATGTTTATTCTCTACATCAAAGTATTGCAGGTTCAGAATCCAGCATTAAAGGGGCCGGATGCGCTAAAGAATTTCTCCTGTTTTATGGGTAGTTTTCAAAAGTATAAGAACATAAGAAATTGCCATGCCGGGTCAGACCAAGGGCCCATCAAGCCCAGCATCCTGTTTCCAACAGAGGCCAAACCAGGCCACAAGAACCTGGCAATTACCCAAACTCCAAGAAGATCCCATGCTACTGATGCCAGTAATAGCAGAGGCATTTTTGCATTTACATGCAAAAAAGCCGGGTTAAGTGTGTAAATTGGCCTTTAGAAAGGAATCAGGGACCAGCACATGTAAAACAAATACTTTCAAAAATCAAAAGAATACACATAAATCCATAGACAAAATTACACCTTCACAGGAACAGGAGTAACTCTGGGCTGCACACATCAGTGTGCGTACTGGGGATGTCTGCAAATTTTCTAAGCAAATTTAACATACGTAAGTCTGCTTTGAAAATTTGGGCTTAATTATCCATGCAAAGTCTCCACAGATTTTTTCCCTGTGTTGGCTGTTTGAAAATTATCCTCTGTGTGTCCATTGGGGAAAAATGCTCAGTACTAAGGTCCCTATGCACTTAAGTGTAAGCAGGGGAGGAGCCAAGATAGTGGCTTAATGCCGACATTGCTCTGCCCGGCTCTTCTTTCTTTAATTTCTTATCGGGCTAAAATGCCTTTAACCAATGCCGTCCAAGAAGAAGGGGAAAGTTAGAACTTTTCCCTCGGACCCCTTTCCTCCGACTGGGCAGCAAACGATCCTGCAATGTTTGGCAGTGGCTTCTGTTTTGGGGACTTCGGATCCAGCTGCCATGGTGAGTGGAGGAGAACTCACCCCGGCCTCGGAGTTGGCATCTTTGAGTCCCCTAGACGCCCGTTTACCACCAGCAGCATGGGGTTGATTCTCAGCAGCTCGTCACTGAGTCCCAAAGTGGTTTCTCAAGCTGTAGACGCCGAGGGAGCAGCCTTGATGTATCCCCCTGAGCCAAGATCTCTTACAATCAGTGCTGGTGGCTTGGACACCCCCCCTGCTTGATGAGAATCCCCTTGAGAGGACTGGAGGTGAGGAGAAAGTGGTTGGATCTCAGGCTTTCGAGGGTGTTCTGTTTTCGATTCAGAAACCTCCAGTGGTCACAAAATGGAATCATTGTGGGACCTTGTTTCTATGATGGGCAAAGCTATCTCAGAGTGTTCTTCTAAGGTTAATGCTGTATCTCAGCAAGTTGATTATCTTTGTAGAAACAATATATCTCCACAACAGGAGTTTCATCAGAAATTCACACAAGTAGAAGAAGAAATTCACACTTTAATTCAAGACAGCAGCTCATTGAATAGAAAAGTAGAATTCATAGAGAACAGACTGAGGCATTTAAATCTTCGATTGTTGAACTTCCCAAGGATTGTGGGAGAGTTACCACGGTTACCCCTTAAGAGGTATTTTCTTGAAGTTTTGGAGTTTTCTTCTGATACAATTCCTCCCTTGTATAAAGTTTATTTCTTACCATCTAGCCCAGGCTTTTGAACTCAATTGCCTGCTGTTGACATGGCTAATTTGACGGAATATCTCGAGTCATCGAATTATGAAGTGATAGAATGAGCTACACTATTGGTTTCATTTTTCTCTGATAGTGACTTAAGTTCAGTAATAAAGAAATACATCAGGAAATCCACTGTACCCTTTATGAATCAATCTGTAAGGATATTTCCTGACTTAGCTAAGGTTACGCAAGAAAGAAGGAAAGGATTCCTGGCATTAAGTCAGGATACCCTAGCCATAGGGGCTACCTTCTTTTTAAGATATCCGTGTAAATGTATAGTCAAATATAATAGAGATAACTTTGTTTTCTTTTCACCTGAGCAACTTAAGATCTTTGTTGATTCCAAGAAAATGTTATCACTTGGAAGGAATGAAGTTTAGGTGACGTCTAATATATAATTTGGGAGCCGTAGTAAGCTATGTCTTTCCTTTGCCAGGATTACTTTTATTTCTCCTTATTTGGTTGTCCTTCCCCCAGGGCCAGGGCAAGGATATTAGGCACCCTAGGCAAACCTTGCAGTCTGGCGCCCCCTCCCCAAACACAATTTTAAATTATGCATTTATAACATATTTTACATGAAAAATGACATTCTGAGGTAAAATTAATATACAAGTTATTGTGATAATTTCATGCTGAGAAGTATGCCTGAACAGAAAACCAACATGGAGAAGGAAATCCCCAGAAGCCTCTGCTTTTCTTTAGCCTGTCTAGGCTGAATGGACTCTGAGTGACTTTCTGAGCATGACTTACAGAATGTCCCTGGATATCTGTAGAATCAGGCAAGCTGGCACCAGACAGGTGATGTCTAGTCATAGAGTCACAAAGAAGAAACCACAGGGGAGCTTCAGGCACTATTCTCAGGAGTTTGTAATCCACACAGCTACAGACAGTGTTGATTTCCTTGACCAGTGAAGAGTTTAACAGAACAAAGAAAGCCATGGGAAATGGGCAACACCTCATGGGAAGAAACTAATCAGGGATAGTTAGGGATGATCTAATCATGCATTTGACATCACAACTTATGTAAACGATCCTTTGGGCAGTCATGCAAATCTCTAGAACCTTATATCCTTTTCCTGTATTTGAATGTTATCTATAAAACAAGGGTCACTTCCTGTATCCAGAGAGATGCTGGTCAGTTTGTAAGACTAAGGGCACCCAGTACCCAGCATCTCCCAAGAACACTTATATTGACTAATAAAAATACATTATACTTTTAGTGAGTCAAAGTGTTCTTGTGTCCCTGGCCATAAGCATAGAGTGAGCTTTACATTTTTGGCACCTGAACAGGGACACAAGAACATGCCAACAAGAAAACTTTGCATCTTGGAATTCATATGGCCTCATACCTATTGTGATATATTTTGGCATGGTCCTCCCGTATCAACACAGTACTATTTGCCAATACTCAAAGAATAACAACCCCACCTATGAAAAAGAATACCACAAATATTACACCAGAATCTAAAATATCAATACACCTCCTATCAGGAAAACAGAACAGGCCAAGCTACTACAGATCCCTACAGAGAAACCACATGCTAAAAGAATGCTTCATCTCAGTCTTTGCATGCAGAACACAAACCCTCACCAAATACAGAATAAAGCCACATAAAGTATAAATAGAAATGTGCAGACAAAAACTGAACTGTAAAATGCATCACGCCAGACTCTATACAGTGTAACAATGGAAAAACAAAAATGTCACCCTTCCTCGTGAAACAAATCAATAAAATCAAGATATATAAATCATTAATCATAATTATAAAATCATACAAATAAAATAATTTCAAAACAGCTGATGAATAGAATATACAATAATTAAAGACTCATGCAAATTTTGAAAGTTTTACCAAACACCAATAAAATATTTCAAACAGCAGACACATCATATACTACCCAATAATTAAAATGGTAGTCAGTCAAGAAAAATGAACTTAAAAAGCCACCTTTATTTACCCTCTCCAGCAATTCTCCTACTCCTTTCCTTTGCAGGCCACACCAGAAACAGCAGTAGCTGCTGAAGCTGTCGTTACAGTCCTCTTCCTTAGGGACCACAACCAGTCTCTTCTCTCTCTCACACACTCACACACAAGCACACACATACTAGTCATCTCCCTGATCAGTCTCTCTCACAAATACACATGTCACCTCTCTGGCCAGTCTCTCTCAATCACACAATGCTCTCGCTCTCTCTTATTTACACACAGGCTTTCAATCACACACATGCTCTCTCTATTTCACTTACACACAAGCTCTCAATCACCACATGTTCTATCTCACTTACAAACAGGCTCAATCACACACATGCCCTCTCTCACAGCCACAAGCCAGCCAAAAACATGCTCCATCTCTCTTGCACACACACGTTGACACACACAAGCACCCTCCCTGACTCACATATACACACCACACATATACAGAAGCACCCTCCCTGTCTCACATACACATTACACTCTCACAGAAGCACCTTGCTTTCAGACTTGCATGATTTTTCACTTTTACTAAAAGTGAAAGTGATGCTCCCAACCATTAAATAAGAAAACCACATTCCTATAAGAAGGCGAAATGACACCCTTCGTTCAGATTCTGTCCTCCCAAGGTACAGCTTCTCTTGTTTTATGCTTTCAGGCAATAAAGCAAGTGTCTTTCTTCAAACTATCAGTAATATGATTATTCATGTTGGAGATATGGAACAGAAAGACATCCTTAGTTAGCTTCCCTTTTAAATGGGAAGATTCCAGTCTTAGTCATTTAAAAATATACATTTTCTAAAGGCTTAAAAAAAAAAAAAAGCAAAACCGTTTCAGATTGGAACTATTCTAGTCTTCATGCTTAAATTATGCTTCAAAAAAAAAAACCCAACCAAACCCCACCTGGCATCAGTATCTTAAATTTGTGATTTTGCTGAGATGAAATAATTTTTTTTTGCTTTAGTATTTGTCTCTACCCACTTTAAGTTAAATTTTATTTTCCAGAAGAGGGATGCTTAAAATTCAGTAATTTCATCTTTCATCCAACTTTTCAAAAGTTGTGCTATCAGCACAAAAGTTGAGGTATATATTATCACATTTCATTTTTTTAAACTGGCAGATTCCTTTCTCACATACACACAAACACAGAAGCTCCATTCCTTTCTCACATACACACCACATACACACACACACACACACACACAGAAGCACCATTCCTTTTCTCATATACATACACACCACATACACCCACACACACAGAAGGAAGATCGGCGCAGCTGGAGACTTCGGCCACGTGATCAGCTCGACCGGCCCACTGGAGGGAAGCTCGATCCCCCGATAGGTCAATCTGCCCCTGGTGCCAGTAGCCTTCAGCCCCTACCACGTGACAGGGGATACCGGTGCCAATGGTTGGCCCCTGTCACATGGTAGGGGCTAAAGGTCACAGCGCCATTTTGGTTAGTGGCAGCCGAGGCCCTGGGAGCAGCAGATCGCTCCCGGGCCCTCCACTGGACCACCAGGGGGGTGTCGGGAGGGTGGCACTGGGGGGAAGGCAGGGTGAGTCGGGGGCTGGCAGAGTTTTGAAAGGGTGCTTTTTGGCCTTTCAAAATTCTGCCACCTGCCGTGGCACCTCCTAAGTCTCGGCAACCTAGGCACAGGCCTAGCTCGCCTAGTATTTCTTCCGGCCCTGCCTCCCTCACTGGTTGTGGTCTAATGGATACAGCGAATTATTGGGATTGGATATGTTTCTTTAATTTTATCTGTGTATTGCATGTTTAATGTTTCTGAAACAAAGTGGAATCTTTGTGTAAACTTTCTTTGAAATTTCAATAAACAATAAATTAAAAAAAAAATAGTGTGTAAGCAGGAGCCCAATGTACTTATTCAAACTGGGATTTAGCTGGCAGGGCAAAACATTGTCTTGAAAATATTGATTCCAAAATCGTCCTGATATTCCGAACACCATGTTTAGATGTGCAGCTTCCATACCTTTCGAGAATTTAACTCCCAAACACTTATTTAACAAAACTTTGAAAAAAGGAGCCTAACTTTCAAAACTGTCTCCACTACACCATTTGTTCACATAAGTGAGTGCAAGGAGATTTACGCTAATATTTTGTGAACTGTTTGAGTGTGGCAAGAGCCACACAGTGTATAAAATATTGCAAATTTCTGCTCCAGAAGTACATGCACAGATTTCAAATGCAGGAACACACATACTTAGCCGGCACCCACCCACAGACCACCCCTTGGCCCGCCCACCACCAGCAACGAGGCAAGAGCCCTGCAGCCACACTGGGACACCGCAGCTGGAACTTCTCCAACTGAACCCTGACTCCACCAGCGCCGTCAGTCGGCAGAAGCAACAGGAAAAGGTGCCCCCTCCCCCAACAGGTGAAGGAGGGAAGGAAGAGGCTGGAGCCAGCTTGCCAGCACCCGCCCATGACCGCCCCTTGGCATGCCCACCACCACCAATGAGGGGGTAAGAACCTGGCAAGTGTGCACCCTTGGCGCGCGCATGCAACAAAAGAACTTAGTGCGCCCCTTCATGAGTGCCTGAAATGTGAGCCTGCGTCAACTTATAAATCAGTTGGCATACAGAAGTGCCAGCCACAAGAAGCCTACGGTGATTACTTGCACCTCCCTCCAGAAGTGCTAACCTACTCCCCCCATCTACCTCAACAAGCCTGAAATAACACCTAAGTAATTACTAAATTCCAGCCCAGAACATTCTATAACAATGGAGCCAAGCCCATCCCAAACAGCTATAACAGTGGAGCCAACATACCCCATCAAAACCATAACAAGACAAGGAATATATAGAAGTCTCCACAGAACCTCCCAATACAAGCAAAAAAAGAGCCTAAAGCTGATCTACCCCAAGATAAGTAACAACTTTGATAAAACCTCTCCTTGCCTAATGCCGACTCTTATTACTAAACATTCAATCACTGACTAAGAAAATCCCATTGATAAATGATCTTCTAGAAGAACAAAAACCTACCATCTTCTGCATCACTGAAACATGCTGAAAGACAGTGATAACTTTCTCTTAAATCAAATTGATAACCCCATTTATAACATCTTTCATTTCCCAAGAAACAAACTTAAAAGTGGGGGACTTCTAATAATCAGTAAAAAAAAAAACAAAAAAACAAAAAACCCCTAAAACTCAAACCCTACAAAGTAGAAGTTAACCCCCCTTACAAGGTGGCAATATTAAAATCAACACAATTAAATATAGGTACCATCTATTGCCCACGCGGAACACTCCAAAAAGACTGTTCACCCCTTATTGAAATTTTCTCAAAAGCATTTCCATCATCTGAATCCACAATAATTGTTGGGGACTTTAACTTACATGAAGACAACATATCTAAAAACACCACAAGCAAAATCTTTCTAGATACGATGAAAGCAATGGGCTGGTCACAATTTATAACCAACCCCACTCATAAAGCAGGACACATTCTTGACCTAATGTTCGCCAATCACAAGAACTGCAAAATCAATGCATCCCACTACATACTACCCTGGTCTGACTACCAACTAATAAAAACAGAATTATCCCTCCTCAACACACAGAAAACAATTTCACATATCAATCATTCACATACATGAAAAAAATAGAACCGAAAATACTTGGAGACTATTAAAAATAAGAAAACTGATCTTAAATATGATTATGCCTCTTCAGCTTTTGTTGATGATTTTGATAAAATCATCAACAAGATAGCCAATACCCTATGCCTAGTCCAGGAAAAACTTTCCAAAATGAACACAACACCTCTAAAATTAAGAAATATTGGTATAATGAAGAGCTAAGACACACCAAACAAACCCTGAGAAAATCTGAAAAGCTATAGCAGATATGCCAATTTACAAAATCCCTAGAAAAACACAAATCTCTGTTAACAAAAAACCATGAACATATCAATAAAGCAAAAAAAAGACTATTACGCTAAACAGATTCATGGTGTTAATATTCAATTCCAAACTACTATTTAAACAGTCAAAAACCTAATCAAGGATCCATCTATATCCATCACAAATAACCACAACTTTAAAAGAACTCCTGCAGTGAATATGCCACATCATTGCTAGACAAAATCAATAGGTTAAAAACACAATTCTCCATCTGCTTACCAACAAAAGAACAGGAAGAAAATCATGGGCAAGCAAATGATCAGGAAGAAAAACATGAGCAAGCAAAATGGAACACTTTTGACACTGTATCAAAACTTGAAACTAACCAAATTATTGTAAAAATTAAACCAGCTACCTACCCACTGGACCCAATCCCCACAAGTTCTCTGAAATTTGTACAGCGTAATAACTTCAACAATCATAACGATGATCAACTATTCGCTTATCAGAAGGATCGGTCCCCAAAACAAGCCGTGATTAAACCAATCCAAAAAAATAAAACTGGCAGAATCAATGATTGGGACAATTATCGACCAGTCTCCAACCTGCCTTTCATTGCTAAAGTCCTAGGAAAAGCAGTGCTATCACAATTAGAAAGCTACTTAGAAGACAACAATATTCTATACCCAAACCAATTCAGCTTCAGAAAAGATGGCTCAAAAGAAACCCTACTCATCTCCTTAACCGACCAAGTACTACAGGGGTTTGACAATGAGGAATTCATTGCCAGCGGATGTGGTTACAGCATTTAGTGTAACTGGGTTTAAAAAAGATTTGGATAAGTTCCTAAAGGAAAAATCCATAAACTGTTATTAATTAATAAGCAATAGTTGCTTGAGATTTATTTAATGTTTGGGTACTTGCCAGGTACTTGTGATTTGGATTGGCCACTGTTGGAAACAGGATACTGGGCTTGATGGACTCTTGGTGTGACCCAGTATGGCATATCTTATGTCCTTTGTAATCAATCTTACAGCAGCCTTCGACACTGTGGACCACACCCTACTTATGCCATCAGCTGAGAAAAATTGGAATAGGTTCTCTTCCTTCCTGACAGATAGATCATTCCAAGTAAAATTAGACAATCACTTATCTGACACCTTCCCAGTTGACACAGGCGTTCCCCAGGGATATGGACTCTCAGCTACACTATTCAACAAATACATGCTATCCTTATGCACATTATTAGTGGATCTAGGAATCAACTTCTTCCTATATGCATACGACATACAATTCTACATACCATTCGACAAGTCATTTGAAAAAACTGCTTCATCCTTGTCCATCTACATGAAGGCAATACAGCAAAAACTATCTCAACTGAAGCTAACGCTAAATACAAAAAAACTGAAATTATATGGTTAAGGAGAAACTCCACATTAATCAAACCGCCAACTACGAGATCTAAGAATTCAGATCGATGAGAAGCTTTCAATGAAAAAACATATAAGTAAAGGTATTAAATCAGGATACACCAAGCTGAGAATACTAAACCGGCTGAAGCCATTACTAACAAATCAAGACTTCCGCATGGTTTTACAAATGCTAGTATTTTTAAACATAGATTACTGCAATTCCCTACTAGTAGGCTTACTCGCAGGACTACTAAAACCACTACAATATTCCTCAGCCAGACTTTTTCTAAGGACAAGGAAATGTGACCACATCACCCCCTCAACTGATAGCACTCCACTGGCTTCCTGTACAATCCAGAATTCACTGTAAACTAAGTAATATCTCTAATTTTTAATATCAACAACATCAACCCATGTCTAATAGGAGTGACTCTTCAACCTTACACCCCACAGAGAGCCCTAAGATCGCAAAACAAAGGACTTCTAAAGGTGCCCACAATATGGAACACAACACCTAACAGAAATAAGAGACAGAATGTTTTCTATTGCGGGCCCCAAACTAAGGAACTCTTCCAGAGTTGCTACGCCAGAAAGTGTTTCTAACGAGAACTAAAAACATGGCTCTTTATAAGTGCATACGAACTAATGTAAAACTCCAATATGCTACTAACATAGCTGTTGGAACATAAGACCATGTTAATAGACTGAGTAATAAGTATTGAGTGATGTATTCTGAATATAACATTTATTTATTTATTCATTTTTATATACCGACATTAGATCAGAGATGTCACATCAGCTTATAGATAGCGTAAAGAAAATAAGCGGGGGGTGCTTATTTCTTACAGAGAAACCCATTTTTAACAATGTAAAATAATGAAACTTGGATTCTTGCGTATTTGCTACGAGTCAATTTAATTAACAAGAACTAAAATAAATTAAAAATTAAAATATGAATTCATATGAAAAGACCTCTAACTTTGTGAGGCTTGAAATCCAACAATGAAAATGTAAACGTAATAAGCAAAATCCAACAATGAAAAGGTAATAAGCATAATCAGCATGCTTGACGGGAAACATAGAGGCAGAGAATGTGTAACAGGGGTCGGACGGGAAAATGGTGGGGGGATAGGATCATTGGGGGAAGGCTTGGCGGAAGAGCCAGGAGGGTTCCGATCTGAGATGTGCTGGAAGGTTGTTCCAAAGTGAAGGATAATGTATTAGAAATCTTAGGTTTTAATTCTACTTCAAAGCACTCCAATTAATGTTGATGTATTGACCCAGAATACACATTTATTGTTGAGATGAACTAGATATTGTATAAAATCAACCTAGAAATATATTTGCTAGAAAATGAACATGCTGTTATATCGACCTAGGATATGAGCATTGAAACAGAATGGGAATGTTGACCCAGCAACCGTAAGATGATATTGTAAGCCTTTGTGATCTGATTTTGGAATGACAGTATATAAAACACCTAAATAAATAAATAGGTTTTTTTTCCTATTTTATAAACTTATGTACATATATTTTACGTGCTAATAATTATAACAAACGTAACGGCCTGTTTACTAAAGATTTTTTCCCATTTTGTTTCTATGGGAAAAATGCTTAGTAAATGAGGTCCTTAAGAGTGTAAGTCTTCTAGAAATAGGGAAATACCCTACAGTACCTGAATGTAACTCGCCTTGAGTTATCAATGAAAAGGCCTGAGCTAAATCTAAATAAATGACAACTCAGCATTAAATATGGAGGCAGAGATTTTATAAAGTATATCCGTACTTCTGAAAATACCTGTGCGCATATCTGGAATCACTAGTTCGCAGATATCTCCACCAGTTCATCCAGATCTTCATCCATTCACCCAGATCCTTCAGCACTTCAACCTGAACCCCTACCAGCTCACCCAGGCCTCCCACTCAAAAAGCTGCAGACAAAATACAACTCTGATTTAAATTGCACAAGTCAGTCAGCAGGTGTAAAAGCGTACAGACAAATTTGGAAATGCATGGGTGTATAGCACTTACAAAACAGCAACTTGTGCATGTACTTCTGAACTCTGCCCTGGAACACGCCTAAACATTTACACGTGGTACTGCAAGTACATCCGTAGGTTCATAAAATAGAATATATATGCATGCATGCTACTTATGTGCATATATGTTAATTATGCAAGCGTAACTCTTTGAAAATTACATCCAGAAGGAGTATAGTACTGCAGGTGTAACCTGACAGAGGCAGAGTGCCATTTTAAAAATATCTGCCAGCTAGTCTGGCTGATTGAGCTGATATGAATACCGATTATACCTTATTGTGTTTTTTGATTATTTTGTTGTATATCACCAAGAGACTGATATTCAAAAGATGTAGGCGCCTAGCTTGAGGAATTAGGCAGCTAGATCTGCCTATGTGAAAAACCTCTCCATGTGAGCCCCTACAGTTAGAATCCTAAATTTCCTGGGCTTGTTAGCTTATTAGGCATCTTAAATAGTGAGAGGGGCCAAGTTGGGGAAAAGATGGACAGTGTTTACTGCTCATTTCCAGCACTGGGCAGCTCACTTAGGAGCCTTAACTTATGGGAAGAAATAGCTTTATTTTTGGGCACCTTAGATTAGTTGAAAATGGCTCCTAACCTAGGCACATAAGTAGAAGCACTCAGCTATCTCTGAATATCGGCCTCTAAGGCTTTCCTAAAGAAAAGAGATGGAAGAATTCACCGCATCTGGAGCTCATTGCTGCCTTTAGAAACAGATTTGAATTTCAAAGTGGATGCCATGGAAGAGGGTGACTTATGCTGAGAACCTTAAAATGCTAGAAAGGCAGTTCTTCTGCCAAGCAGGCATAAGTGATTCCACGTGAAGTCCCTGCAGGCTTAGCGTAGCTGGGGATGGAAATTTCATTCTGGTAATTACTAATACGTGGAGGAATAAAGATGCAAATTTACCGTGACTGCATTTCAGGCTTAAATTGTATTAATAATACATTCTATTTATTTACTGTGTGCTTTCTTGCTAAGCGAGAGATCATAAAAGCCAGCAAGCAAAGAATTAGCCTGTGCCGCACCCCTCACAACAAGCATCCACCGTGACAGAGCACCTGGACGCAAAGCAGATCTGGGAGTGGCAGATAACAAGTTGCCCAAGACCCTGGATTTAACTCGGCCCCTATGGTCACAGGATGTATATCTTTTTAATATATATTCATGTTCCTTGCATGCTCGTTGCAGGTGTCCTGAGGGCCTGACTGGCTGGGGGTCCCTGAGGACAGCCTTAAAGAATGCATTGTATAGAGACAGTGCTTATATGAATAATATAAGGGACTGAATAGGAGATATCTGCAGGCATTGATGTCTTCCTGTGATATGAAGGTTGAATATTCTCCGATGTCAGCACATGATCACTGTATCTGACTGGCTGCCTGCCTTTAATCCATTGCTGTGCGCGTAGGGCAGCGCTAAAAACAGGACTGAGAAGCTGGAGGGAGGGAGGGTGGGAGCTGCAATTTGTACGCTCATCTACTCAAAGTAATAGAGAACCACTAAGGCAGCCGGGCAGACTGTTTGGGCAATTCGTCTGTCTGCCATCATCCGCTAAATGACAGTGCTACGTTGGTATTAAAGAATTAGATTTTCACCTTCAGTTCTAGAAGCCATATCAATGTCTGCAGACGAGACCTGCATGATCTGGAAAACTCGTGTACTCCACCAGAGGCGGGTCCAGGACGTGGAACCCCTGAAGGAGGGTCACGAGCGTACAGTCTGTGCTGTAATCACAGACCCAGCACGGTTTTTTGTTTTTTTTAAATAGCTGTTGTGGATGAGCCATACGCATATCCCACATCATTGAAGACCGTTAGAAATGTCATATGGGAGATAGCGGGGTTTGCACTGGAAATGGCAGGTGACCCTTTGCTGTAGCATCAGGCGCGTGACCCAGTAATACCGAAAGCTGTTTATTCCTCCCGACTGGGAGCTTTGCCTGCTGTAAAACTCATTTAATGAAATTCTTTTAGAGCCAAGCAATAAATGTAAATGGAAGAAGGCTTTCTTGTGAGATAGAACTGGCACAGGCGCCATCTGAGTAAACAGGATAGCACACATTTAACTTCAGGCCCCTCCCCCCTTACTATACACAAACACTGGGTCTTGCAACAGTATAAACTGAATATATATACTATTTAAGAAAGCTTGTGTATTTGTGGTAGGGAAGCCTAATTGCAGGTCTTTTTACGATTAAGACTGGAGATTACATAGCCAATGCTCCAGGCATTTTACAAATAGCCCTTCTGTCCTATTCTGCAGTGAATTCATGCATATGGTCAAAAGAAGACAGTAACCAGAGAATTTTTTTCTGTATCCACATTTAGCACCTTTCCTGTAAAAATTACCATAACATGGAAAACATGAAGGGAGTGCTCACAAATGGAAGTCGAATTTAAGTGTCCCTGGTGGTGCTGTGGCTGCCTCTGTACCAGAATGACATCTGAACTGCAGAGGGCCTGCAAAGGGGGACTGGTGGTCTGGCTTGCAATTTTTATGAGAGCATTGCTGCTTTGTCAAGCCACAATCACATCCTGGGGCAGTGCTGGGGATTGAAAGGAACCTTTTGTCAAATGTGCAGCCTGGAATATGTCATGCAGTCACAGCAAAGAAAAATTAGATTGGACCGTTTTCCAGTCCTTGCTGCTCCCCCAGGAATCAGGTGATGGTGCCATTGGAAGATCACTGGGAAGCTATTTTTAGGTTTGCTAAAACGCACCAGAGGCCGTGGGAGGTGTCTAAATTCTGCACAAGAAGATTACAATCAGCGAGCAGCAATGTCGGGTCTGGGAATCAGAGATACCAAAACGGGATTAACATATCGGTTTGCCACCTCACTCCAGGTCAGCTGAACTACAAAACCATGCATGCAGTGGATGGGACAAAACCAGCAATGGATCAGTCTGTTAGCTGACCTGAGAGGAAGTGAAAATAACACTTTTTTGTAATGCAGGGGCTGTGAAAAGGTGAGCAAGACAGGTGATGTGGCTGGCTTCTTCATGGGCTGGGACAGTATCATAAAATTACAAACCCAAGTCCTATCTAAGTTTAAGACCTAGCAAAAGAGTTGCTGCATTGCGCCTCTTGCTGCTACATTCAGAATAGAGAGTGTTAATGTAAAGCAGCAATAGTAGTCCAAATTTTAACAAAAATAATAATTAAATGGAAGTTAAACTAAACTATGAAATGTCACCCTTTTGTAATTCAAGTTGATATTTAACTCCTTAATGTAGCAATGCTTGAAGCTGTAGAATCTGCTCTTCCTCAGCCACTCTCACCATTATGAAGCCAAGTAAAGCAGGCGCTGCTGTGCTTTTCATCATCAAAGCCACAGAGCCCCATGCAGGAGTCACACTGATTCATGCAAAGCACAAATACAGCTCGGACAGGTGAAGAGTTGGCTCTCTTATCTTAATCCTATGTACTGTAGGTGTCACACTGCTGTTCATGAATACAGCACAAACAGCTGATAAGTGGCTGGACATCAGAAATCAGGCTGATATATTTATTTATGTATTTATTTATTTATGCAATCGCTTTTCTCGTAAGCCATGAAAACAGCATGGACAGCTGAAGAGCAGACTCAGGAGGAGGTTTCAACAATGGAAGTGGGGCAGAGGGGCTGGTGATTATAACAAAGGGTGCTTAAATTGTAGCTTTTTCAGGGGGAGAATCAAAAGTACAACTGCCAGCATGCAATGAAGCAAAACCCAGGGATTTATTCTCCTGGTTTATATCCGCTCCCTCCTTACTTAAAGTCCATTGCAGGAATGGTCCTTGGCCAGGGGCCCATGCACCAGGGCTCCTTCTGGAACCCTGCAATCACGAGCTCAGAATCTGGCCACCAGGTGTCGCCATTGCACAATGACTGCAGCTCCTTCCCTGCTGGCGACTGTGAACGCTGCCTCTTGCGGCATCTCAAGCCTCGGCCGATGTGAGGAGCTGGAGACCTTAGCCGAGAATCGAACAGGGTTCTTCTGCTTGTCTGAGCCACCTGGCTGGTCCTTCTTAAATGATTTTTAATGTTCTCAGCCTGAAAAAAATGATCTGTACTGATGAATTCTTAAACATAGATCCTAGCACTAATTATATGAGCAGAAAATGGAAAAACAAAGTGAACCACAAGCAGTTAGGAAGGTGAAATACCAGTCCACAGGCCTGAATAAGGTGTAGATTTTCTCCGGCAACGATGCACAAAACTGGCCTTGGTAAAATCAGTTCATGCACAGTAATGAACCCTGCATGAGGCTACGAGACAGGACAGATAACATCATTACCGGGATTTTAATTCCCAAGATGTTGGCAAGGCTGAGAGCACTTTAGGCTGTCAGCAGTGCAGCCAGGAAAAGTACAGGCTCAGCTAGTTAGCTGGGAAGCAGGAGCTTATTAAACGGAGAGGCCCAATAGTCATTAGATGCTGAGCTATCTTGGGTCTCCCGCTTGTGGTTAAGCTGACCTTGCCTCCTAACCCTTGCCTGTGACCGCGATGGCACGGTCGTCCCTTGCTACAACCCCAGTGAACGCCATGCAGTTTGTGGACGGTCGATACCACATTTGTTATGCTGTCCAGGGACTCCGCTTCTGATCAAGGGCTTCTCTACGGCTCAGAATAAAGCCGCTCAGTGAGTCTGCCTAAAAGACAGGGACAAAGCTCTTCCTTTTCAGTTTTTATTTTATTCTGTAATTTATCAGCGTTTCTTACAACAACAAAAATGGGGAGGAAATCAATACAAAAATATAACTCGTAGTCCATGGTGTTTATCCCAAAGGGGCATGGGATAAACACTGTGTATCCTTAAAGGCTAGAGGACAGAAATTAAGGTGCAGGGGCGGTTCTATAATGAGGCAGGGTGAGGCGGCCATCTCAGGTGGCATAATTTTGAGGCGGCAAAAAATACCCCTTTCAGAACGTCACTGTGACATCTGCCTCACCCTGCCTGCCCCTGCCATGATTACCGACCCAGGCCGGCAGTGGCAGAAAAGGAGGGTTGCTGCCATAAGCCGCCCCATTGGAGGCCAGACTGGCAGCATGGAGGGGGGGGGTGAAGGGGTGCCATCTCGTCCCTCTCCTCAGGCGGCAGTTTGCCTTGAGCCGCCCCTGTGCATGGGGGGTAACCTGCACGGAGCGGCAGTTATTACCCGAAACGGAAGGGAATGGAGATTATTACCCTCAATCAATAGCCTTGATGCTTTTGACGCAACTGCAACAATGTTCCCCACTTCAACAGCAGGGAGGAAGGGGGGAAAGGGGAACTGGATACAGATGACAACCAACGTGGGCCCTGATATCCCAAACCCCCCAAAACTAATAGCGCTAATCATATGCAAATGCATGTTGATGAGGCTATTAGTTATTCACCCAGGATAGAGAAAATAAAATGTGCACCTGATCCGCACATTTTATGCTCAGAAATTAGCTCCTGCCCAAGGGCAGGTGTAAATTTTTGAGCAACCTGAAAAAGTGTACAGAAAAGCAAAAAAATACTGCTTTTCTGTACATCCTCCAACTAACATGGCAATAGTATGTCAGACGAACCAAAAGTTTAAAAAAAAAAAATAGAATACATTTTTTGTTAAATGTGCTGTGGGTCAGGTCAGGAAAACGGACGCTCAATTTTACAAGCGTCCATTTTGCTAACTTGTGCAGAACCACCTCTCCTTAGCTTCTGCTGCTAAGGAGGCCTTAAGGGTGCGCTTTTGCCCCTAGTGCCTGCTTTTCAGCGTGACCCCTCATTTAAATGCGGTATCGCGCGCCTAGGATACAGGTGGCTGGGCTCGTGTTAGGAAACCAGTCGCTCAACACTTGAGCACACGTTTTCCTGTGCACTTACAGTATCGGCCTGATTGGGATCTTGGCATCACGTTGCAGCATTTTGAATTCCATTCAGACTAGAAGTGGGTAACCTGTAGCCATGGACTAATCCTGCAATGAACATCACAGCCGTTCAAGAGTTAAAAGAAAATAACTATATATTTTTTTCTTTTTTATAAACTTGTATTTATCTCCTAATAATAGTTCATTCTCTTGCCCTGGCGAAGTGTGTTATGAGTTGTCAGTCTTTCAGGTGGTGAACTCTAGCAATAAGCCAACACATATCCCAGGGCAGAGTTGAAAGGACTCTCAGTCATTCCCAGCATCCTTTTGCTGAAAATCATCATGCTGGGAAGAGACGAGAAGGTAAAGAAAAGAATAACACCAGTTTTCAGCATTTTTTTGGTAAATGATTCAGAGCCGATTCAGTCTGTTCCTGCTTGAATACTGCAGCTCATGTGGAAGGCAGGACAAATGAGGAAAAACAAAACAAAACAGTCTCCTCAGGGAAAAAGCATTATTCTTTCATTTCCAGCAGCCTACAGATGTGCTGTGGCTCAGGTGATGCTCCTGCATTGAAAGGGAGTGCTCAGCTTCACCCGTAGTCCTTCCCTTACACAGACCTTGCTACTCAAGTGTCAGAGGGGATTGCTGTAGATATCATCACCGGCTTTTCCCAAAGACTGAATGAATCAGGCCCTGTGCTCAGTTTGTGGAATCTACTGGCCCCCTTCTACCACCTTGTTGAGCCCAGCATGGAGCAGCTTAGTTAGGGGTGTCTGAGTAAGTCCAGTGGAAGAGCCAAGACTCCCCTGGCTCATGCTAACCTTGAAAATAACAGAGAAACATTTTATTAAAACATTGTTTTTCTAACCCTGTGAGAACTATATATTCTCACCATGGATGCATTCTGACCTAGTCCGTTATATGGTGGGGCTTATTATCTATTTGTTGTTATTATATGGTCCTTGGTGTTGTGATTTTATGATGTGGATTATAGTCTTATCTATATCATGTACACTTCTTTGATTAAATATGATCTATAAAGAAAAATATGAGCGCATATATTGGACACACGGTAACAGACACAAAAAGGGGTTGAGCAGTAGCACCAATCGTCAAGGCTTTGACACTGTCTAATGTCCATTCGTGTATTTTTCGTATGCATTCACAATTCAGTCATCTTAAAGAAGAAAAAAAAGCTCTCTCTGAAGCAGAGACTTATCTCACATTTACTAGCCTCGTGCTTGGATTAGAAATTGTTGAACATGTAGGCAGCAAACTCTTAAGGAGGTTTGTTGGGTAATTTAAATATCAATAGGTGAGCAGTTTGTAGGTGGATGTGATTGTCCGGTGGAGGTGAGAAAGGGGACTGGGAAAGAAGCTCATTTTTTTTACACAGTAGCTGAAATGCATCCCTGGGGAATGAGCTAAAATCACAGAGAATATAACAAGAATCATACACTGCCAGTGATCCTGCCACAATCCATGTTGCAACCTCATCTTGAGTATTGTGTGCAGTTCTGGTTTCCACAACTCCAAAAAGATATAGCAGAATTAAAAAAGGTACAAAGAAGGGTGACCAAGATGATAAAGGGGATGGAATGGCTCCCCTATGAGGAAAGGCTAAAGAGGTTAGGGCTGTTGTTCAGCTTGGAGAAGACGCGGCTGAGGGGGGGGATAGGATAGAGGTCTATAAAATGAGTAGAGTGGAACCAGTAAACGTTAATCAGTTCTTTACTCTTTCAAAAAGTACAAAGACCAGGGGACATGCAATGAAGGTACGAAGTAATCCATTTAAAACTAATAAGAGAAAATATTTTTAAGCTCTGGAATTTGTTACTAGAGGATATAGTGAAAGCTATTCGTGAAGCTACATTTAAAAATGGTTTGGAGATAGCTTAGTGCAGGGTTTAGCACTGGGCGAAAAAGGGGAATATCCTTTATATGTTCCACTTTTGGGGATGGTTGACACTTGGCGCATTTTACATCCCGGGGAGAAAACATATACACATATCTCCAGAGCACAACAATGCCAGAGCAGATTGGATTATGTCCTGGTAGCTGATCATTGTTTGTTTTCCTAAGGTTAAATCAGTGGACATTGGATGTTTTACCATTTCAGATCATGCTCCTGTGGCACTGGTCTATTCATTTGCTAGAAGGGATTCAACATTTATGTGGCGCATGCCTTCCCATCTTGTAAAGAATGATGATTTTAAAAAATGTTTAAGGGATAAATGGGAGGTGTTTGCATAACATAATGCTCAACATGTGGATACCTTTCGATTATTATTTTTGGGAAACGAAGGTGGTATTGAGGGGGGATGACATTTTTTCCTATGATAATCAAAAGAAAAAACAAATGAACAGGCTGGGTAAACAGTTGGAAAGTGCATGTAGAGTGTTGGCTAGAGATTTGTCGGAAGCTACTAAGCTCAATTTTTTTGCCTTATAAAACCACATATCTACTTTAATACATCAAAGGACTATGAACACTTTATTATACCAGAAACATAGATTTTTTTTTTCATTTTGGGAATAAAGTGGAAAGAGTATGGCATGGTTGGTTAAATCCTTGGAGGGCTCTTGTTTTATTCCAAGTTTGTGTGATGAACAGGTCAGCAATCTAACAAAGAAATCTGTGCAATTGTGAGCAGATTTTATGCTAAAGGGGCTTCGAGGTTAGGTGCCCTAGGAGTCTGCCCCAAGTGGGAGAGGAGTGAATGGCATGGTTGAACCAGCCTATTCAGGGGCAGGAAATTCTTAGAGTAATCAAAGAGTTAAAATGTCACACAACCCCAGGGCCGGATGGATACACTGCTGAGTTCTTTAAGATTCTCCAATCCTATGTCACTCAGCCACTAGGCAAATTACATCAAGAAATGATACAGGTAGGAGAACTACCTTGCTCCATGCGAGAGGCTGTGATAGTAGTTCTTCCAAAAAAGGAATGAGACCTGGAATCACCGGCTGCATACCGGCCATTCTCCCTGCTCAATACAGATGTTAACATATATGCAAAAGTATTGCCAATTGTATTTGGATTTCTAGAAGGCATTTGACAAATTCCCTTAAGAGAGGCTTCTAAGAAAACTAAAAAGTCATGGGATAGGAGGCAATGTCCTTTTGTGGATTTCGTGGTTAAAAGACAGGAAACAGAGTAGGATTAAATGGTTAATTTTCCCAGTGGAAAAGGGTAAACAGTGGAGTGCCTCAGGGATCTGTACTTGGACCGGTACTTTTCAATATATTTATAAATGATCTGGAAAGGAATACGGCGAGTGAGGTTATCAAATTTGCAGATTATACAAAATTATTCAGAGTAGTTAAATCACAAGTGGATTGTGATACATTACAGGAGGACCTTGCAAGACTGGAAGATTGGGCATCCAAATGGCAGATGAAATTTATTGTGGACAAGTGCAAGGTGTTGCATATAGGGAAAAATAACCCTTGCTGTAGTTACACGATGTTAGGTTCCATATTAGGAGCTACCACCCAGGAAAAAGATCTGGGCATCATAGTGGATAACACATTGAAATCATCGGCTCAGTGTGCTGCAGCAGTCAAAAAAGCAAATAGATGTTAGGAATTATTAGGAAGGGAATGGTTAATAAAACGAAAATGTCATAATGCCTCTATATCGCTCCATGGTGAGACCACACCTTGAAAATACTGTGTACAATTCTGGTTGCCGCATCTCAAAAAAGATATAGTTGTGATGGAGAAGGTACAGAGAAGGGCAACCAAAATGATAAAGGGGATGGAACAGCTCCCCTATGAGGAAAGGCTGAAGAGGTTAGGGCTGTTCAGCTTGGAGAAGAGACAGCTGAGGGGGGATATGATAGAGGTCTTTAAGATCATGAGAGGTCTTGAACGAGTAGAATAATAGAAGGACTAGGGGGCATTCCATGAAGTTAGCAAGTAGCACATTTAAGACTAATCGGAGAAAATTATTTTTCACTCAATGCACAATTAAGCTCTGGAATTTGTTGCCAGAGGATGTGGTTAGTGCAGTCAGTGTAGCTGGGTTCAAAAAAGGTTTGGATAAGTTCTTGAAAGAGAAGTCCATTAACTGCTATTAATAAAGTTGACTTAGGGAATGGCCTCTGCTATTACTGTCATCAGTAGCATGGGATCTTCTTGGTGTTTGGGTACTTGCCAGGTTCTGAGTCAGACCAAGGGTCCATCAAGCCCAGCATCCTGTTTCCAACAGTGGCCAATCCAGGCCACAAGTACCTGGCAAGTACCCACAAACTAAGTCTATCCCATGCTACTGATGCCAGTGGCTACACCCTAAGTCAACTTGATTAGTAGTAGTTAATGGACTTCTCCTCCAAGAAATTATCCAAACCTTTTTTAAACCCAGCTACATTAACCGTATTAACCACATCCTCTGGCAACAAATTCCAGAGTTTAATTGTGCATTGAGTGAAAAAGAATTTTCTGTGATTAATTTTAAATTTTCCAAATTGTTAACTAAGTTACTCTGTTACTATGTAAAGAATAATAAGACACTGTTGTCATATTATTTCATGAGTTGCTCTGTAAACCGATGTGATATGCCATATCGAATGTTGGTATATCAATACAAATAAATAAATAAATGTGCTACTTGCTAACTTCATGGAGTGCCCCCTAGTCTTTCTATTATCTGAAAGAGTAAATAACCGATTCACATCTACCCATTCTAGACCTCTCATGATTTTAAACACCTCTATCATATCCCCCTCAGCCGTCTCTTCTCCAAGCTGAACAGTCCTAACCTCTTCAGCCTTTCCTCAAAGGGGAGCTGTTCCATCCCCTCAAGCTTGACTAGTACCTGCTTTCTACCTCCCTCCCTATTTCCCTAAGCAGGATTCAAACTCATGGCCCTTTGCACTCAGAGAACCAACTCCTCACTGCCCAAGCCACCAGCACACACAAAGGTTATTCTCTGCATTTATTTTTGCCAGAGGGAGAGGTTATTTGCCTTTAGCAATGCCCTGAGTGGGAATTTAACCCTTGTTCAGGGCCTATTGCTCAACTCCACTCCAAATGATAAATCTAAGGTCTAAGTTTGTACTTGAGACAACAGAAAGTAAAGTGACTTGCCCAATATCACAAGGAGCCACAGTGGGATTTGAACCCTGGTCTCCCTTGTGCAACGTCTGCTGCGCTAACCCTTAGGCTACTCCTCCACTATTTCTTCTGAAATCTTGGTATGGTAGGATTCAGTTGGTCAAGATGGTTATTTTGCCAAAATGGCTATTTGTGCTTCTAACTTTGTCATTATGGTTGTTAAAGAAAAATGTGGTGATATGGAATAAGCTGATTTCGCAATTCATCTGGAATAGGAAAAAAAACATGTATGAAGCTCTCTGGATTACAGCTTGGTGTTCATGATGAAGGGTTAAAGCTGCCAAATTTACTGGTCTATAATGTAACCTACGTGTGGTAAGGGATTGGCTGGGAGGACAGGGTAGTGTGACAGATGTAGCATTAGATAGTAGTTTAGTGAGCCCATTGCGGCTGCCCTATATTTTGCGATTCCACAAGGAGTCAGGGCTGGGCCGCTGTTTACTCCTGTTCTCCAGGCTTGGAAGTGGGTGCTGTCTACGTATGATTTACCTTCAAAGGTTTTGATATATCTGCCACTTAGGGGGAATGGATCCTTTAAACCGGGATTAGACCATATAGTTTTTTGCAAATGGAAAACCGCTAGGCTTAGGATAATTGGTCAACTATTACTAGATTCTCGACAAGGAATACTCACTTTTCAATCCCTGAAGAAGAAATATCACTTGGATAATAAAGATTTTTTTTTTGCCTATTTGCAAATACAACACTATAATGAGACATTGCTACATGCTAATAAGGAGGTTTTCAGGGAAGTTTTGAGGGGACAGTTGTTAAACACATCTCAGTCTGGGTTACTTTCTAAACTATATGGGGGAATAGTAGGAGACTGGGACCGTGGATCCCCTTTGCTCCGTAATGGTTACATGGTCAAGAGATGTACGTGCTACTCTAGAAGAAGATATCAGATTCTCTTTGGATAGGTTGGGGAAACTAGTTGAGTGCCAATCTTCAAGAAATGCAGTTTAAAGTGGTAGAAGGGCTTTATTTTTCACCTACGAGAGCTTTTAAACACATATTGCCTTGGAAAGTAATTGTCTGAAATGTGAAACACTTGAGGGAAATTACTTCCATTGTTTTTGGGCATGTGTGGAAATCAGTTTTTCATTTATCTCTACTTGGTCCAGAAGTCCAGTCCCATTAGATGCCTCCTTAGGCTTATTAGACATTTTTGAAGAATATGAGATTTCAGATAATTTGTTACTGTCTACACGCAAGCCTGCTGTATGATCAAAAATGTATATTGTAATTGATAGGTAAGGATGCAGCAACCTTGGAGCAATGGCATATATAAATGCATAGCTTATTACTCATGGAAAAGCTGATCTGTTTCCAAAAAACTGTAAGAGGCAGAAGATGTTTCTGAAAGTTTGGAGCCCATACCTAAACTCTTTGTCTTCTAGGATCCCCAGTTTAATTGTGAACTCGCTATCTATTTCATAATAGCCATCCACAGTTGAGAGGGGGGTGTTGCGGGGTAGGAGTGGGGAGGGGAGGGAAGAGAGGTAAAAAGAGGTGGAAGATAGTGCTGGAACAAATAAACATTGAGATAACTATGTGTGTAAGTTATTGTTTGCTAATGCTCTGTTCCTAGATATGTGTATTTTGCTTCTGAACTCAATAAACAGATTTTTCTTTAAAACGGTTTGGACAAGTTCCTGGAGGAAAAGCCCATAAACTATTAATAAGGTAGAGTTGCAGAAACCCATTTTTTATCTCTGGGATAAGCAGCTTGGAATCTACCTACCCCTTAGGAATCCTGCGTGACTTGTGATGTGACTTGCTTGACCACTGTTGGAGACAGGATACTGGATTTGATGGACCCTTGGTGTGACCCAGTGTGGCATATCTTATGTTCTTATCCTCCTCCTCCTCCTGCAAGCACTTTATGAAAGAATATTTAATTTAATTTATTTATTTAGCCATTTTATATACCATCATTTCAAATGATCACAACGGTTTACAACATGACATACAAATTATAGGTTGACATGTACATTGACCTAATGTAATCATATAATAAACATTTTAAAGATGGACACATACATAGATTAATGTAATCAGGGGTGAAATAGATCTGCAGGGAAGTACTAGCACCTTTAACTCAAGGTAACACAGGGATATAAGGATGGTTCTTAATGACTTTGTCCTTGAGGGTGCATACTCAGTGTTCGGATAATTTTAAGTTAGATTATAGGCATTTTGAAATAACCATATTTTTAGGTCATGATTAAATTTCTTTGTTTCTGGGGTCAATCTTAGATACTTGGGTAGAGAGTTGCATAGCATTGGGCCTGCTATGGAGAACATGCGTTCCTGAACAGACCTATCATGGATGAACATTCATGCCTAGAAGGAACACATGTGCTGCATACATACGGTCTGCTTCAGACCAGTCGTGTTGTACCTTTCATGCCTCACACAGTAAAGATTTCCAGAATCATGCAGCAGCTTTTCCTATATCTAATTAATCCTTTCTCAATGTTTCTTTTTAATTTTTTTCAATTTTAGGTCCTCCTATTCTCTTCCCATGTAATCCCAATAACAGTTTGACTGAAAAAGGTTTTTTTGTTTTTGGGCAGGCGGAAGATGATTTTCAGCATAGAGTTGGCCACTTAAGCTGCCCATTTGGTCCAGCTAAAGAGGTTTAAGTTGCAATCTCTTTTGACAAGGAAAGTATGCTTGCTAATGTAGCAGACTGCTTCTGTTTGCTCTTCAGTTTGTCATTATTTGTCATGTTACTGCAGAATTATCTATTAAAAAGAAGACTGTAGAACTCTGGACTGGTGCTTGAGTTATCTCCAAGCCATAATTCTTCCATTCCTTTAATAGCTCATTGCTAGCAATCACCCAGATACAATCTCTTCCAAATAGGATCCTGTTGTCTCCTGTTAGCCACCCATTGGATGCCCTCCTCTCTCCTTTCCTCCCACAAATAGTCTGCACCCTTGGTCTCTAGGGAACAGTTTATACAAAATATCTCATTCATATCTTCAAATGAAGAACTCAAAGATTATTTTGGGGTTTTGTCTTGCTGTCTAGCTGCCCACTGATCATCCCACTTCCCCTGTCACTCCCCCCACCCCCATCTTTCCCTTTCCTCTTCTAATGCTTTTCTCTTGCCTCAAGTCATTACTTAACTCCTACAACAAATTGTGGAAATCCTAAATAGCAAGGGCATTTGTGCACTCTGATATAATCCTGTGTTCCCTGGTTTTCCCTGTAACCAGCAATTTGCGGTTTCTTTTATCCCTCAGTGAGGTTACCTCTCTTAGGTTATTGTTCTTTATCTGATTTCCCCTGGGAAAAGTTAAACAGAGATCCAGTTTGACCAAAATTACTCTGTAAAAAAAAAAAAGAGAAAAGAGAGGATCCTGTTAATGCTTTAGCATATTAGGGAGCAGCTTATTTTAGTGTTTGCTGAGTTTGTTTCCTGGCATTCATTCTCACTTTGATATTAAAACTCAGCCTGGCTTGCAGTGGAGGCAGTGTTCATAGCCCCTGGAGAGGAAGACGTTGATAGTTACTAGCCCCTGGTTGAAAACTTCAGCTGCAATGGTAGGGCTGAGTTTGGGGGGTGAAGGATATAAAAACAGTAGGAGAATCCTGAGTAGGTGTGAAGGAAATTCCCTGGCCCAACTGAGGTCAGTTACGATTGAGCTGGAAGGGTTCTTAGGTCAGAGCAGATGAAAACTGCTGGACCAAAAAGCCCCAAAACAAGAGTTCAGTCAGGCTCCTGTGCTGTGGCTCCCAGCTTCAGAAAATCTCAGGATGACAGCACATTTTATCATTTTCTTAATTTCTCAGCCCTTAAAGGACATTTAATGAAGGAAGGTGTGAAGAAGTGATACCCGTCTGTTCTCCCTTGTAAATAATCTGCATAGATATCCATGGTGGCTCTTTCTAACTAAGGGGACCAGCTGTGGCTACCATGACATCTAAAATAAGCAGGAAGAACCTGAGATGAACAGGCTTGTTCTCAGCTGGTTTAAACCAAGAAGGTTTAATCTGAGCAGCCCCGTCTGCATGTTCTCTTCTCCTAAATGCCTTCTTATTGGTACAACTAAAAGATCCTTCCTCCCCCTCCCAACCCCAATGAATTCATGTTCTCCACTTGCTCTGTTCTGGTGGCACTAAGGGAACAATAGGCCACAGCAAAATAAGTACTTTATCCATTAACAGTACGGCCACCAAATATGTTTTTACCCATTCTCTTCTACATGAAATGTGAGATGGGGAAATCAGGCAAAGTATCCGAGTACCACACCAGGTGATAAATAGTTTAATGGTATGGTAAAGAAAGAGCGATATTTTGTGGTTTTTTGTGATTGTTGCTCTTTTTCTCAGTTTCTGGATTGTCCCACCTTGGACTGGTGTCTGCCATTCATGGATGTGCATGGATTTTTGTTTCATTGGTGAGGTTTTCATCTTGTACATTTAGTTGGTGGAAAGGTTTTAATTTGATTTAACTTTGTTTTGGGTCCCCCCCCCCCCCCCCTCAAAACTTGCCACCATTTAAAAAATACCAAGCTGTCTGAGTTTGAAAAAGCCTCCTTGGGCTTTCTCCTGTCCCTACCACCCTCCCCCCCGGACTCCCCTGAGACCTCTACTGATGCCCCCAGCTTACCCATGATGTTTGGGATCCAAAGACAGGCAGGAGCAATCTCCAGCCACTCCTTCCTGTCAGTTCCATATTTCAAAATGGCGCCAGCCTCAGTTTCAGCTGCTGCCATTTTGAAATATGGAATCAGTGGGCAGGAACCACTGAGGAGCCTTCCTGCCCTTCTTTGGATCCTGGATATCACAGGTAAGCTGGAAAGGTCTGGGGAGGTGATACAAGAAAGCCCAGGGGAAATGCTTTTTTTTCAATTGGGCAGTTTGGAATTTTTAAAATAGTGGCACTTTTTTGTTGGCAGCGGGGAGTGGTGTGATCCCAAAACAAAAAACATTTTGTTTTTCTTTAATTTTGTTACTAATATAAAACAAAATAGGAAATATTGACATTTCCTATTTCCTTTCAAACAAATGCATTCCTGCTCATAGGAACCTTCATGTTCTTTCGTTGGACTGAAAATATCCAAAGGGGCTTCAGGAACCCCAGATTCTTCAGTGCTACTTAAAAATAACTCCTTGCCTTTCCTTTCTACACAAGGCTCTTGTTTCAAGGAATGCTAGAA
The DNA here is from genome assembly GCF_901001135.1 of Rhinatrema bivittatum. NCBI lineage: Eukaryota > Metazoa > Chordata > Amphibia > Gymnophiona > Rhinatrematidae > Rhinatrema > Rhinatrema bivittatum. The sequence continues at coordinate 6,534,497 of NC_042626.1, read as the reverse complement.
CCAAGTGGGGTAGAAAGAGACAATAAGAAAAGGTTTTGTTTAAATGCCAGATTGGTGCAGTTGCTGTCAGGACATCATTTAGTGCAAAGCTACCCAAACCTCTCTTAGGGACCCCACAACCAATCAGATTTTCAAGATATGCACAATGAATGTGCATGAGTTACATTTGCATGTGTTGGAGAGCCTTTATCTCATGCAGTGGCGTAGCCACGGGTGGGTCTGGGTGGGCAGGTGCCCACCCAACTTAGACCCAGGCCCACCCAACTGGCACCGGAACTGCAAGGCTGTCGCGGGATCCCCGCGACAGCGAACAAGAGAACCCAGGCCTTGCGCACCATCACGGCACACATGGGGAAGCGCTGCTGTGGCCGTACGGCCAACCGGTCTTCCTGTTGAGGGGGGGAGCGGAAGCGCCGCGCGCAGCTTCCGCTTCCTCCCCCCAATGCAGGAAGATCAGCTGCCTCTCCTGCTGCCACCCGTTCTCCTGCTATCTTCGGACCAAACGGCCCGCCGAACTTCCTGTTTGGGGGAGCGGAAGCGCCGCGCACAGATTCCGCTTTCTCCCCCAAAGCAGGAAGATCAGCTGCCTCTCCTGCTGCCACCGGCCTCCTGCTATCTTCGGGCGTCGGGCCGTACTGCCCGCCGATCTTCCTGCTGGGGGGGGGGGAGGGAGGGAGGAAGCGGACGTTGTGCGCTGCGCTTCCGCTCCCCCCCACCCCCGACAGGAAGTTCGGCGGGCAGTACGGCCCGACGCCGAAGATAGCAGGAGGCTGGCGGCAGCAGGAGAGGCAGCTGATCTTCCTGCTCTGGGGGAGAAAGCGGAAGCTGTGCACGTGCTTGAATGTGTGTATGTGTGGATGAGAATGGGAGTGTGTGTGGGTGAAAACTGGAGCCTGGGTGTGTATGTGGGTGAGAATGGAAGCTTGAATATGTGGGTGAATGGGAGCTTGAATGTGTGTATGTGTGGTTGAGAATGGGAGCCTGGGTTGGTGGGTGAGAATGGGAGCTTGAATGTGTGTATATATGGGTGAGAATGAGAGCCTGGGTTTGTGTGGGTGGGTGAGAATGGAAGCTTGAATATGTGGATAAGAATGGGTGCTTGAATGTGTGTATGTGTGGGTGAGAATAGTACCTTAAATGTGTATATGTATGGATGAGAATGGGAGCTTGAATATGTGTGGGTGAGAATGGGAGCATGGGTTTGTGGGTGAGAATGGGAGTCTGGGTTTATGTGTGTGGGTGAGAATGGGTGCCTGGATGTGCGTCTGTGTGTGCATAAGAATATAAGCCTGGGGAGGGGTGAGAAAGTGTGAACTTGAATGTGAGCTTGTGGGGGGGGGGGGGGGAAGAGCATATGAGAGTGACAGCTTGAGTGTGTGAGAGGGAGTCTGTGAGAGAAAGCGTGTATGTGTGTGTGTGTGTGTGGAAGGGAAGAAGACAGTAATAGAAGAAAGACACTGAAAAGGAATTAGGAAATGAGCTATAAGGGAAAAAATGGGAAAAAGAGACCAGGACCAACTGATTAGAAAAATACAAAGATCAGACAACAAAGGTAAAAATATATATCTATATTTTGAGATGTTAGCAATTTAAATATAAGCAACACAACCGCTCTCTCAAAATTTATGGACAGGTAGGAGCCGTGTATAAAATCGTAATAATAAGAAGGCTAAAGTACCACAAATCACCGTGAATTATGTTTGTATCATTAAGTAAACCTCATACTTAGGCGTAGATGTGAATGCTATGCTGCATAATTTGGCATTATTTATCAGTAAAAAAACAACTAGTAGACCTGCATGCCTACAGCCCACCCATGTTAACCTTGTGCCCACCCAAAAAATCAATTCTGGCTACGCCACTGATCTCATGCATATTCTTTGTGCATATCCTGAAAACCTGACTGGCTGTGGAGTTCCCAGGTGTAGGAAGCCCTAAGTTAGAGTACAAGAATTAGAAACTAGACATGAGATGCAAGCATTCTGAAGAGGATTAAGTGTGCGCTAAAATTGTTTCTTCTGGATTAGAAGGTAGGGTAAATTACAGGAAGGATGAGAACTTGGAATTCTATAAGAGGCAAATTTACAAATATATATATATCTGTTCTCATTCCTATTTTTTTTCTCACTCTGTTATCATCCTCCCACAACAGAAGAAAAACTCTTGAAAACCTTTCAATTTCTAAACAGTGCAGTGCATGTGGGATTCTGTTTTCCCAACTTTGCAAGGGCGTTAAATGTATCGGAACCTGCTAAGAAAGTACAACATCTTGCAGCTGCCTCGTGAGCTGATATCATTGAAGGCTCCAGGTGTGAGCCATGCCATAGCTCTGCCAAGAGTTCCTGCTCCCACCCACAAGCCCAGAGGGCTGGGATTATTCTAAAGCCTACCGAACAAGCCACACATTGCTTGGCTTTGGATGCTCTTTGATAAAGACATCCAATAGTGGATTCTCTCCAACATCACCTTCTAATCTCTCTTCCTGCTATGCAATGCATCTCCTGCCAATTCTCAGTGAAGTACTCTGTCTGTTGAGCAGGGAGAGCACCAGCAGAGTGTACAGGCTGACTCGGAAGCTCAGCGGGATATGCTGAAGGGGCCTATCATTGTTGAGGCTTTACTGTTGGCAAGCCAGATACCCTTTTGATATCCTTCTGCCGCATTGGCTAGGAAATGAAAGTAACATATTTCTGTACTGAATTCAGTGGAGTGTTACCATGCCATGCTAAGCCACTGGTTCTCAACGTGCACGATGCCTGCTGGGTGTCATAATGTGCTGATTCTTTTCTAAGGTCTCAGCTAATTGTGGACATTTTCAAGTCCTCCACAAAAAATAACATTCCTGATACGTAAGAGCTCTCTCTGCTCATTGACAGCCTCGTTGCTTATTCTACTATTGTTTTCTTGTTACAAAGTGTGGTCAGAGGGGGCAGTGACTGATGGGAGGTATATAGTCTGAGGAAGCAGAGGTATGGTCAGAGGAGGGTGGTGAGGGTTATGAGAAAGGAGAAGTGCTCAGAAGAGCAGAGATGGTGGTTGGGGGGGGGGGGTAGTTCCAAGAAAAGAGGTGTGTGGTCTGCGGAGGAGATGTGGTTGGAAGAGAAGGAAGGTTAATGGGGGAGGGGGAGTTCCAAGAAAGGTAGTGTGGTCTAAGGAGGAGGAGGTTTGATCTGATGGATGCCATGTAAAACGGTGTAGCAGGAGTTGCCTCTGTTTCACCACAAGCTTTTGTTTATAAAAATTAATTTGCAGCTGCAAGTAACAAGTTTTTAATTTTTAAACAGTCCCACAGGAATTTATTAATACCAACTTCTTGAATTCACAATTGGAGTGAAAATTAGTATAAATTAGTTGCATGCCTTTATAAACAACTCATCATGCTATGACATATCGATAGCCGGACCCAAATTATGGAATTCTATTCCAATAGAACTCAGATTGCAGACGAATTATCAAACTTTTAAAAAGGAGTTAAAAACTTGGCTTTTCCAGCAGGCGTTTGGAGAAATAGTACATTGATAATAAGTGATAATGATGATTGATCTATTATTTTATTTTATATTTTAGTATTGATTGTACTTTTGTTTTGATTTTAAGAATGTGAATATTTATATTTTCTTTTAAATGTAAGTTATATTTTTATCATTTTACTGTTTTGATTTATTGTAAACCGGTATGATTGAATACAGAATATTGGTATGTAAATAAACAAACATATTGATCTTGGTTCTGTGACATGCTATGTTGAACAGTTAGCAGGAAGGAAGTACCCAGACTGTTTGACATGTTAGGTGTGCTGACCTATATGCTTACAATAATATGCCAGTCCTTTGACCATGACTAGAGTTATCCAAGAGTAGAACTACAGAGCAGATATCTGTGTCTTTCTCAAAGTAAAATTACTTCCAGGTAAAGCCTCTCCACTTCTGTTTCACACGTGTGTTCAAGGTGTGCTGTTAGATGAATAGTGAATACCGTAAAGATAATAATTAAAACTAGCCACGCATCCAAAAGTGCGCTGGCTGGACTGGCTGCAGACCCTCCCCCTCTTCTTGTCGAACCCAAGCACAGACTGAACTGTGCTGCCACAGAGCGATTCTCTCTGCACTTAGAAACTGGAAGCTGTGGCCACCCTAGGCCAAACTCTACTTGCAGCATCCTTTTTCTTGGCATCTCTCAATTTTTCAGTCAATTTGAAACAACAGGGTTCTGCTGTGAACCCCATGCCACTCGCTCCACAATAAATGAATTTGGCTATAATTAATCCCTTCCTGGGGTAGCACTGATGCAGGATGGGAATGATTATTAGATAATTACAGTGTGGAGGGAATAGTTCATCTTAGCTGTGGCAGACCCATGTTACCTAAGATAATTACTGAAAATATTGTACATATCTGGAAAAATTATAACAAGGTTTAAATTTCTTCATCTCGGCCATCAATTAAGTGAAACCTAACACTCCCAATTTAATGTGAGTCATGCAGAGTTTCATCTCCCCTATATTTAGATTTCTGAGTTGCCTTGTTTTTTTTTTTACTTTTATTAGTGAGTTTATTGTATTTTTTTTCTTTTGCATTTTCTATTTTATTTTTTTAATTGTGCTGTTGACCATTCTTCAACCTAAGATGGATTCTTTGCTGATTGATACCTTTGGTAGGATGGGTGTCAGAATTATCCAGACACAGAGTTGTTCATAAGTGTTTGAAACTACATAGGTTCATTTTCTTCTTTCCCATTTTTTAAATACTACATTCATATAACTCACCTTTTTCTGATTGGCATATCCCATATCTTCAGTTGGCCACTCTGTATGCTGGCTGGCTTCCATTTAAATTTTTTTTGCACCATTTTCATGTTTGTTCTTCCTTGCAAGTTGAAAAAGGTATGAGACACAATTTTCTCCTGAACTAAAATGGCTATTGGTATGCTGAACACCAACCTAAGAAAAGAGACGATTTATTTGGCCAAAAACTGGAATGGTATCCATGATAACTCTGCCACTGAATATACCCTCCTAAAGTGTATCTGGGCAACTTTAGGACTTTGATTTCTCTTCCACCCATAATTTAGGTGGTAACCACCTAAATGTATCTGCTTATCGCTGAACATTAACACTGTCCAGCTACATTTAGGATGCACATCTAGAATGCCTCCATCTTACCTCTTTTTATCTAGCTAAATTTTACCCCGGGATAAAATTTTGCTGGTCAGTGGTGTGGGGAAATTTAAATCTTGGAGTTGGACCAAGTAACTTAAAAGTTACTCAAACAAATCGTACTTCCAACATTTCCCTTAAATTAATATAAGAACGTTCAAGAATTGGGATTCAGGTGATAGGTTTTATTTTTTGTCCCATTCATCATTATACAATAAATGATCAAGTTTTAATAAGTGGATAATTTTACCTGACTTTCTTTAGGCAATTTTTCAGCCGAACCTAACCAGCCAGGTAGCTTTAGACTTGCTATTTGTATGACTGGGTTTGTCCACCTAAAGTTAGATCTGAAAATCAGCCCTGATTGGTTAATTTGAAAACCTGTTGTAGAAGTGCCTCCTGACTGGCTAAATCTCTGCACCCTGTGAATTTAGACTGTCAGATTTAGCTGGTCAGTGGGGTAAATTTCTCAACAACAGAGATTTAGCTAACTCCAGTGTTAGCCGGATAACCCTTTTGTAAACTGGCCCATAAGATTCTGGGGCTGATGAGTTAACCTTTGCCAGTGGTTCTTGGCCTAGTCCTCATGGACTATTCGGCCAGTTGAGGTTTCAGGATATGCAAAGAAAATATGCACACAATACATTTGACTTTGATGGAGCCAGTGCATGAAAATATATCTCATGCATATTCATTGTACATGTTCTGAAATTCAACTGACTGAATGGTATCTGAGGATCAAGTTGAGACCCAGTAAAATATTTTACAAAGCAGTCAGAGTATGTTTACAAATCTCTTTGGTTTGAGTGTATTCATGTATGCTGAGCACATCATTGTCCTATTTATTTTATCTATTTAGTTAAAAGTTCTAAACCATCGTGTGCAACTATTTTTAAAGGATATACAGATATAGCACTTAGTCTGATGTGCAATAGGTTGAGAATACTATAAATACATAAGTGAGCAGCTCCTGCAGGTCTCAGATGTGTAGGCTGTAGCGATTAAGCATCTATTTCCATCTATTGTACTCACATGTACTCGTGACCACCTACCATCTCTTATTGTAAACACCTGCAAAATAAGATCAATTTGAAGTGGATGAGGGCTGGATACCCTCTCACACAGACTGCTCCAGAGTCTCAAGAAAGCCATTCATGCCTTCAGTAAAGTGCTGCTCATGCAAATGAGTCAGGGTCATGAATATTAATGCCAGCCAATGTCGCTTCTTTCCATGTGGAGCTGCTGCCAAGGGAACAGAGTGCTGAGCACCCTGCTACAATCAATTTTAAAAAAAGGAACTCAATTTGGATGATTTTTTTTCCCAAAGATTTTTCTTTATTTGGCATCACAATCCATAATTGGAGTTTTGCAATCCAGAAAAATCCAATCTGAGATTTCTATCCTTCAAAAGAAATCCATCCACAGGAAATACCCAAATGGAATTCCGCCGTTTTCATCAAAAGGATGTTGTCATCCAAAAAGGTGATCCATCTCTTGTACTGTACGTCTTTACCTGTCTTGTCCTTCCTGCGTGTCGCCTCCTTTATAAATTCTTTACAGTGCATTAAACAGTTCCCCTATTTGAAAGGCGCAAGTAGTCATTAACACATTGCTTAGTGCAAAGTGTGCTCTTAGGTATTAGCACGAATATTAATTTAGCTGAGTTTGATGGTGACAACACATTGACATTGGTAAGGTTAATGACCCAGATGCTTTATGAGATAAGACGTGCTATATTAATTACTACCTTAGACAACTTGGGATATCAGTGCCTGTATTGTTCTGCAGTGTCCTGGAAGTGCTGCCTTTGCTATTAGATTAACAGGGAGAGGATGGCGTCTTTGCCCTTCGCAAGACTGGTGGAACAGGCTGTGTCATGCTAGATTGTTATTGTTATTCCATAGTATAACCACTAAATAATCTAAACCTTTGGCAGGACAGTTTTCAAAGCGATGTTCACAGGAAAAAGGTGTTTTACCCACATTACTTGGTTGTCTGAGCATTGCCCTCTCACAGTGTAGCTAAAAATCTTGCACGTCGTCATTCTACACTGTGTATACCTTAAACTAAATTGAGAGGAGGTCTTTCCAGTGGTGTGGTTTGGGAGGGGGAAGAAAAAGTGCATTCCTAGACCACATTTTCAAATCTTTCTAAGCAAAACTTTACCTACAGAAAAGGCAGATGCAAGTGTACTTTATACCAGCAGGAAGATTGAAAGTTTTGGCTTTGAGAATTACTGCAAAGCCTACAGGTAAAATCTCTGTGCAGTTGTTGTTGCACTGTGAGCATTCTGAAAATTGCCCCTTAAGTGACACATTTAATTTATATTTATTTATTTAAAGCTTTTTTATACCGCCGTTCGAGGGACATCACATCGGTTTACATGGAACTAACTTTACAGAATAAAAGGACAATAAAAAAGGAGGTGTAACAAAAGGAACATAAGTGCTAAACATTAAAACATAATAAAAACCTGGAAATGGAACAGGAAGAATAAATTGCAGAATAAAACATCTTGGAAATGATTCACATTGTCTTCCAGAAACTGACTTCCAAAATTATTTGCCTGATGTATGGTTGTTCATGTCCAGATGTCATTGACTGTAAATCATCCAAGAATTTGTGAATCTCTATTCTGGGCGACTCCATTTTGATCCCAATAGCAGAAGCAGTCTCTTATACCTGTGAGGATGCTCAAGCCCTGGCGGGAGGGAGGTTATTTAAGAGTAGGTTAGCTGCACATCTGGCTGGAAGGGACAGGCAGATGGACCAGATAAGTGCCTTAGATTCCCCCCCCCCCCCCATTCCACTGAAGACAATGGATAAGTCTGTGTCACCATCCTTGCTCTGCAGAGTTGAATGGATAATCCCAGCTAAATGAGGATCATGGTTTGTTTTTTTTTAACACAGTTTAAACCAAATTTATTGTTTTTTTATATGTCCAAACTAGCATCTAACCAGAAGATGCTTTCGTATGTCAGATTCCCAGAGCTTCCAGTTTTCGGTAATAAATTATTCCCCACTAGTATTTTTCCAGTAAAGTGTGTCTAAGTGCAGTGTTTTCATTGCTTTGCTTTGTGGTAGAAGCTTTTAGCCAAAAGATCTTCATTCAAAAATTGGAAGAAGGCTCCAACCGAAGAAAATAGGATAAAGCATAAACATTGGCAAGTTAAATGTAAGACATTGATAAGACAGGCTAAGAGAGAATTTGAAAAGAAGTTGGCTGTAGAGGCAAAAACTCACAGTAAAAACTTTTTAAAATATATCCGAAGCAGAAAGCCTGTGAGGGAGTCAGTTGGACCGTTAGATGATCGAGGGGTTAAAGGGGCACTTAGAGAAGATAAGGCCATCGCGGAAAGATTAAATGATTTCTTTGCTTCGGTGTTTACTGAAGAGGATGTTGGGGAGGTACCCGTAATGGAGAGGGTTTTCATGGGTAATGATTCAGATGGACTGAATCAAATCACGGTGAACCTAGATGTGGTAGGCCTGATTGACAAACTGAAGAGTAGTAAATCACCCAGACCGGATGGTATACACCCCAGAGTTCTGAAGGAACTGAAAAATGAAAATTCAGACCTATTAGTAAAAATTTGTAACCTATCATAAAAATCATCCATTGTACCTGAAGACTGGAGGATAGCAAATGTAACCCCAATATTTAAAAACGGCTCCAGGGGTGATCCGGGAAACTACAGACTGGTTAGCCTGACTTCAGTGCCAGGAAAAATAGTGGAAAGTGTTCTAAACATCAAAATCACAGAACATATAGAAAGACATGGTTTAATGGAACAAAGTCAGCATGGCTTTATCAAGGGCAAGTCTTGCCTCACAAATCTGCTTCACTTTTTTGAAGGAGTTAATAAACATGTGGATAAAGGTGAACCGGTAGATATAGTGTACTTGGATTTTCAGAAGGCGTTTGACAAAGTTCCTCATGAGAGGCTTCTAGGAAAAGTAAAAAGTCATGGGATAGGTGGCGATGTCCTTTCGTGGATTGCAAACTGGCTAAAAGACAGGAAACAGAGAGTAGGATTAAATGGACAATTTTCTCAGTGGAAGGTAGTGGGCAGTGGAGTGCCTCAGGGATCTGTATTGGGACCCTTACTTTTCAATATATTTATAAATGATCTGGAAAGAAATACGATGAGTGGGATAATCAAATTTGCAGATGACACAAAATTGTTCAGAGTAGTTAAATCACAAGCAGATTGTGATAAATTGCAGGAAGACCTTGTAAGACTGGAAAATTGGGCATCCAAATGGCAGATGAAATTTAATGTGGATAAGTGCAAGGTGATGCATATAGGGAAAAATAACCCATGCTATAATTACACAATGTTGGGTTCCATATTAGGTGCTACAATCCAAGAAAGAGATCTAGGTGTCATAGTGGATAACACATTGAAATCGTCGGTTCAGTGTGCTGCGGCAGTCAAAAAAGCAAACAGAATGTTGGGAATTATTAGAAAGGGAATGGTGAATAAAACGAAAAATGTCATAATGCCTCTGTATCGCTCCATGGTGAGACCGCACCTTGAATACTGTGTACAATTCTGGTCGCCGCATCTCAAAAAAGATATAATTGCGATGGAGAAGGTACAGAGAAGGGCTACCAAAATGATAAGGGGATGGAACAACTCCCCTATGAGGAAAGACTAAAGAGGTTAGGACTTTTCAGCTTGGAGAAGAGACGACTGAGGGGGGATATGATAGAGGTGTTTAAAATCATGAGAGGTATAGAACGGGTAGATGTGAATCGGTTATGTACTCTTTCGGATAGTAGAAAGACTAGGGGGCACTCCATGAAGTTAGCATGGGGCACATTTAAAACTAATCGGAGAAAGTTTTTTTTTACTCAGCGCACAATTAAACTCTGGAATTTGTTGCCAGAGGATGTGGTTAGTGCAGTTAGTATAGCTGTGTTTAAAAAAGGATTGGATAAGTTCTTGGAGGAGAAGTCCATTACCTGCTATTAAGTTCACTTAGAGAATAGCCACTGCCATTAGCAATGGTAGCATGGAATAGACTTAGTTTTTGGGTACTTGCCAGGTTCTTATGGCCTGGATTGGCCACTGTTGGAAACAGGATGCCGGGCTTGATGGACCCTTGGTCTGACCCAGTATGGCATTTTCTTATGTTCTTATGTTCTTATTGTTAGCCAGCATCGGTTTCTGTAGCACACTGAAGGGACACGCTCCCATGATGGGAGGAGGAAGCTGCGCATTCATTTTATTTATGTATTTAGTGTATCTAGCTCATCCTTACAGGGCAGAATAAAAGTGCAAATTGGACCAAACTATGCAGCAGAATTTCATCCTGTGGACTTTATAACCGCACATGCACATTTCATTCACATGAATACTGATACCATCACTGCATGAGAGAAAGGCAGATGGTCCTCCCCGGGAATTCCAGGGCTCAGGGGCTCAACAGGGATGTGGAAGGGAATGTGAAGGTGAAAGACAGGGTCAGCTGAGGCTCAAATACAGATGCTGTGCTGGAGGCACAAGGGTAGCTCCCCTCACAAATGGGAATGACCACAAAAATAATTTAGCATGGTGACTTCCTGTGCGAGAGGTCGGCTGCCGAGTGAGCGAGCGTGGTATACTGAAGAGCCTCTCTGCTGAGCTTAGAACTGTGCAAACCCAGAGGGAGAAAGCTCCACGGGTATCTTTTACCTTTGCTTCGGTTAATCCACACTGCATCCTTTTATCTGCCAAGCCTGCTAAAGCAATAAACAAAACAGACCTTTAACCCGACATACTGTGTTTTTGTTAACTAATTTGAATTCAGATTTTGAGCTGGGGGGTCAAAATAGGAAGGTGGGGCTGTTTTTTGGGGATACTTGCAGTTTCATCACAAAAACAGAGCTTGTGCTACTCCTTACAAGCTGCTGGGGCCCCTTTTACATATCCCTTGCAAATTTATTGATTAGTGTGTGCATTCGGTTTCAGATGACAAGAAAAATGGAACAGAATGCTCTTTTGTTTCATGGCAGGGGTTGCATTCGTTTTGGAATGCAACCCCTGCCACCGGTGCACTTCTCAGGCCTGACATGCCAGTTTGGCAATGGGACCCAGTGGGGCAAGAGTTACTGGGGTTTGCTCCCCCCCCCCCCCCCCATTTGACCAATTGATGGAGTAAAATAGGTGGAGAGATAGGGAAGGCCTGGGGGATGGGCATTCGTTTTTGGGTTTTTTTGCGGCAGCATTTCAGGATTTTGTAGTGGGTGGAATAGGGAAACATAGCCTCTTTGGTTCTGTTTTTTTCTTTTGTTTTCTGTGAATTTCATTTCAATTAAATAAAAAGAACGGAAATAAACATCAACCAAAATGAAAAACAATGCAACAAAACATTCCTACTGGTACAGCTAACTCTTGGAGCATCACTATTGACTGACGTCAGGCCTTCTCGGGCATGACCCCTCACTTCTTAGGCAAGGCAGGCAGGTATTTGGAGGGTCTGTGTATTGATGCCTTACTGTGGCATTCAGCCCTTGTCAGGGCAAAGTTGAATGGAGCTGGGAGGCTCACAGGCTTGGTCCCTGCCTGAGCATAAAAATGAGGGATGATTTGAGAGACAGGAGCCATGGACCCTGCAGCAAAGAATGGGGCTAAAGGTTATCGTAAACTTAGGACACTCATCCTAGATTTTCCTAGCCACCATTGAATCACGAAAATTTCACATACCATTGTTAAAGCTTGAGCAAGTCAAAGAGTGGAGGAGATTGCGAAAATAAGAAAATCCACTGTCAAGGTAAGAAAGAAATACAGACAACGTTTAAAAAAATTAATTAAATGAACAGGAACGTGAAGTTTACCTGTTCTATTCAGGAGTGATTTACCAGTTAAAATGTTACTGGAAAAACTGTAAAGTCAAGATTCCAAGCAGAAGGGAGAATGAAGTGCATGATTGTGGCACAGCTCTGAATCCAGTTAGTCCCAGAGTGAAACTTTTCTGCCAGAGGGGACAAAGGGGAAAAAGCTGGACTGAATCAGTGAGAAGTGACTTTACCTGATTTTGCCTTCTATATACTGAGGAGTAATTCCACTGAAGAAAAATCAATGTTTTGAGCCAGTGTTACTGTTTGGTGAACAGTCAAAAGACATTAAGTGGGACAATTAAACTAGTTTTTTTGATTATCCACTCAAAAATCCAGACTTCTAAATGAAATTCCAAATTCAGACAAACTCCTCTCTGTACAAGGAAGGAGTGGGACATTTTGGCAGAGTGATTGGAAAAATAATTAAAATATTTACTGTTCCTACAGGAAGAGAGAGGACCAGTAGTTAAGGACAATTGCTTATCCTTTTATTTTATTAGTTAGAATTTCAGTACATGGTAGGTTCCTTTGCACACATAATAGGGCCACATTGTTAGATTTCTGGAAGATATACGGGGAGAGGCAGATAGTTTCTCTTTTTAATTTTCTTAAATTCAGGCTAATAGGTTGTTCCTGGAAGGTGACCAAAGAGAAGAGGACCAGAGCCACAAAGGCAGGAGTGCTTCACTCTCAATCAGCACCACAAGCACCTAGTTGAAGCATCAGAGACAATGCACCCTGCATCCTACAGCTAAGTTTGCAGTCTCACAACAGCCTAGGTCTGGCCAGACACTAGTGACATTCAATCAAAAACAAAATACATACATAACAGAATTACAAGAAGAAATTTATACTTTAAGAGAAAATGTTCAAAGATACTGCAAGTTAGAGAACAGTACAAAGCATCAATTTCAGAGAATGCATTGGTGTTAAGTAAAATACAATATAAAGAACAAGAGTGGACAATATTATGACTTGCCTGAATAATTGTTTTGAATGCATCTTGCTTCTTTTGAGAGAGACTTTGAAGAAAATGCTAATTACCATAGTGACTTAGTTGGTAAAGTTTATTCTGATAACTGTTCTGATATCTCAATTGCAAAAGATTTAAAGTGAATTGCATTTACTGTTGGTATACAATAGCTATTAAACCTGGTTTTAACATCATTGCCAATTGGTAAAAATTTTTTATTTGCATTTTATAATTGTTACCACAATAAAGCTTTTGTTAATTTTAAATTCTTATTTCCTGTATAATATCTTTTTTACTCCCTACTTCCCCTCCAAACCTCCGGGAGCTCCATTGTCTGGGTGGGATTTCCCATTTCTTCTAAATTACCCAGTCGGGAAGAGGGCAACATGTGGAACCCCTTTATTTGCAACTTTATTCCAGTACCAGTGACCTACCCCACCGCCACTCGGAAACTCAAACCACCAGAGTAGAAGAGAATCACCATTTCCACCAGTTGCAGCTAGGGGGTGCTTCAATAACTTTGTGTGGGTGAGTTTCTGCACCTTCTTAGGGATAATTCTCAAAGCAAACTTGTACACACAAGTTTTCTTTAAAAATTTGTATTAACTTGTGTGCTTTAGTAACACATAGGTTACCCAGGTTGTTAAATGGAAAATGCTTAGTACCTCTGATCTACAACCGGTCCATTTCATGCATGCCGTAGGCTTATTCTACGCGTCACTTAGTGCAACCTCTGCCATGCATCTATTCCTTCAAAACAACAAACTAAAATAAATACCTGCAGAACCTGAATGCAATCTGCTTTGGAATATAAATAAAATAAATATTCAGGAAGAAGCAAAGACAGAACTTTTAAAATATATTTTAGAAAGGGGAAAAGTGTAAGCTGTTGATTTTTTGTTGTTGTTGCGGGTTCTAGTGATGGCACTGTTTGAGTCTTTCTCATGTAACATAGGCACATATCCTGCACAGTTATGGCAGACAGATATCTGTATTGATAGAAAAGTGAAAGGGATTCATGCAATAAAGATAGATATTGAAGGTGCCTGGATACTGTGAGATAGATGGATATAAATGGATGAATCCATAGACAGATACATGGATAAAATGGCCCTTTTCTCCTTCCCTTCCTTGCCTGTGCTCCCATCATTTGTTGGAATAATAACGCCGGAGGCCCGCTCAGAACCTCTGCTCAATGGCTCGGAGCGGGCTGAATGGTAGCCAGCAGCAGGGGGTGATAAATGTAGCGTGAGATGCCTTTTCCATAGAAAACTGCAAATTGCCTCAGCAGCACGACCCACAAAAGGTTTCCTGCGGAGCAAATTTATCTCGTATTGTTGAGCCGAGGAGGAGAGCAGAGACCAGGCATGCTGCTTTATAAAAAGTCACATCCCATCTTGTTCAGCAATGGCCCAGAGTACTTTAAAGGACTACCGGGGAAAATGCATTTTTTAAAAGTGCCCTGCTTCCCAGCACAATAAGCAGAGGATGAAGAGCAGATACCTAGATGTGTTTTGTAGCAGCAGATGGGAAGCAGGGGTGCTGTGAACATTTTTAGTTTCAAGTCACTGTGAATAATGCATTCACCAAAGTCATCCCAGAATTCAGGGCTGAGAGTTAAGAGGAGGGGGTGAAAAGGAAATGATCATTGATATTGCGAGCCAGAAACCCATATCGCAAATGACCATAAGAGCAAGAGAAGCGAGAGAGAGAGGATGGACGACTGAGAGAGAAAGTCAGGTGCGGGGGAGGGGTAAAAATGATGAAAACGTGAATTGAAAAGCTGGAAAGAGAAAAAGAGATTGAGATGGACAGGGAGGATTGCCTGAGCAAATGTGGCAAGAAACAACAGAGGGAACAAGCTTTGAAGAGAGAGAAAAAGGTAGAGGAAAGAAAGATGAGTAAAAGAATGGATGGAGAAGGCCAGCATTGGAGTGCTGTAGGTTACTAATAGTGAAATGTATGCACTGGAGATTTATTTATCTGTTAGCAAACAAGAGGGAAGTTGATCTCTCCTGGCAAGTAATAAAGTCAATACAAAAATAATTCCGAAGCCAGGTTTTTTTTTTTTGTTTTTTTTGAGGGGGGGGGGGGTTAGGAGAACAGGATGACCTTTTCACAGCACACAGATGGTATTTTGGTGGGGGGAAACCTGCATGAAGCTGTAAGGGCAGACCATATCCTATGGGTCATTTTCAATAAAACATGGGTTTATGTATGTAAATGCCTCCTTATAAAACTGTGTGAGGTTTGAGTGCATAAAAGCATGAACATAAACCAGTTCCATGCACACAACAAAGAAGCATTCCAGGGGCAGAGGTAGCATTTACACAAATACTTTTCATTTTTAAAAATTTACCGAGACAAGTTTGCGCTGCAAACAGCAGGTGTACCTTTCTATGGATGCATTAATGCATGCTGTTTTGGATAATTTTCAAGGCAAACCTAACATGATTTTTAAAAAGTGGTTGCGCATGTAAACGTAACATACTATCATAGCAATTTTCAAAAGCCATTTACCTGTGTAAGTGCACTTAACTTGTGCAAAACATATTGACAATTCAATGGCACATATTGTAGCAGCTTTCAAAAGCCCACTTCCATGGATAAAGTGCATTTACACATGTAATACCCAGTTTTAAGCGTGTAAATGCTTTTGAAAATCAGGCCTTATGCACTTAAATTTTCCTTGAAAACTGGTACATTTTGCCAAGATATAAGTTTCATGGGTTATTATAAATTTACCCTCCAAATGGTGAAAAAGCAAGTGCCAATGGAAACCTAATGAGAAGGCTCTTTGCAATCATCCAGAATCTCTTTTCAGTTTTTATTCAACAGGGATACTTTCCGCAACACTTCTGGGATCCCTACTTTAATATGCCGCCTGTCTCCGTGAAACCCTTCCGGAGGGGGAAGGCGGAAGCACCTCAGAATCCTCCTTAGCTAATTTAATGTTTTGCACTGGCTTGTAATGCAACTTCCCCTTTCATCATTCAGAAAACATCTTCCATACATCTACAGTGTTTCTTGCTTTATGTAGGTAATCAGCTTGTATTAGGTTAGATTTTGAAACTAATTACATGGATATTGCCATACTCAGGGAGTGTACATGAACAAATACATTTCCTGCAAAAGAAACGCCATGTCCTTAGTTTCTGAACAGAGAGCAGAAAGAATGTGCAATCTGTGCTCTTAAATCTGCATTGGTTCACTGAATATATTTTCTATAACCAGATTTTCTTCTTTCCAGATGTAAATGTAAGGGGGAGTTCACAAAAATGGTCCTTTCCCATTAACTTCAGTGTCTCCAAGGACACTGGGAGATGAGGTAAGAAAGAGTAGGAGTGTGTATTAGTATGTCTGACACTCCTCAAGGGGAGGTATCTTTCCGCTGCGCGTGGTTTGACAAAACTCATGGCTCTTTGTCCTCGGGGGTTTGTCTCCTAGTGAGAGGACTGCTCTGTTTATCTCCTGTCCTGAGAGAATAGCTGCTGGACCCAAGAATGGGATTCCCAGGCTCTAGGTATCAGGGAGACCTTGTCTTGGGTCCAAGAGTGGATTCCTGACAGAATCAGATGACCAAGGAGGAGGGGAGTTAGTTCAGTAGTCCTTATATGTCTGAGTGAGACGTCTTCAGTTTCTTGTGGAAAGATAGTTATTTTTTGGGGAGTCAAAGGGAAGGCTGACTTCTAGATAGAAAGACCCATGGAGTTGCTGCCTCAAGTAAAGCATTATCAGCATAGGAGTTCCTGAAATATATCAGCAAGACTTCCAGTTTCCTACTGAAGGAGGAGTCTACGACCAGTGGGGAAGGGCCCAAGGAGGGTCCCTTGTGAAGAGGATCTGCTGCCAGGAATTGTAGACTTAACATTGATTGTGACTATGATTTTTCTTCTGGAACGTTATTTTGTGTGCATTAATGTGCTCTAGACCATAGTGAACCACTTGTGATTTTATTCCTGCAATTAAGTGTAACAAACCCTTGGTTCCCTTACCAGAAAGCAAGTACTAACTAACTGGAGAGGTTCAGAGATATTTGTTTGAAGAGAGGATGGATTTTGCTCCCTCATGTGGAAGACTAATATGGTGTTGCCTTAGCCTTTTTGACCACCAGGCAGCATTGTAGGGCATGGATTTTTAGTTAGATTTCTTGGAGGCAGGAACTCTCTTGTAACTTAATGAATGAGAGCAGCTAGTGGGTGTTTCTCTTAAAGTCAGCCGGACAGACTGACTATGTGTACTCTTTTTGTCCAAATTTTGAGATTTTCCCTGTGAGAGTCTTGGTACCCCTTCCCAGAGGATTAGGGTGTCCCTGTGCAAGCTTAGATCAAGGGGTAGGGAAAACTCTATCAGTGTTCTATTACTCCTCCAGAGTATAGACCTGTCGATGACCCGATGCGGAGGAGTTTCGAGCTTGATTTGTTTGTCTCCTCAGTTTTGGAGGCAAGGAGGTATTTTCCACCCTTCCTGTCTCTTGTTTATTTTCCCTATTTTTGGAGACAAAGCCCTATTGTTTTCCACCTGGAACTCCCTTGTTACCAGGGAATCAGTTTCTATTCTGTTAGGAAGAGGCATCTTTCACCTAGCAAGAGCCTGAGGAGAGAAGGTCTTTAAGACCTGTGTTCACTGCTGACTCAGGTGTGCTGCACTTGAGAGGAGAGTGCCCACTGGTACTGTCATAAGGAGACCTAAAATATTTAAGAAGATTTCAGGAAAAGTATGAGAATTGGGACTTATGTTCTGATAAATTTTGGGGACTTCATTCTAACCATTCTACAGTGGGAGGAAGATGTGTGATAAATTTGGGCATGAAAGGAGTATTATACTATCTCTAAATCTGAATAGCTGGTATGAGAAGCAAATCAAGGAATTGGCTTCCAGAGAGAATCAGAGACTTTACTAGCAAAGTGAGGTCACAAATGTATTAATCTTTCTTCTGCCTAATTCTTTGATTTTATTTGAAATTTGATCTGAGTGCTGTAAATAATCTTCAGTCGTTAATCAACTGTCAGTAATGAAGATGGAAACCACATTGCTTCTCAGTGTGATTTTTGGATGAAAAAGACAGTGACTATTATCAGTGCTGTTTACAGAGAAGGAAAAAGGGGCTGGTACTGGGTTTAATGCAATAGGGCCCTAAAGCTAAGCTCCCCCCCCCCCCCCCCACAGGGCGTCCTGGAACTCAGATGCAGTGCTATCCGTGGAGAAACTGAGTGCCCCTCTGCGGGATCCGTCCCACCCAGGGGTTACATAAGTTTTCAGAAAAAGGATTTATTCCAAACAGCAGCCACCGTGTGCGTGCGCATTTCTTATCCTAGACCTCTAGAAAACCCTAAAGTTTTGAAAGATTTTCACTTCCCTACCCCCTCTTTGTCAGGAGTAAGGATCAGAATGTGGCCCCAGCACCACACAATGCGTCTCTGATCCCAGTAAGCCAGCGGGTCATGAGTTACGTAGATATCGAGTAGATGTCATATCATCAAGGACTTAAAAGTAGAGGACATTTTGCTGTTTTATTCACAATCCCTTTCTTCCCCTGAAGAACTGATGTCCTGTTCTAGGATGACTCTGAACATCACCTAAACACACACAGAGAAAGTGATGCTCTGGATGCACCTTGAAAGTTCAGGATGTGTTGAATTTGCATTCTCAGGTGTTTCTCATGAGTATGCGAAGCATGAAAGTTGGGGAAGATGCTTGTTATCTGTGCTAACCCATCATCCATCGAACATCGCTGGTTCTTATCATCAATAAAACAGAAGCAGAATAAACTGAAATGCTTTGAGGAAATTGTTGAACCAGTATTAAATGTAAGCAAATAAACATTAAAGCTTCAGACCAAAGAATAAAACAGGAAAGGGGGAGGACTGTAGTGAGAAAGAGAAGGAGAGATTTTTGTGGACTCTTATTCTTGTCTGGATATAATTTTAGCTCTCTGCACCTGAATGTACTTACTCTAATTGCATGAAATGGAGGTGGATCATCGGATAAATGTCCAAGTATCTCTGGTGTTATCGCTGCAGCACAAATGGCTCTATCTTCATCTTATTCTACTCTTTCAAAATCACAATTACTACTTCTTTCACCACTCTCTCCAAATAATACACTTAGGGTAGAAATAGGACAGTTTTTCAGAGCAATTTAGAGATGTGTCAGTTGTTCCAAGCCAATGAGCTGAGATCTGTTCGTAAAGCTTTGTCAGCAGGCCGCTCACAGGCAGAATGGCAATGTATGGCTTAGGGACACTGTCTCATTGTTTTCTACCACCACACAAAGAGTCCTGACCTGAGAGCACCAACCATACGTTACAGATCTAGAGTGAAAAACTCTCAAAGTCTTGAACAAAACTGGTTTATTAATAGCATATCTGTGTTACACTACCATCTACAGCGTAGTGTCTTGTGACAACACAACTGATATGAACCAATCAAATCTTCTGTGTGGGTCAGTTAATTTGTGATACTGCCTGTTTTAAACATCACACAATGACATTTATAAAAGATTTCAAAAACAACTTCACAAGTGCACTTTTGAAGCATTAAAGGATGTATGTTGTGATTTGTGTACGTATGAAATCTTATACTGCACATTAAGATTTGTGTCGGCGCATGCCCAGGGATGCAGCTATTTTATGTTATAAAATAGCTTGGGTGTATCCTATTTTGCAACTAAGCATGCATAGTCGCTCACATCCGGGTATGATCCTCGCAAGTGGGGGAATTTTATAACGGGCATGCATCCATGCCATAACCAGTTTCACCGGTTTGTCCACCAGTTCTCCAATGTAGAGCTAATTCCTCCACCCCCCCCCCCACCCCCCCTTTAAACCCCTTAGTGATGGCTGTTGTTTTTTTTTTTAAACTTACACCTCCTCCCTAGCAGAAGCAAACTTACGCAGCACTAGACCTGGGGCGCACCCAGGTGCATATTTAATGCCCAAACCACACCACACCGTGCCCCTTTTAGAATCGGAGTGAGATATTTGCGCATTGGGAGATGCGCATCCATGAAAGTGGCTTTTAAAATCCACCAGGTGTTCACATGTAGGACATATGTGAGAGAGAGATGTGTGCCGGTGAGAGTACAGAAAGAGCTTTCTGAAAATACAGCAGCAAAGTCAGGGCATGTTGTGTATGCTCGCAAAAGGTGGCATCAGCTAGGCAAAGTCTAAGCTGTACTTATTGTAATAGAAAAGAGTTCAACTGACTTTTGATGTCTGAGAACCTGCCAAGCTAGGTGGTGGACAGGACATTGCGTTTCTCTAAAAGCCTTCAGAATTCACCTTTTTTTTTTTTTATTATTATTACTACTTATGCACACACTCACACACACACATCATTTTCATAGTATATCTGTCCTTCCTCTGAAACTATCATTAGAAGTGAAGCATCTTTTCTATTAGTGCAAGGTATGTGCTTTCAAATAATGCCTCTCCCTCTCACCTCCAGTTGGATTCAGACTCAAATGACAAATCAAACTGTACCCTGAGGAAAGATTTGGGGTCGGATGGCATACGTTCTAAGATATTAAGGGAAATCAGAGATGTTCTGGTAGGTCCACAAAAGAACTTGTTCTTCGGAGAGATGGTAGCGATCGTGTGGGACCAGGAAGGGGTGGATATTGTCCCTCTTCATAAAAGTGGTAACCGAGGAGATTGGAAGACTCTAATGGAAAGAAAGGATAGTGAAGTGTTTAGGAACTGGCAAGCTTCAGGATTTGAGACAGCTTGGCTTTAACACAGGAAGGTCATGCCAAACAAATCTGATCAATTTCTTTGATTGGGTATCTAGAATATTAGATCAAGGGCATGCACTGGGCATGGTTTACTCTTATTTCAGCAAAGCTTTTGACATTGTCTCCTACAGAAGGCTCATGAATAAACTGAGTAGCCTGGGGCAACGCCTCAAGGTGATGGAATGGATTAGAAACTAATTGAGAGAAAGAATATGGATGGAAGTGGTAAATGAAATTCACCTTGAAGCGAGAGAGGCGATTAGTGGAGTGCCTCAAGGATCAGTCCTGGGGCCAGTTATGTTCAATATTTTTGTGAGCAGTATGACATACAGGTTAGAAGAAAAAGGTTGTTTTTTTGTTGGTGACACTAAGATCTGCAACATCATAGACACTCCTGAAGGAGTAGATAGAATGAGAAGTGATCTAAGAAAGTTTGAGGTGTGGTTGAGTGCTTGCTAGCTAAGATTCTGTGAAAAAATGCAGAGTCCTGCATTTCAAGAGCGGAAATGCAAGGAAGCCGTACATAATAGCGGGGTGGGGGGAACTGATGTACACCAACCAGAAGAGATTGATGTGATTTACTTGGATTTTAGTAAAGCTTTTGATACGGCCCCACATAGAAGACTCATGAATACAATGAGAAGCTTAGGAGTGAGGGCCAAGGTGGTGGCATGGATTACAAACTGGTTGACTGATAGGAGACAGCGGGTGATGGTAAATGGAAACTGCTCTGAAAAGAAAATGGTGTTAAGTGGAGTGCCACAGGGATCGGTGTTGGGACCAGTCTTGTTCAATATCTTTGTGAGCGACATTGCGGAAGGGATAGAAGGTAAAGTTTGTCTATTTGCGGATGATACTAAGATCTGCAACAGAGTGGACACATCAGAAGGAATAGAGAGAATGAGTCGTGATTTAAGGAAGCTTGAACAGAGGGCGAAGATATGGCAACTGGGATTCAATGCCAAGAAGTGCAGAGTCATGCATCTGGGGTGTGGTAATCCAAAAGAGCTGTATGTGATGGGGGGTGAAGGGCTGTTGTGCATGGAGCAAGCGAGGGACATTGGGGTAATAGTATCTAGCAATCTGAAGACGGCGATAGCAAAAGCCAGAAGAATGCTGGGCTGCACTGAGAGTGGAATAACCAGTAAAAAAAAAGGAGGTGATAATCCCCTTGTACAGGTCATTGGTGATGCCTCACCTGAAGTACTGCGTTCAGTTCTGGAGACCGTATCTGAAAAGGGACAGAGACAGGATGGAGGCAGTCCAGAGAAGGGAGACGAAAATGGTGGGAGGTCTCAATCAAATTACTTATGAGGAGAGGTTGAAGGACCTAAATATGTATACCCTGTAAGAGAGGAGGTGCAGGGGAGATATGATACAGACCTTTAGATACCTGAAAGGTTTAAATGATGCACAATCAACGACAAACCTTTTCCGTTGGAAAGAAATCAGGGAGGATGACTCAGAACCAATATCAGGAAATGTTTCTTCACAGAAAGGATAGTGGATGCCTGGAATGCCCTTCTGAAGGAGGTGGTGAAGACAAAAACAGTAAAAGATTTCAAAGGGGCATGGGATAAACATTGTGGATCTGTTAAGGCTAGAGGATGTGAATGAAGAAAAGAGTGTATGGGGGTAACTTGCCGGTCATGGTTACTACCCTTAACCAATAAGCCTTTATCATGTTGATGCAACTCCATCATTGCTCTCTGCTTCAACGGCAGGGGGAAAAGGGGAATTAGATTCAGACAGCAACCAACAAGGACATTTGCATCCTAAATACATTACTCTACATTTTTTAGCATTAAATCTTAGCTAGATCCCTCCTCATGTTTTCCACTTCTTCCTGGCTATCCACCCTGTTGCAGATTTTGGTATCATCAGCAAAAAGACAAACCTTTCCCAACAACCCTTCCATTATGTCGCTCACAAAAATGTTGAAAAGAACCAGTACAAGGATCGATCCCTGAGGCACAGAGATAGTAACATTGTCCTCCTCAGAGAAAACGCCATTTATCACTATCCTTTGTCACCTCCCACTCTGCCAGTTTCTAACCCAGTCAGTCACTCCACGAAGGGTGCACAGTTTATTTACTGTATACGTCTTCTGTGCGGAACCGTGTCAAAGGCTTTCCTGAAATCCAAGCACACAACGTCTAGCATTCTCCCTTGATCCAACTGTCTGGTCACCCAATCAAAGAACTTGATCAGCTTCATCTGGCAAGATTTACCGCTGGTAAACAATGCTGCCTCAGATCTTGCAGTGCATTGGATTCCAAAAATTGCACTATCCTCTGTTTTAACAGCAATTCCATTAGTTTGCACACCACAGAGTACAGACTAACTGGCTTTAGTTCCCAGCCTCCTACTTACTTCCACTTTTATGAATAGGAACCACATCCACCTTTTCGCAGTCCTCCGGAACTACCAAAGACTCTAAGAAAGTATTGAAAAGGTCAGACAGAGAGCTGCCAGGACATCTCTAAGTTCCCTTAGTACCTCAGAATTATCCCATCCAGCCCCATCGCTTATCTACTTTACGTTTAGTTAGCTCCTCATGAACACACTGTTCTGAAAATCAATTGAGGTTTACCTCACTTCCAATTTTAATTGTATTTGTTTTATGTGGTCCTGCTCCAGGTTCTTCCACAGTCAACACCAAAGATATATACTTATTAAACAATTTCGCTTTTTCCTCATCAGCCTCTACATATTCCTCCCCTTCATATACACTAGAGAAGAGAAGAAATAGGAGAGATATGATAGAGATATTTAAATACCACAAAGGTATAAGTGGGGCAGAAAAAGCAATTTTTTTCAGAGGAAAGAATGTTTTATAATAAGAAATCATGGTATGAGGCTCCAGAGGAATGCTCTAGAATAAAAAAAAAAAATCATGGCATGATGCTCCAGAGGAATGCTCTAGAATAATAAATCATGGTATGAGGCTCCAGAAGAATGCTCTAGAAAAAAGAAATCATGGTATGAGGCCCAGAGAACATACTACTTTGCTGAAAGAGTGCTGGATTTATAGAATGGACACCCAGTGGAGTTAATGAAGATGAAAATGGAATTCAAAATGGAATAAGCACAAAAGATGCCTAGTGGTGAAGAAGTGAGGGGAAAGCCAGAGATCAGAGTAGCCCTGTGGCATTGCACTTAAAGTATGGTTGGGAAGACTAGATGGGCCTACTGGTCCTTATCTGCTGTCATATTCTATGGTAGTAGTAGAAACAGAGTTAGAAGGTTGCAATATTGCCAACAACCCACCCTTTACTCCCTCAAGAGTAGAGGCAAGGAAAAAGGTGATAAGAGCAAAACAAAGGGCAGAGAAAAGCAGCAGGCCCTGGAGTAACTAGATTGGTACCAGTAGGTTACAACAACTGAGTTGGTGCCAGTAGGCTGATGGTGGCCAGGTATTCTCCAATGAGATCACAGAAACCAAGGAAGCCAGATGTTAGGTCAACAGCCTTGCTAGTTTTCGTAAGTGTTTAGCTTATTACAAATTGTATTTATTTATTGCTTTTGTATACCATCATTCTGTATTCAATCATAATGGTTTATAAGAAATAAAATAATACAATCAATAAATCATTTTGGTGGTAAAACATGATTGAGAGTGGAGAGCTGGATCCTTGGTGTTGGATGAAGTATGACAATAGTACCTGGATGTAATCTGCTTTGAAGTGGCTGAAAGGCAGAATATCAATAAATAAATAATAACAATGAGATCTCATGGTCATGCATCAAAGATGACAGCAAACCAATGAAAGACACAAGCAAAAAATGGCATTGTTAAAAGAATTATCCTTCAAGTGGTCAAGCTTCTATGACTGGCTGCTGAAACCAGACTAACTGGGCACAGTGGATAGGCCAATTGCTCTTTTTCTGCTATCTTCTATTGTGTTACTATATAGCTAACCTTGCACTGGAGGTTAACTAATTAAAACCCAACAGAATTTTATCAGTAGGAAAAAGTCAAATGTACCATGGATTGTGAGCCCGTAGGCTGTGATGTGATTGACACAGCCTAGCAGGTGAACGGACTAGGCCCACGCTGAAAGCAGGCAGACTCACTCAAGCTGGGATGAAGTCTGAGCTTCATCTGTACCAATCCTTTCCCCTGCAGGTTGAGCCCTTGGGTTCTAGGGCCGACAGGACTTAGGCGATGGTTCCGTAAAGAACAGTCAGCTGAGGTCAAGAAATAGGATAAGGTCAGGGCAGGCAGCAGGCAACAGAGATGTGGTGCAGGCAGAGGTTGAGGCAGGCGGAAAACAGACAGCATCAGTGTCCAGACAATGGTCGGTGCAGGCAGAGATCAGGTGGTGTCAATGTCCAGGCAATGGTCAAGATCCAGAGGCACTCAGAAAAGGAAAGAAGGGAGTCCAAGGATAGGCAAGAGGAGGACAGGAAGAGGCGGAGGAGGACAGGAGCAAATCAAGGCAGGACTGGAATAAGGCAGGCAGGATCAGGAATGAAGCAGCCCCTCACACTGCAGACAGTGAACTTATTGCTGAGGTGCCAGATGTGTGTGCGAGTGTTGTATAAATGGCTCCGCAGCCTGATGTCATTAGTTAGGGACGCAGTGTTGTTTCCCGCTGTGGAGCCCATGAACCCTGGGAATATGCATGCCTATGGACCATGGCATCAGCGACCTTGTGACAGGGGGGCAGCATGTGGCATCGGAAAGCTTTGGCGGTGGCTGAGGTGAGCGAAACCAGCCACAGGATGACCCGTGGTTGGCCACACATTACAAAATGTAAGATTTTATTCCCTTTAACCTACTGGTTGAAACTTAAACATTATGGGGGCAGTCTTCAAAATCCCAACAAAGTTTAAAGGCCAATGTGCCTGCAAGCTCATTTTCAAAGGGAAACTCCCCATGGAGTTTCCTTTTGAAAACCGCGTCTGCTATTTATGTAAATCAGTCTGTAGAGAAAAGTCTGAGCAGAGATGTGAAAACCAAATCCGTGTGCACGCTTTAACTCCCCTGACCTCTCCCTGTCCCACAGGAATGCTGCTTTCACCTGCAGCTTGCCTGGACAGTTTTTAAAAGCCCATTTCATGCTTACCCATGTAAAACCTTTTGATAACTGGCTTGTGCATTTGACTGAGCAAGACAGCACTTATGGACAAAGAGGCCAAATGGCAGAAAGTTAATTTTTTATAAATGGGTTCCCTGTCATAATGCAGTCTGCATTACAAGCTTCACTCTGCTTATCTCATCCCCAGCAAGTTACATTTATGGAAACACTGAAGCAGCCGCTTCCAACATGGCAGCTCTGAGTTAGGGCAAGTGGGCAAAATGCCCAGTTTATTCTACCCTCTGGCCTAGAAATAAAGTTGTAAACAAAGAGAACTCCTCTGTGCCAAACACTGTTTCTACTAACTTGGAATATGTGGAAACAAATTACTGACTATAGCAGATTTTCTTGAAAACACTGCAGTCTTCATTTAATTTTACCATGTCCTGACTAAAGGTGTCTGTCTGGTTGCTGTAGTAATCCACGTAGATACCTAAAAATAAAGCTCAAAAAACAAGAAGCAGGGAAGACGTTTTTATTGGATGAAGTTCATACATCGTTGAGTCACGTTTGAGAACTGGGGCAATGCAAAATGAGCTAATTCATGAGTTGGCACTCAAAAGCTTGTCACAAAAGTATTAAATCAGTACAATAAAAAGGCATCGCCTACAGTTTAACAAAGTAAATGACAGCAGAAGAGGAACAACTGGCGTATCCAGTCTGCCCAGTTTCCTCTCTGGTTTTCTACCACTTTGGGTAGATCAGCAGAAAGATTTGCCTACTTAAAACTACCACCAGCTTTCCTCCACCATGTCATTTATTCAACCTTTCAACCCTGTTCCAATCACTGCCCTTTACGTCTGTCCCAAGCATGTTTAAATTCTGTTACAGGGCTACTCCAAGGGCTGATCTGCATCTTTGGTTCTTACAGGTCTTGAACTTCATCCAACACCCAGGCCCTCTCCCATGTCTTAGCATAAAATGTGTGATAATCCAGATAACCAAAACTAACAAGGCTGTTGTCAGAACATGCCCATCGATGTTAGGTTTGTAAGCATGGCTACTCCATGCAGATTACCCCAGCTTTCTTGGAAACATCGCTTCTCTCTGACCATTGGCTTCTATTCTCCCCTCTTTGGCCTTCCAAAGTTCCTTATGAGCGAGCAAACATTCAAACCCCCTCCCTCACTTTTCTACCTGTTCCTCCCCCACCACCATCACCACCTTTTCTACTTCTGTTCTGTGTCTGTGCCAAATATGTTTAAATTCTGTCACAGTTAGGATTGCCAGTATCTCTGCTGATAAGTTATTCCAGGCAGCAAAGAAGTATTTTCTCATATTTCCTCCAAGCTGTTCAGCTTTATATCATGACCTTTTGTTCTTGAATTTTCTTTTCTTTTTTTTTGTTTTAATTTTGCAAAATTCAAACAAGCAAAAATCACACAAGCAAAATTCAAACAAGCAAAAATCACAGATTTTCCAAATGACAAATAACCAAACAATAAAAAAAAAAAGGGGAGGGGAATTTTATCCCTTACTGGATAATTGCAAGCAGTCCACATTTAAAGGAGGGTAGGGAAGGAATAGAAAAGGAAAATCGATATAAGAAATTATAATAATGGCAGCTCCAAGATGGCGCTGGAGTGTTAGCATCGTGAGCGTGGGGAGCTTACCTATGTTAATATTTTCTTTAAGATTTCTTCGTTAATATGCCCCACTCGGCCAGGAAAAGGCGGGCCAAGGACAAAGCTATCCCTGGGGCTCTCCCTGAGACTCCGAAGATGGGTCCGATGGATGCCCACGTTCCTAGAGGTGCTTTGACATCGGGTGGTGAGTCGCGGGGTCAGGGAACTCAGTTGGAGGAAGCAAGTTCCCTGCCGGACTCTGAAACTACTCTATCCCCGATGATGAGGGAGGCGCCGAGGAATCCTGCGTCACTGAGAAACCCGGATGGAGACCCGGAAGCACCCTTGGCCGAAGTTGCTGCAGGATGTACCCGGGCAGGCAGTCTCAATTTGGGAGAGGATAGCATGGAAGATCAACCCCTTGGGCTGGACGCGGCCATCGGCAGCCCAGACAGAGGCTTTGCGGGACTGAGTATACCAGGAAGTTCATAGACTCCGCAACAGATAAGTTTGAGTACTTCTCCTTTTTCTTTACAAAAACCTACTCAGATAAGGCTGGAGTCATTGTGGGAAGCTATGGAGGGACTTGGTGACTTAGTTATTAGGCGAACTGAGCCTCTTTTAACTAATATGCAGGACCATGAGGACCGTATTAAAATGCTTGAAAATACAGTTAAAGTACTGCATCAACATGATACTGATAAATTACCATTATTAGAATCTATCAAAGTTAAGCATGAGTTAATGGTAAAAGATAATTTGGCATTATTATGTAAAATTGAAAATACCTTAAAAAATAAAAATCTACGTTTAGTGAACTTTCCAAGAATCCTACATATGCCGCCAAGGGATATGTTTAACAAATACCGTCAAGAAATATTGAAAGTGAGACTAGATCAATTTCCACCACGTGTACGTGTGTTTTTATATACCAGCGACAGAAAATAGAAGAGGAGAATCTGCTAGACCTGCTCAGCGAGAAGATTTAGAACTGTTGGGAGCGACAGGAGGGGAAAAAGAAACAGAAATAGGGATTAATCTTAGATTTTTTGGAAACCTCGGATCAGGCCCAGGTTGTGCCTGCAACATTAATTGTTACATTTGCGTTGGAAATGGACAAAGAATGGGTGTTGAAGCTTTTCTTTAAACATAGTCTTGATAATTTTATGGGAATGCAAGTTAGAGTGTACCCCGATGTATCTAAAACTACTCAAAAAAAAAAAAGAAGGCAATTTTTATTGCTAAGACCTCAGGTGTTACAGATTGGGGCATCATTTTTACTCAAATTCCCATGTAAATGTTATGTTAAATTTAAAGATAAATCCTTCCTGTTTTTCGTACCCTCGCAGTTAACGCAGTTTTTGAGTGATAAATCGCCTGAGTGATTTTGAATGAGTTCCTGGTTACTCAGTTATTGATGCCTTAAAATGTCTGAGAATGTACCACCTCATAACTATAATGGTAGCACCTGCTGATGCTATCTTTTTCCCTTTATATATTGCCAAACTTGGAGTCTTTATAGTGGACTTAGAAAGAATACTTGAGCTATGATATTTCCTGGAAACTGTTATGTGAAGAATACTTTTGTATACATAATTATTAATGTCAAGAAGGATTTCTTGATGTCATTTTGAAAAAGTGAATAAGAGAAAAAAGAAATTATAATAATGATATGTTAACATATCACAGAATATACTGCAATCTCCTTATACAACCATCCACCACCCAAGAACAGCAGCAGCCTAAAGAAACTTTTATTCAACCACAACTTTTATCAAGCAAAAAAGTGTCCGAAAAATAGAAAATAAAAAGAAAGGCCCCAAAGCAATGACCCTTGGCTTCATTCCCATTTCTGTGGAAAATCTCACTTTCCCATACTTTCTTGAACGCTGTCAAATTTTTGAATGCTTCTGTCCTTTACCCCTTTCGTTTCTTTCATGCAGCGTTTTAGTTTTTTGTTGACTTTGTTTCTACACTAATAATTCTCTTTGAGGTTAAGACACCAGAATGCGTGTAAAACTCACTTGGAGTCCATTTCAGTCTCATTTCCAAGGAGATGATGTGTGAGCTGTACACACATCAGATGTGTCTCTACTCTTAATGTTTTTTGTGCATGTATTATGTCTGAACTCGCAAGACGCACTAAACTCTGCATGCATTTCACAGTTCTGCGTCTTCCTGCTTCACATAGAAATTTGAATGAGTTTAGTAGTGGAGAAATACACTTTGGCTCTCCCCCAATTAAGCCTAATAATCTTCACTGTCAAAGTCTCGATGTCAGGACATTAAATAGGCACTTTTGAATCACCAACTCAGCTCTTCCCAAACTAAAATGAAAATTTCTACCTGGAAGTCCTTATAATATTCATTAGGCCATTGAATTCAGCCTGAGATGATGGATGGAGGGAGAGAGAAGGAGTGCTACATCCTTGGAAGGGATTTGTCTAGGGAGGGGAGATGGTGGAGTCATGGCCATTGGTGGATGCCTCTTGTTGTCAGCTGGCTTGTCCTTTCTCAGCTTCATTTTTCTGATGGTTTCCAAAGCATCACTCTTGAGATGGCCTGAGGATCCTGTACTAATTGCAGCCACAGCAGAAGCAGCTCCCTTCCTTGTATGTGCATTCACTGTCTGTGCTGGGGAGGAGGAAGAGTGTGGATTGAAGCCAATCTGCCCATGTAACCCCTGATTTCATCGGCCCAGTTCCTGACTAAGACTGAAAATTTACCTCATTGTACCAATGTTTGGGAATCAATAGGCTGAACGCACATGCCGTGGTTTTCAAGTAAGACAGCTGCTGTCTCAAGCTCTGACGCAGTGCTTCCAAAGCTCCTTAGCCAATCAGGATATCCGCCATGAAATATGCGTGAAATAAATTTGCAGGCATTAGAGACCCGGTAGACGTAAATTTATCTCATGCATACTCATGGTGGATATTCTGAGAGTCCGACAGGCTATGGGATCACCAGCATGGGCTTGGAAGCCGTGGCTCTAAAGTATAGAGGTAGAGAGGCGGCAAATTTCAAAGCCTGTTAGGTAAATTGGCTCGTCTGAAAATTGCTCTCACTCAGTTCAGCTCCAGAAGTCCACATGCTTTTAGCCAGATGGGGGATGGTGATAGAGAAAGTCCAAGCATAAATTTGGTTTCCATGTCGGCATGTGTTCTTTTCCAGCAAATGTTTCCGCACAGAAAAAAAAATCAGAAGTAAAGTCCGCAGATGCTGCATATCCAGATACGCGCATAAAATAAGCTACGTGCACATCCGAAAAGTTTTCAAAAAGAGATGGGGCCTGGCCATGAGATGTGGGCGTAAATATTTAGGCGCCCCAGTGCACACTGAGATCCCCTGCCACGTAACTTTACTTCTGCTATGGAGTATGTGTAAGTAATAAAATAAAACAATTGAGCCATTTCTGAGGGTTTAAAGCAGGGGTGGGCAAGTCCGGTCCTCGAGGGCTGCAAACCAGTGTCGGAGTTTCAGGATATCCTTAATAAATATGCATGAAATAGATTTGCATACAAGTGAGGCAGTGTGTATGCAGGTCTCTCTCATGCATATTCATTAGGGATATCCTGAAAACCCGACTGGTTTGCAGCCCTCGAGGACCGGAATTGCCCACCCCTGGTTTAAAGGGTCTGGGGTAACTGGGGAGTGTGTAGGCTATCAAACCAGGGGGATTTGGAGGACCTAGCTGTTACCTTAGTGTACTGGTGGACAAACTGGTTAAACTGACAATGGCGTGCCCATGCTTCCCTTTAAAAATTCCCCGGCTTACGCAGTAGAAGTGGGATTTATGCACCTCTGCACATGTCCACTTAAAATTTGGCGCGCATGTGCGAGCAGCCAGGCTATTTTATAATATGTGTGCGTATGTTATAAAATGACTGCATATCTTGGGACGCGCAGCATGTGCCCGTGTATCGATTTGAAAGTTATTGTCCCTGTGCACTCAATGCGGGTAAAGCTTATTGACAATGCAATGGCAATTTTCAAAAGCCCATGTACACAGGTAAAGAGTATTTACACGTGTAAAAACCCAGTTTGAAGTGTGTAAATGCTTTTGAAAAGCAGGCCCTTATTGTATACACACACACATACACACTAGTAAGGAGCTCGCCTTATTTATGTGGACACGATGTTATGGTGAGTCCCATTACATCTCACGCATGATTGAAGTGTCGTCTTAAAGATACATGAAGCAGTTTTTTTGCTGAAAACTTTTGTTTGCCAAATATTTATTCAACCCGTGTTCTAACAGTTTAAATAACAATTGGCTGTGACATAGCTACTTTAAAAATATCTGATGTGCTCAGCATTACTCCTGGCTGGGGCCATTGCAAGGGATTGGTAGGAAGGACTACACTCTGAGTGACAAGCTGAGAAAAGGGGGCTGGTGCCACATCGCCCTCATGAGTCAGTCTGCAAGCACGCGAGCCCAAAAGGGAGGCGGGTGCCGAAAGCAACCCTTGACCCCGAGGCATCAATTTCTCCAGCGACTGCCCTGGTGTCGGCGGTGTCATTGCCGTGGTTCCAAGATGTACGGGCAGGGGGATCCCCTCCTCACAGTCCAGCAGGTGAGATGATTCTTACAGCCATCTGTGGCCTTTGGCTCCCTTCTGTGTTTTTTTCTTGGTTGTCATTTGCACATATAGGATATTTTTGAGGTTCCAAATTTCAAAAGTCTTTTATAAAACCCCCCAAGCTAAAAGATAAGATGAATCCTTTGGTTTCAGCTGGTCTTCTTTTAATGCTGTTTTACAGTCAGCCTGTAACCCAGACTGTGGTAAATTGATCTAAAAACCCCTTTCGCCCCACCTAGGAAATAAATGAAATAGTTCTCATAATAATATGCTACTTGGAAAACCTTGTGCATATTAAGAGAGTTTACACACACAGAGACACACAGAAACAGAATCATCACAAAGCATATAAACGTAAAGCATATTTAAATGTGACATTTCCTAGTCTTGTTGTTAAAAGAATTCCTGGGTGAACTATTGAAAAACAAGAGGTAGCTGTAATGTTAGGACAATAAAGAGGGTGGCATTTTGAATACCATTAGGCAATTCTTTAGTACAATGCAAATATAACAATGCTGGCAAATGTAGGCGTTCGGTTGCATTATAGAGCTTCAGCACAAGTTGACATCGCTCTCATGCTGTCAATACAGAAGGAAAGACTTTAGCTCCACAAGCACCTGGAAGCAATAAGCATAATTTAAAAAGTTAACATGATATGTTCCCATTAAGACGCAGTGGCTCCCTTCCCCCTCCCATTGCTGCATTGTTCCTGTCAATTAACTACAGCATGTAGGCCGAATGTAATAATCTGTGTTTTGCTTTGAAAACTTTTCATCAAACTTTCCATAATAAAATAAACCAATAATCTCATGTTTTCAGTGTGTTAATGCCTCAGATAAATTGAGAAACTTCAGCTTCACGTGTTCACTAGGAAATGAACCCCTTAGACAAGGGATAGTCTATGGCCCTTACTATATGCCTCACTCATGCAGGATCAAGGTGGCAGAAGGCTCCAGGAGGGATTCAATACTTAGTTTTGATAGATAGATGGAATATTCTGTGAAAAATTTACAGTACCATCCCTATTAATGAAGACTGTTCTAATATGAGAGAACAAGAGTCAATGGATATGACCAGAAGCCATACAGAAAATACAAGCAGCAGGACTGAAAACAGATGGACCAACATAATCTTGGAAGATACTGTATAGCAAGGCCTTGGGAGCACAGCAGACAATATGTGCAAGATAGTCATGAGAAGATACTGCCTTTTCATGGAGGCAAAATCCTAGTTTATAACAGCAAAATTGCATTACCAACCCCATCCCTTGCCTCTCCAGTCAATCCAGAAGTTAAAAAATGATGACAATATTGTAAGACAATAATTTTAAATTCCCCAGACTGTTTATGACATCAAGACAGTTTGTTTCTTGAAGTTTATAGTCGTTTTTCACAATAGGCGCCCATATTGTATCTGATGGCCATAGTTTGTAGTATTAAAAATGTTATTTACAGCTCAATTCAGCATATACATAGGGCAGAGAAGAAAATTTCTGAAATTAAAGGTTCCATTTCCAAAGAACATGATTTAAATTTCAACAAAAAAAATAATATAGCTTGCTCTGGGTGATGTGTGGAAATTGGTGAGAGCAGTGGGATATGAAAACAAAATTTCCAGTTTTCATGATTCTGTGCTGCAGGTACCAGGCCACATTGCTGGCCCTTCTAATTGGATCAGTCATCAAGGTATGTGTGAACTTAAAAATTAATCAAGTACTTCATTTACAAGTGAATTTTCAAATAATTATGTGGGGGTTGCATATTTATTTATTTATTTTATTTAAGAATTTTTTATATACCGGGGCACGTTAAAAACATCACCCTGGTTCACAATGTAACGTAACGTAGCAACAGGCTTTACAATAATTTAGAATAGATAAGCATAGATAAACATTATTTAGCTTTACTATAAATTAGAATAGATAAACATTATGACAACTGTTCAACTTGGGATAGGTGGTTTATCAGGTGTTACGTGATAAACTCATAAGGAGAGTAGAAGAGAAAAGGTGATTGGAATATGGGCGGGTAAGGAGAGGTAATTCTTAGGAGGGTAGAAGAAAAATAGGTTCTTTAACTATTCACAAAGTGACAGGTAAGAGGGCGGATATGGAGGGGTAGGAGGAGGATGGGGCTGTTGAAATGGGAAGAGGAGGGGGGGTGGGAGGAAGGGGAACAGGGATGTGGGAGGGGGCGGGGATGAGGGGGGGTCATGGTTGTTAAGTTCAGTAGAGGCGTGTCAGTCGGGAGGGGCGTGAGGGTCGGGTATGTAGATTTGGGCGTGGATGGTATAGGCGGGGTATGCTAGTTTGAAGCATATGTAAAAATAGCCTATGTACGCATAAGTATCATGTATTTATTTATTTTATTTATTTAGAAGTTTTTATATACCGAGGTATAGCAGAAACTGCCTTCACTCCGGTTTACATATACAACAACCTGTTACATCTAAAGCATTTAACAGTAACTGGAACTGGTTCCGAAACAACAACTTATTAGCCTGTATTACAATACATCTAGGTGTATTTCTGTGTTCAAATCATGTACAGGGAATGAATTGATACTGGGTGATAATCGAAAAGGTTTCAGTGAGTAAGTAATATAGTCTTTGGAGTGATATTGCATACCTGAAAGGAGATGCAATAGGTGTGATCTTTGATATTATCCAATGCCATCTTTGAATGTTTGAAAAGCCATATTTTGAGTTCTTTTTTAAAAGCTTTAATGTTTTCTTCTGAGCTCAGGAGTTGTGGTAGAGAGTTCCATAATTTCAGGCCAGCGATGGAAAAGGCTCTGTTTCTTGTGGAGGACAGTTTGGCTAGTGGTAAAGATGGCACATCTAGATGTAGTTTACTTGTTGACCTGGTCGTACGTTGTGCCCTGTGTATATGTATGACATTGTCAAGAGCTGTGTTGTCTTTAAAGATGGCGCCGGCCATGCCCGCGCCATTTTTAAAGATGGCGCCGGCCATCCAGTGCTCCTACCATGTGACAGGGGCCGGCCAATGGCATGGATACCCTGTCACATGGTAAGGGCAAAGGGCCATTGGCGTCATTTTTATTAGCGCAGCCGACGGCCCAAGAGCGGGAGATTGCTCCCCGCGCCCCCACTGGACCACCAGGTAATTTAAAAATGTTTTTAGGGGGACCGGGATGGTGGGGGAGGCTAAAGGGGTCAGTTTTAAAGGGTCAGGGTGGGTTTTTTGTTTATCGGATTGGGCGCAGCCGATAAACAAAAAACCAATCGGGCCGGACGATAAAAATTATAAGATTTGAATCGGAACCGAACCGATTCCGGTTCCGATTCACATCTCTAATATCCCCTGGTTTTTTTCACGCACTGGGCTTTTAAAATTTGGCCTAATGTTTTGGGGCAGACACGCAGTATTTTGTAAACTGTGCAGCTCCTGCCACACAGTTTATAAAATACTAGCATACATTTCCATGTGTACACATTTGCGCAAATGGTGCATCGCGGACAGTTATGAAAGTTGGGCTGTTAATTCATAGGAGGGGACGTGGTTTAATAGGAGGATATGCAGTCTAGTGATTAGAGCACTGGATTGTCATGCAGAAGAAGTCCTGGGATGTGAGTTCACGACTTGACCCTGACTCTAAGGACAACTCTGGACAAGTTACTTCATCTCCTTATAGCTCCAGGACCCAGTTGTAAGCAAGGCATTTGTCATTATCTTTCCAGGTCAAGGTAGTATTCAGTGAGTGAAGAAGCAACAAATGTACCAATTTTACAGATTGCAATAATTCTCCCTCACCCCCTCCCCTCCCTAAGAAAACAGGCAAAATAAGATACTTAAACATATCAATCGTCCATTAATTAATGGCCAAGGGACAGAAAGAGCCCAGACTGGTTGAATAATTACATTATGTTAATAAGGTTCAGATTACCCAAGCAAATGGCAGCACATTCAGTCTCTCAAACAGGACAGGGTGCCTGCCACCCCCTCCTCCAAGGACTCCCCTTTACAAACACAGTTGCTTTCATTTCTCAGAGACTGGGGGCTTGTCAATTAGCCCTCAGCAGCCAAACAGCCTCCAGTAGAATGGCCTTATGTTATTAGTGGGAAAGGCAGCAAATGGAAAGCATTCATTACTTCTCTAATGCTGTATTCTCCTGGGAGGCGTTATGTCATCATATACATTGGTACACTAACGCGGTCAGTTTATGCTGGGTAATTAAACCTAATTTTTATTATCTATGATTGAGTGCATGTACGCTTGGTAACACAGGCACATGCACACGCTAGAGAGGGTGCATATTATTTCCTGTATCTTGTTCCCCTCCCGTAATTGATTTAGACCTTTTTGTCTGGCATTATCAGTGTTACCTTCCTGTATATGTTGACAAGTTGAATGCCCCTCTGGGGATCTGGGTACATTTATTCCTATAATATGTACTGATGCGGCACAGATTTTGTTAGCAAGGTAGTATTTTAAGCCTAGCAGATGTCTCTAGGCCATTAGGCAGTGGTGAGCTAAGCTTGTATTATTTTGTGTGTGTTTGTACCTGCTTTCCTATTACATCTCAAAAATTGTAGTCCTGTGATTTTCCTATCTTCAACACTGTAAAGGTTGTGAGAGGGTAAAATTCACAGGACTGATGGATTAAGAGTAACTGTCCAGTTCGAATTTGTGTTATAGAATGATGAGTTAACCAATGGGCTTGCAGATACTCAATGGGTGATAAATGAGCCAATCTTGTGAGCTGTTTGCTTTCTCGGACTCTCTGCCTTGCCGCTATGTGGCTTTAGTAAAAATTGCACCCTGAACATTAATGGGACATCTTTGCCAGTTAATGCACTCTGTCTGGTAACGCACATCACCTTACGTCTCAGTTGCAGGCTCGGATGAAACTACAGTATTTATGGCTGCATCTCTTACACACTCTTATAAAGTTTTGCCAATTGTAATGACATTTCTGGGGTGGTTGGTTCAAAATGTGAACTTTAGCCACAGAAATTATTTATTTAATTTTATTTGTAAACATTTGATATTCTGCCTTAACCAAGTTGGTCTCAAGATGGATTACAATCAGTTTATAGAAGAATTCTTATACATTGGTGTTATGTTTATACTAAGCAAAAGGAAATTTCAGGAAGAGTGAGAGGGCTGCTGAGATGTAAGGGAGGTAGAGGTTTGAAGAGATTAACTGAAGGGGACACATCGAAGTAGAGTCAGGAATGCAAGGTTGCTATGGGATCAGGGAGATGGAAGGTGCACTAGAAAAGTGTCCAGGGGATGGAGAGTTGAAAAGGGAGGGGAAGGGATGGGGGGCAAGTTTAGTAGACAAATCACAAAAATAGTCTTTAAGGATAACTACTATTCAGAATTGGCTACTCAAAATAAGCTATCATTGAACATCCAAAAAACTGAAATAATACACCTCCCAAGATTCCCATTATGCAATGCCCCATCAAAACTTACTATTAATGGTCAAAGAATTCAAATGTTGAAATCTGCTCAAAATCTTGATCCATCATTAAGCATGAATGTTCAAATTGAAAGTCTAACGCAGACTTCCTATTGAAGCTGTTACTACATCTCAAGCCATTCCTGGATCCCATTGATTTCCGTACAGCTTTACAGACATTGCTATTCTCTAGTATAGGTTACTGCAATTCTTTATTCATTGGCTTGCCCATTACAGATTATACAAAACTCTGCAGCTCACTTACTGACATACCAGTTCATGAGCCCACTACCCCAATTTTACAGCAACTCCAGAATTCAATATAAACTTGCCAGCTGCACAAGGCCGCACTTCCTACCTACC
Organism: Rhinatrema bivittatum; assembly: GCF_901001135.1. Taxonomy (NCBI): domain Eukaryota; kingdom Metazoa; phylum Chordata; class Amphibia; order Gymnophiona; family Rhinatrematidae; genus Rhinatrema; species Rhinatrema bivittatum. Next base: position 6,496,790 of record NC_042626.1, on the reverse strand, counting down.
TCAGACCGCCCCACCGATGACATCACTCAGAGGCATCCTCTCTAGAAGCCTTTAAAGTAGGGCCACCACCCGCTAGCTTCCTCTTTTCGGCTGCCCTCCCGTCCGGCTCGACCTCGGCCCTTGGTCCCGCGATCGGGTCCAGAGCAGTCCGCAATACGTCTCTTCCAGCTGCACAAGGCTGCCCCTCCTACCTACCTTGGACCGCCCCACCGATGACATCACTCGGAGGCGCCCTCTCTAGAAGCCTTTAAAGGAAAGCCAAGACCCTAGGTGTCGCGTGCCTAAGGAGCAAGCCCCTTGGCGCGCCCCTTAGCATCACTCCTTTGAGATCTCAGATTTTGGATTTAACGCTTTACCTACTTGCTGTAGCTACTCTTCCTTCTTTACAATTCCCATTCACCCCCCTGCATTGTCCCTTCCCTTATATCAATACTTAGTTCCACAACTCACTCACCCTCTTAGCACCCATTAAAACATGCTCAGATACCCAATTCCCATTCTCAAACACCACCTCTACAAACCCTTCACTCACCCACTCACTCACCATGCTTATCAAGCCAGCCAGCTGCTACCAATCATGCTCACCCCTCTCACTCAACTCATAGGCTTCGCAGCCTTCAATCTACTGCTCTTCAACACACAATCTCTAGTCAACCCCCCCCCCCCCCCCCCCCCCCATGATCTGCTCCTAGATGAAAAACCCAACATTTGTGCTATCACTGAGACCTGGCTTAAGGACACTGACTCAGTTTTGCTCAATCAACTTCCTACTCACATCTACGATATTTACTCTATTCCTAGACCCAAAAAAGGGGCAGAGGTTTACTTTTCACCGCTAAAAAAGGCCTGAAACTAACAATCCATACTATCTGTAACACCCATAAATTTGAAACTGGTCTTTTTAAATCACATCTTCTTCAGGTCCACCTAGTCTATACCCCCTGGTCTCCTTGACAAAAATCCCTCCCCCCTCATTGAATTTATTGCTCAGAACATAAATATAGACACTCCTGCTATCATTCTGGGAGATTTCAATATCCATGTTGACTCAATACCGCTGTCCCCCACATGCAAAACCATCCTTTCGTCCCTCAATGCAATGGGTTTCAGGCAAATCCTAACAAACCCCACACACAAGGCGGGTCACACCTTGGACCTTATATTCACTAATAACTCCATATCTCCGAACGCTCCCACCTATACCCCAATACCCTGGTCTGATCACTATCTTATGCGAGCAAGCTTCGCAATACAAAACTCAGCCCCCAAAACACTAACACTATCCACTTCAGGAAACCCTGCTCCAAAGATGATCTCTCTGACGCCCTCAACAGCGACCTACATAAACTTGATCTGTCCGACACCAACACTGCCATCACTTCATGGCACTCACTTACTACCAATATTGCCAACAAAATATACCCATTACAATAAAAAAAAATTAGCCCCCCTAGCACTTCAAAAAACCCTGGTACACCCCCGAATTAAAAACACTGAAACGCATCCTCAGAAAACTAGAAAAAAACTGGTGTAAAGACTCTTCACCCACTCATCTAGCCACTTATAAATCCTCCCTACATAACTATCATGAGACAATCCTCAAAACTAAATGGGATTTCCACGCAAAGAGAATCCACAACTTACAATTCAACTCCAATGCTCTCTTTTCCTATGTCGTTGAACTTACCACAACTACTCCCCCGCCCATGCATGATGAGGATGCCAAAAATCTAAGTGATTCTATCCTCTCTTCTCTTTTTCCTTCTCCAAGTTTGGCCTCCATTGTTAAATGTAACTGTACCTTCTGTCACCTCAGTTCTGGTTCTATGTTCTTAAGTTCTATGTATTTATTGCACCCCCGTTCTATGTAAACCAGCAAGATATGTTTTCATGATTGCCGGTATATAAAAACTCTAAATAAATAAATAAATAAAATAAAGTGATGACTTAGCGCAATTCTTTCATGACAAAATAGCAAAAATTATGACTTGATTCACCACCTCCCACCTCCCCTCTAAAACCATCCCTCACAACCACAACTCTTCACTTATCACCTTTGAGACCGTTTCTACCACCGAAATTGAATCCATATTAAAGAAAATCAGACCCGCCTCACACCCATCTGATACCATCTCTGTCAAACACCTCCTGACCATCCCCGATATATTAGCACCACCCTTTGCCAAAATCATCAACCTCTCCTTAACACTCGGTGATGTACCCACCACTCTCAAACAAGCCATCATTAAACCCATCCTTAAAAACCCCAAACTGGACCCTGCTAATCTGACTATCGCCCTATCTCCAACCTTCCCTTTCTAGCAAAATTCCTGGAAAAGGTGATTAACACGCAACTCACAGACTTCCTAGAAAAACATAACATACTTTCCCCTCCCAATTTGGCTTCCGCAGGCACTTAAGTACTGAAACCCTACTGATTTCACTCACAGACTCGCTCCTTAAAGGGTTAGATAAAGGCCATTCCTATATACAGCCATGCTTGATATATCCTCTGCTTTCGACACCATAAACCATAACACTCTAATCAATCGCCTTAAGGAAATTGGCATATCAGATACCCCCTACACTGGTTTGAATCTTATCTCAAAAACAGACAATACAAAGTTTACTTCGGAAATAAGGAATCACAAGCACACAACCTAACCCATGGTGTCCCCAAGGCTCCGCCTTATCATCAACCCTCTTTAACAGATATATATACTACCCCTCTGTCACCTACTCTCGGAACTTGGTCTTACGTATTTCATATATGCAGATGATGTTCAAATCATCATCCCTTTCTCAGGCTCTTTACATAATACCCTCAAAATCTGGGAATCTGCCCTCGCAGCCATTAGCACACTTCTCACTAACATTAACCTGGCCCTCAACACTGATAAAACTGAAATCTTGATTATTTCCCTGCCTCACAATCACAACATTTGCACACTACCCTCAAACCTCCTCCCCGCAATATCCCCTGCACAACACACACAACCTTGCCAGGTTCTTATGGCCTGGATTGGCCACTGTTGGAAACAGGATGCTGGGCTTGATGGACCCTTGGTCTGACCCAGTATGGCATTTTCTTATGTTCTTATGAATCATCATTGATAATCAACTAAACCTAAAAAACCACATCAACAACATGATAAAAGACTGCTACTTTAAATTGCATACACTAAAAAAAACTAAATCCCCTCCACCAATGTGACTTTTGCACTGTTCTGCAATCCCTGATCTTATCAAAAGTTGACTACTGCAATTCCCTCCTTCTAGGACTTCCTAAATCTACCAACCTCCCACTACAAATGCTTCAAAATGCAGCTGCCTGTATACTCACCAACATTCGCAGAACCGAACATATTACCCCTATTCTCAAAGAGCTACACTGGCTCCCCATAGCCTCATGGATAAGATACAAAACATTATCCTTAATACACAAAACCCTACATACCTATAACATGCATTGGCTCAGCAACTCCTTACTTCCACAAATCCAACAGACCAACCAGAGCTCAACATACTGCTACCCTATACATACCACCCCACAAATCTACACTCCTCACAGCAACTAAAGAGCGAGCCATGTACTTAGCGGGCCCAGCAACCTGGAATGCAATGCCATCTGACCTACGTCAGGAACTTTGCCCAAAAACATTCAAACAAAATCTTAAAACATGGCTCTTCAAGCAAGCCTTCACATGACCACCCACCCGTACAAGACGCAGTAGCTGACAATCATATTACTCCCCCTTTCCTGACACCTGTTTCTCTTGTACTTGTATTATAACCCAGCAATTTTTGCTATTTGCAATTGTTACATATATGTTCTACTGTTACCATTCTTTAGTTTCACTGTAAAGCGCCGTTCTTATCCTTTATGTTACATGTAAACCGATATGATGTTGCCCTACGAATGTCGGTATAAAAAAGCTCATAAATAAATAAATAAAATTCTCTCATACCTAATGATCAATCACCATGGATTAACGCCATCATGAAAATACATTCCCCAGCAAGATCCCTCCAATCAGCAAATCAGAATATACTAGATATCCCCTCCCCTAAAATCGCACGTCTGGACGACACTAGGGAAAGAGCACGTTCAATAGCAGGTCCAACCTTTTGGAACTCGTTACCAAATGAACTGAGAAACCTAAAAGATCCTAGGTTTTATAAGAAAGCTTTAAAACTTTATTTAAACTCACTTTTAATGTCTAAATCCAGGTGTATGATTGACTACTCGCTGCTATGCACTTTTTATTTTATGTGACTTTGTTGCCATGTTTTAAAACAAATCTAAATTTAAAACAAATCTAAAACAAATTTAAAACAAACTCCCATAGGCAAGGAAAACACCACCCGCACCCAACACACCATAATTAAATGTCTATCCACTCTACAGCCTTTATTTTATATCTATCAAGTCACTACCCATGATGTTTCCCCCCAACTCCTAATATTATAACACACTGATTACTGTTACTCCTCCCCTACTGCTTCTATTACTATCACTACCATATTGTTTACCATGACCACAAATGTTATTTAAATGTTTATAACTTTTATAACAATTATCTAATCATGTTACTGTTACTCCTCACTTTACTACCTCTAGTGCTCTCTGAACCAAACAAAAGGAAATGCTTACCTTCCTGCACTTTGTAAGCTATACACTTTCAGGCCGATACAGTACAGTGCGCTCCGACGGAGCGCACTGTTAGCCTGCTATTGGGCGCGTGTTTTCCCTTACCCCTTATTCAGTAAGGCGAGGAAAACGCGCGTCCAACCCGCGGCACCTAATAGCAAATGCACGTTGATGGCCCTATTAGGTATGCAGCCAAGCCGCACATTTTACTTTCAGGTCGGCGCTAATTTCTTCCGGCATCGGAAAGTGCACAGAAAAGCAGTAAAAACTGCTTTTCTGTACACCCTCCGACTTAATATCATAGCGATATTAAGTCGGAGGTCCCGAAGAGTAAAAAAAGTAAAAAAAAAAAAAAATTGAATTCGGCCTGCGGCTGTCGGGCCGAAAACCGGATGCTCAATTTTGCCGGCATCTGGTTTCTGAGCCCGTGGCTGTCAGCGGGCTTGAGAACCGACGCCGGCAAAATTGAGCGTCGGCTGTCAAACCCGCTGACAGCCACAGCTCCTGTCAAAAAGGAGGCGCTAGGGACGCGCTAGTGTCCCTAGTGCCTCCTTTTACCCGGATCTACCGCCGGACCTAATTTAAATACTGAATCGCGCGCACCGGCGAAGCAGGCGTTTGCCCGCTCTCCCACAGACTTTTACTATATCAGCCCGTTTGTAAGTTATTTGTAAGTTATACTTAAACCAATGTTATAAGTAATCCAATATGAAGTTATATGTAAACCGATGTGATATGCAAATCAAACACCGGTATATAAAAACAAATACATAAAATAAAATAAATAAATCTGTGAATATGATATTGTAACCCGCCCTGAACGTAGGAAGGGTGGGCTATAAGTGTTCTAAATAAATAAACTAACTTTCAAATAACTGTGTGTGAGGGCATATACACTTGTATGTGGCTGGGTGTAGTTATACCACAGTAATTTATAACATATGCATATCACATGTGTATTATTATTATTATGTTGGCCAATACACGAAAACATGCAACACATTGAAACCACATATTTCTGTACACGGAACGCACATACAGTACCCACCTATTTTAAAAATATATATCCATATATTTTACATGTAAAAATAAAGTAAGACTTATTTGCATCAGTCGGGATTTACCCATGCAAATCGGTGAGAGAAATTACCAGTTTAATCACTTAGTGCACCAGTTTAACCAGTCCTCCAGCTCATAGAGACCCTCTTTGTTATTCATTTCACCCACACCTCCTATCCAGTCAGTACTACACAAACGTTTAATATCACTTACATCAGATAAGCTGGTGTAAAAATGCACAAGTAATTTGGAAAATATACACTCATAGCAACTTATATAATGGTTGGCAATGCCCCTAGACCTCCCTTTGTTACATGTGTTTATGTTCGCGCAAAAGGGAAAATGAGTGCATTTTGAATTTTTATAAAATACTGAATACACACATAGAGACTACTTACGCGTGTATATGCTAATTTTTCCACGCGTAGCATTTTGAAAATTCACCTTTTTTGTTGCTGTCTGGATGCAACAGTCACAGCCATAAGAAAAGGCTTGGTTAAATAGTCAAGCCTTGGTTTTATTTCTAAGGAAGGTAGGGAAAGCAGCAAAACATGCAGAGTCTGGTGCAAGACAATCATGCAGATGCCCAGGGAGGGGAGGAAAGGAGGATCAGTTGTGAAGAACCAAGATCTCTTGAGGGGGTTGAGTGAGGTAATCTGGGGGCGTGTTATTTGCATTTCTGTAGACAAAGCAAAGAGTTTTGAATTGATTCTGGTATATAACTGGGAGCCAGAGCAATTGTTTCATGATTGGTGTTATATGATCTGTTGCTTTGTCCCCAGCCAGGAGGCCAATGCATAAAAAACATTTTTTAACACACACACATCCACCTCTCCTGGGTGATTGATGCTGCTGCTGCACTAAAACAGACATGCTAGGAGATAACTTGTACCTCCCTAGCGTGCCCTTGGCATCGGGCGCCCAGGAGACAAAGCTATGTGTGGGTTACCAAAACTAATGCTCAATTTACGAGCATTCGTTTATCCCACAGCAGCAAATTTACCGGCACAATATACACACCCAATAAACACAGCCTGGAGCGTGTATATTGTGCACCCTGAAATTATTTTTTTTTCAAGCCTTTTTTTTTTTTCCAGGATGTTGCTTTTTGTGGTTCCTCCTACTTGTATTGTGACAGTCCTAAGTAGAAGGAACCATGGAAAATCATCATTTTTTGTTTTTAAATAGATCCCTTGATGGGTCTATATTAAAAGGGGCATGAGAGGTCTTGAACGAGTAGATGTGACTCGGTTATTTACACTTTCGGATAATAGAAAGACTAGGGGGCACTCCATGAAGTTAGCATGGGGCACATTTAATACTAATCGGAGAAAGTTCTTTTTTACTCAATGCACAATAAAGCTCTGGAATTTGTTGCCAGAGGATGTGGTTAGTGCAGTTAGTATAGCTGTGTTTAAAAAAGGTTTGGATAAGTTCTTGGAGGAGAAGTCCATTAACGGCTATTAATTAAATTTACTTAGGGAATAGCCACTGCTATTAATTGCATCAGTAGCATGGGATCTTCTTAGTGTTTGGGTAATTGCCAGGTTCTTGTGGCCTGGTTTGGCCTCTGTTGGAAACAGGATGCTGGGCTTGATGGACCCTTGGTCTGACCCAGCATGGCAAGTTCTTATGTTCTTAGGTGTAAACTTTTATGGGTTAAAAAGTGCGTCTTGGGCACATAGCAATTTTTTGCATTGCAGGGTAATGGCTAATAACCTCATCTACATGGCATTTACATGTAATGAGTGCTATTAGTTATCCCTTTGTTTGGACGCATGTTTTGGAGGCGCTGATCCCCTTAATACATCAGAGGTAATGGACGTGTGTCCAAAACATGCGTTCAACCACTCGTTAACCTGTGTGCTAGGCTGGGCGCACTTTATTGCAGCTGTACTTTTTAAGAGTTGGAGGTGTCTGAGATTGCATTCATAGATGCCATGGAAAAGGGAGTTACAGTATTCTAAACGGCTGGTTATTAGTGCATGGATCATGGTGGCAAGATCTTCTTTGTCGAAGTAGTTGCTGAACTGATGGATCTAAGAACATAACAACATAAAAAATTGCCATACTGGGTCAGACCAAGGATCCATCAAGCCCAGCATCCTGTTTCCAACAGTGGCCAATCCAGGCTATAAGTACCTGGCAAGTATTCAAAAACTAAGTATATCCCATGCTACTGATGCTAGTAATAGCAGTGGCTGTTTTCTAAGTCAACTTGATTAATAGCAGGTAATGAACTTCTCCAAGAACTTATCCAAACCTTTTTTAAACCCAGCTACACTAACTGCACTAACCACATCCCCTGGCAACAAATTCCAGAGTTTAATTGTGCATTGAGTGAAAAAGAATTTTCTCTGATTAGTTTTAAATGCGCTACATGCTAACTTCATGGGGTGCCCCCTAGTCCTTCTATTCTAGATCTCTCATGATCTTAAAGACCTCTGTCATATCCCGCCTCAGCCATCTCTTCTCCAAGCTGAACAGCTCTAACCTCTTTAGTCTTTCCTCATAAAGAAGGATCTGACTGCCTTTGCAATTTGAGTTTCCATTGCATGATTATGATCAAGATGAATTGCCAAGCTTCATACTGAGTCCATAGGTTACAGAGGAGTACTTGATTGAGAGAGCAGGGATATTAAAGTGTGTTCTTGTTGGCTTAGCCCGAGTAGTTCCAATTTGGATGGGTTGAGTTTGAGTTAGAATTTGTGGAGCAGTTTGCTACTGCTGTAAGATAGTGGTTAGGTTGACGATGGTGGAGGTTTGTTTTGAATCTATTCTGATACAGAGTTGGAGTTCAACAGCAAATAGGTGGCATTCAGTGCTGAAGGATTGGATGAGATCACAGATTGGGTGAATGTAAATGTTGAGGAAGACAGGGGAAAGCATTAAACCCTGGGGCACTCCACAAGAAAGGGCTTTGGATGGGGATGTTTTGTTTGTCCAAAATGCAGAAAATCAGTTGAGACTGCATTAAGTTCCCTAGAAGGGGGAAGGTGGATAGTTTGGCAGATGATAAATATTTAAATAAATAAACCCAAGCCTTTCCACATCCTGGGATTCAAGATTTATCCAGTCCTAATAGAATTCTTAGCCCTGCAGAGATGTTCCAACTCCATTCTAGCACAGGTGATGCATTAAGCACATCACAGTATGCTGGATGTGGTAGCTGCATCGTCACTGGTTATGCTAATTGCATATTAATCTGCAAGATTGTTGCCATGAATATTCTAGTCTTAAATGAGTAGCAGATAGTACTTGTGTAGGAGGAAGCTTTGCATATTGCGTGTTGATAAAGATGGTATTATTTCCGATCAATTGGAAAGGCGCTTTGCTGTTGCCTCGTTATTAAGAAATGAGGAGAAACAAAAAGAAGCTATAAAAATAAACACAGAACATTTCTTGTCTGGAGCTTCTACAATTAAACCTGCGAAAACAATCAGAAGTTGTTGACTCATCACAACCAGAACATCTGCATAAGTACAATTTAGACTTAACCTTTTAATAGCAAGATTTCCCCAAATTGGTTTGCTTCATGGATGATTTAATGCAGCACTTGAATAAATAGTGGGAGCTTTTATTTCTTCTTCTTTAATGTAATTAATTCAGATTTTAATTTTCTTCATCATAGGACCTTGATGAAAATCAGGTGCACCCGACTGGCTGTGTCGTGTTGCTGGATTGCCAAAGTGTAATTTATCACACTAGAGTAGAGCATCCCGTATCAGTCTCCGCTGAATGTGTCCAAAGAACTTGCCAAGAAATTATAGATACTGTTGTAATATATATTTTTTGATGATAAACTGTCATTGAACAGGGAATATGCTGATATTATTAGTTTCCTATAAGCAATCTAATTTCTTAATCTTGTGGTTTTAGTTGATTAGTTTTGGAAGGTCTTGGAAGGGTACTTTTATTAGAAAAATGAATTTAAGGATTAATTTTTCATGTTTTCTGCTTGACTGCTCTTGGCCAAGCATTTTCTAACAGCAAATGTAGAAATCTCTTTCATTTCTGAAGACAAAAAACAATGGAACTGCCCTGTCCCCCTCTTACCGCCTCACAATGGAAATCATGAGTTACTCACTCTATAAACAACATTGGTAAGACAATTCAACATGTAAAATGGACTGGAGATTGGATTAGGAATGGAGCTTGTTTGCTCATCTGCCGAGAAAGATAGAGAATCAAAGAAGAAGGCAACAGTAACTGACTTGAATAAAAAGCAAAATCCTACACGTGGGCAAGCTTCTGTGACTGGCAGCTGCAGTAGATCCTTAACAGTATGGACAAGGATAACTGGAGAGGCTGGATGGGCCATGTGTTTTCTGCTGCCATCATCTGCTAGGTTACAAAATTAAAAATATGTGGGATTGGCCTGGTGGTATACACTGCCATGCGGAGGGACCTGGGGGTGATTCTCAGCTCAGGAAATCCAATCCCCATTCAGCTGGTGCTGGGAAGTCAGCAGAGGCAAAGGAAGGCATTCCCAGTCATCATGCAACAGTGATGCGTAAAAGTGAATTTTAAAAGCCTGGCACGTACTGAGCACATTTTACAAGCCGCCCGGGTACCCGCGTAACTCCCGCTAGGAGCAGGGTGTGGGTGTTGTCTGGGCAAGGCACGGGCATTGCTGAATTTCAACTTGAAATCAGTGCGTAAATAATTCCTTATACAGGCGCGAATCGGGGTCCCCTGCCGTGTAAAACTTTACTTCTGTTATGGAGAACGTGGAAGTTGTAAAACAAAACCTAGGCAGATCAGCGGGGTTTTAAGTGTTGGGTCTAACAGGGGAGAAAGGAAGCTATTGTATGTGTACATATATTAGTGTACGTTATAAAATGGCTGCGTCCCTAGGCGTGGGACGCACGCACATATGTGCCCACACGCCTGTTACCGTCACAGGAGCCGGATTTAGGGCCCTTGATTGCAGGATTTTGGAAGGATGCATGGCCTGTGGGGGAAGATTGTCCCTTGATGGTGGGATTAAACGTAAATTGGAAGGGGTAATAAAACATGGGAAGAATCTCCAGGTCTCGTAGTATCGTAGCCTGATAGGGGCCACTTGCAATCAAGAGGGAAGCCTAAAACAGCAAAAGGACACTACTGGGTGGAAAACAAAAATTTTAAATGGGGCTGAAAATGTGAAGAAAAAAAGAGCAATGGTATGCTGAGCACAAGCTTAGCAGGGAACGTTTCTTCATTTTTGCTTTTTCATTTCAGGTTTTTATAAAAAGAAATTCTCTTTAATGTTTATTTCAGTTCAATTCATTCACTGAACCAAAATAAATATTAAGTAAGTAATTTTTAAAAGGTTTTAAAGTGAATTTTAAAAGCTTGATCTGCATCAGAACCAAGAGATATGCAAATATGTTGGGCCAGCACAAATCAAGAGGGTTTTCAAAGCCGCCCGAATACTCACGCCTCCCCTCCCCCCCTGCTGCGTGCACAATGAAAAGTTCCAGAAAGGGGCGGGGTGTGGGCGTGGCCGTTCCTGAATTAGCAGGCGCGGGAGTCCCCTGCTGAGTGACTTTGCATCTGCTGTGGAGGACCTGTAAGTAATTAAGATAAATAGATTGGCTGGGTTTTAAGGGTTGAGGCTAACCCAGGGGAAGGGAGGCTTTTAAATTAGGGGGGGTTTGGAAGTCCTATCCCTACCTGAGCAAACTGGGAAAACTGGTAATGATGTCAGCACACGTCTATTAAAATCCTCCCACTTACGCAGTAGAAGCATTTGTGCACACAGCTGTGCATCCACTTAAAATTGTGCGTACATGTGCACACATTCAGGCTATTTAATAACGCGCACATCTACACGTGTATGTTTTAGAATGGCCACGTCCCTGGGTGTGGGCTGATGTGTGCACATGTGCGCCTGTTTAAAAGTTACCATCTTTAAAAACAGAAAGAAACTGCTCATCTACCCTCCCCGCCCCCCCCCCCCCCCAGCTTTCCCCATTAGCCTCTCACCCCACCTCAGAGGTCTCTTACCTTCTTCCTGGGGTCTGCAGAGGAGGAACTGGCCCTTCCTTTATTCACAGACCCCAGGAAGGGGGTAAGAGACCTCTGGGTGGGGTGGACGTCTCATGGGGAAGGCCCGGGGAAAAGGGTAATTTTGTGGTCCTGGCAGTTCTCAGGGGGGAGTTTTTTGTAGACTTTCCCAACTGAACATCAATGAAAAAAAAGACAGAATTTTGGGAGGATTTTAAAAATCATTTATAAACAAAACACATGGATGTTTTGTCACACTTTTCCTTTCATTTAAACACTAGTATGCATTCCTAAAAATTAGAAATCTATTATCAGATCAACAAATGCAAGTTTTCAAGTCTGAAGGGTCCCTTCATAATTGTCTTGCATGGCCCCTTTAAGAAAGTTCAGTACTGGAGAAATCACCCCTAAAACAAGAAAGTTGTAAGCCCTCGGTACCATATTGAAAACAGCAGGGAGAGAGGGGTGACCAAGAAAATGAATGTTAGAATTAGACTTCTCGTATCTCGTTCACAGTGCGGTCCGCCAGCTCTGTACATTTGCGTGGAAAATTGAAATTTCAGTAGAGAATGAAGTGAAGCTTCACGGTTCATGTGGAAAATTCATGCACTTACTTATCTGTCCCTTCAGACCACGCTGGTGTGACCTGTGGCAGCATCCAGAAGAGACTGTCTTGCACTGGAAATTAACAGGAAATTGGCTAAGTCATTGAAATTGTAAACGCAGCAGATCAAGGCTGAAACCAGAAGAAAAAGTTTTCATTACTTCTAAAAGTGGAAGTAATGAATGTGTATGTGTGCGTATAGATATATATATAAAACTGTATTTAGACTGCCATGAAATAATGTGCCACTGGCAGAATATATGAAACATTCCAGCAATAGTGGATTCTGCTTTTATGGATCAGGGACGTTGCAACTGTCCACATATGTTACATGCCAACATTTGAAAGAGCTTGAGAAGATAATTCTCCATTAAAGTACATAGAAGTAAGGAAACTCTGTTCTGGGGAAAATGGAAGTCAGTGGTTCCTTTTAGCCAAATCGCAGTCTTCCTTCTAGACAGGGAAGCTCTGAAAGTCAGCCATTTTTGTGGAAATAACCGTAAACAAGGTTTAGGCAAGGCCGTTGATGACATGACTTTCATTAAACAAAAGTGACTGTGTTACCTGGATTGAAAAGGGAGATACTTTTAGGGTGTTTCATATCTGAGTTGCTCTTGTTTCCTAGAGTATATGCCAGTCCTGCTCGTACACTGTTTCATGGGACCAAAGGTTCTTTAAACCTCAGTTTATTAAGGTGTTTTGTTTTCTTTTAAATGTATGTTCTTAACTTTCCAACCCTCTAAAACTAAGAGGGTGTGAGAGAGGCTTCTTTAAAAACTATAGTGTTATTTGTTTGTATAACTCCTCCTGCATGGCTGGGTACACAAACTTTTATTTATTGCTCTTCATGGCTGGAATCTTTCATTGGCTAGCTATTTCACACTGGCTCTTTCTTCCAAGGCCAGATCCTTTGTGTGTGTGTGTGGGGGGGGGGGGGGGCATAAACTTCCAGGGGTGACTTCTTTACACATTCCCTGATGTGTGTAGTTTCTCCTGGGGAGGATGATTGTCCCCAATGTGAGTGCAAAAGGATTTCTCTGGAGTTACTTTGCTAGTGTCCAAAATAAGTCTTTACTGTCAACAATGGTGATGAATGGCCCAAAACTCAAACTGCAGCTCCACAGAATTCTCATCCCCATTTATTACAGTCTCTCTCCTCTGTCTGTGCAGGACATCGGGACAAGGGAAAATAGCAACTCTCTTGGGTTAAGATGAAGTGGAGTTCCCAGATGGGCAGGGTCTTTTAAGTTGGGCAAAACCCTTTCCAAACCGACAAAAGTGTTACAGAGTCTATGGCACAGAGAGTAAATCCTCTCCCTCTCCCTAGGGTGGTGCTCACCGGTTGGGTGTCCCCAGTGACGTTGCTTTCCTTTACTCACGGCTAGCAGATCTTCTGGGTCTCCTTGATTTTTTCACTGTCTCTTTAGTTTCACAGGATCCTTGATAGTAAGGATCCTCTTGGAAACAAGAAGTTCTCTTGCTTCAAACAGGAAGGAAGGAAGGAAGGGGCAGCCAGACTTCCTCCTGGATCTTCTAACTCAAAATGTTCTTTTCCCCAAAAAGGAACAGAATCTAAACAGCAGAGTCCCCTCCTCACAGCAGGCCACCACCACTTCGGGGGTGCATCTTCCCTGTCCCTGGGCAGCCCACCCACAGATTTCCCCAATTCCTGTGGGCAAGACAGGCCCAGGTGTCCAGTGAGGCTCCTTCAATAAAAAATCTCGAAATCCCTGAAACTAGACCCAGAGGGAGAATCTTAACCAGCCAGGCTGGGGACTGGAAAAAGAAACCCTTCCTGTCCCTGGTCAGGACCCACTGCTTATACTGCCTGGGCCTGCAGAACTCCTGTCTCACAGCAGAGAGCTCCTAAATAGACTCTCAGGGGCACGGCCATTCCAGGCCCTTCAAAGGGAGGGGCTGCATTTGAATGGAACCTCCCTCTCACAGCAACCCACGCTCTCTCTCCAGCTGAAAACAAGGGCTCACCCAGGTCTAACTGGTGACAAGACTGATGTCTCCGTCACATTTGGATTTGCAGAATCATGCCGGTGCCTTGATTGGGGGATTTGTGGGTCACTGTTGCTGGGGTGAGAGCAGAGCACATGCCATGCTCTCGCTGCCCTGTGCCAAGAGAAACCAGCGACACAAAGCAGAGGCCTGATTCCCATAGACCCAGAAAGGGAGAAAAGCTTCAGTGGACTGGGCCCCAAGAGAAATGCGTTTGAAGTTGATAGGTAACAAGAACTGACAATTTTTGTAGCTATGTGCAGAAAAATAATGACTAGAAAAACTAGCCACACACACACAAGCACACACGCACTGCCTCTGCTACAGCACGGCCCAGCAGTCTCCTGAATAAAATAGGAAGAGACTTTGCCGACAGGACTGTAAATGGTAACCGTGCTTTAGTGAAGCTCCCATAGCAAGTAGTGGTATGAATGTCTTTATTTTGTTCTTCGTCCACATAAAGTGATTTATTTAAAATGCTACCTGAAACATCCTAATCTTTTGGCAATAATTCATAGACTGGAGAGTACAAGTTTTGGATAGCAGCCCGGCTCATTCTAAAGAAAAGGAAAGGCAATCTTATTTATGGATTAGAGTATTTGTACAGCATTGCAAACGAGATCGCAGAAGTGTGCAGGAGGGGGTGGGGATAAAATGTGAACTGGGCTCTGGGCGAGACGCTTCACCTCGGCTGTAGTAACCCCATTAAGCACGGAGGACACTGGGCCACTCGACTTTCATTACTCTTCAGATGAGAGAGCATTTGCTACCCCTGGAGAAAGTGCAGGAAGAGCTCTTGGCCTCATCCCTTCACTGGAAGGCCTCAGCTGCCTTCTGTGGTGCCTGCTTTCTGCTGTTTGGTAAACCAATTATAGGATATTTTAGGAATGTTTGCAGACTTCTCATGGGACTTTGTCTTTCTACAAAAGATTTTCTACCACAAAACAAATGCAATTTTTCTTTGTTCTTGACAGGGTAGCTCTTCTTCTCCAGCCCTTAAATATGATATTTTTGTCTTCTCTGGTGGTGGAATGCGGTTCTCGGAGTTTGAGCTGTGTGAAGAATTTAGTGTTTCTAAAGTATTCCATAATCTAGTACAAATACATTTCTGAGGTCAATGTGCTCATGAGTTTGAACTCAACCTTCAGCAGTTAAACTCAGGCTCATTCATCGTAATCTGCGTTCCTTGTAGTGACATTTTGAAAGCTCTAATGTTGTTTAAAATAACACAGTGGAATGTGGACTATTTTCTTATCTATTTTTTCAGCTCTTTTAGTTCTGGCACCAGCTAAGCTTGCCATCTAGCTCATAAGCATAACAAGGTTTTCTGTTTTTTTTTTCTCTTTCCACTGTGTTCCCTGCATGCAGCGCCGTTTCCTCCCTGAGAAACTCACTCCCCAATGGCTCAATGGTAATAATTTACCATCCTCTTTAATGTATAGGTGTGGAGGAGTAGCCTAGTGGTTGGAGCAGTGGCTATGAACCAGGAGACCAGGGTTTGAGTCCTGCTGTCGCTCCTTGTGACCTTGGGCAAGTCACTTTACCCTCCATTGTCTCAGGTGCAAACTTAGATTGTAAGCCCTCTGTGGATAGGGAAACACTTACAGTACCTGAATGTAATCCACTTTGAAGTCTGTGAAAAGTGGAATATAAATCTAAATTTAAAAAAAAATCTAAATAAATATAGGTGTTCTGCTCGATGCTCATAGAGTCTGGGATGAACCTAGCTCCCCAGCATGACCACCTTGCAGTGAAATCTGAACCAGAAGGGATCCACTCTCAGATCACATCTCCCTTGCCAGATCAGGAAACTTTTAAAACCTAGGTGGCAAGGTTGAATTTCTGACATTTTTTTCCCAGGAGACTACCTTGGACAGGATGTTGAATGGATGTGAAGGTCCAAGGTCCTCAGTGGGAAGTTCTTAAAAGTTGTCCCTCTTGGGACAAAGAAAAAATGCTTATGAAAAGAGAGGGAGAGAGAGAAAGACCTTTTGATTTGTGTTATGTTTCACATTTACATTTAATTAATCGCCTTTCTACCATTTCAAATCACTTTGATTTACTTATAAGATGCTTCTCTGTAACTTCTGCTAGATTGCTAGTTAAAACCACTTCTTAACGCACTCAGTTACTGCAGAATAAACATGGAATAGAACGCTTGGGCATGTGATCTCATCAATTTTACAGCCACACTCTGTATTGCAATGAATGATAGAACAGAGTAGAAATGTCTTTAAAAATCCATCAATTTACATTGAACATCTTTGTTTTGAGTGGTACCTAGTTAGTTTAATTTTAAAAAAGAACAATTTTGTGGCGGTTCAGGGGGACAAAAATGATGAATTGGGTTTTGTCACATTTGACCTATAAACAGATGACCTATGTACTTCCAGATGACACCACTAGGTGTCACCATTAGATATACTTCATTTCACCCTGCTCATTTGGGACTATTGGTGCCTACAGTTTAGTTTCCCAGTTACAATCCTAAAATCCTCATGGGAAGCAACTTCTATCATGTTAACAACTAGCACAGATATCAGGCTGACTCGCAGTGTTCTGATTTGCAGTTGAAGTGCCATTGCATGTGAAATTAATTCCAAATTCTCCTGATATCTTGGGGATACCTAAACCATTGTTATAAGTGGAGATTTCTTTTAAGAGTCTGGAAGCTGAAACATTGACGTGACTGGAGAGCACAGACTGATGCGGGAGGGTAGGAAGGAGGGGGATATTATCATGCCATATAGCATAATTTCTAAGGGGCATAATATTGTTGTCTGAGCAGAATCATTAATTCTGTCTGACTGTTTCCCTGACAGTAAAAAAAGGGAGATGTTTTATTTTCTATTTATATCATAAAATCAATATAAGAAGACAGCTCTCGAAAATATTTAAATATTTTACCTAGCTCTGATAAAGGGACTGATCTTGAAATATAGCAGGACTTTCTTATGGCAAACTATTTTTCATAAAAATTCACTGCGTCAAGGAAATTCAGTCTTTTAGGAGCTAACACTGTTCTCTGTGAAATATGAGAAAATTATACCAGAAGCATAGAGTATTGAATAAAAAAGTGTACATCTGTATTTTTCATTCTTATTTTGTAATTGTACAGTTATGAATATTTTTTTTTGCTTATGATGACATCTGTTAAATGCTAGTGGGACAACGTGCCTGAGGGCAGTCCCATTAATTGCAGTGTGATGGCCCAGTGCTCCTACAGGATCCTGCCAGCCCCAAGCAGATGTTTCTATATTAATGTAATTACATTGGAAAAAAGAATAGATATTGGGCAATTGATTCTTCTGTATCCAAACTGTCCAGTTATTTGCTGCAATGGAAAATGCCCTCACATGTAACAGAATTCTTGTGTCACAAGGACACAGAACTTAAAATAAGTGTTCATACAGGTTTGCATTGCACTTGATGTTATGATAGCAAGCCTTGCAGAGTGCTCCAGCCATGGAGGAGTTCTCTAGTCATGACCCCCACCACCAGGGACTTAGGATTCTGAAACCATTACCACAGTGCAATAAGCACAAATCTGTGAAAATTTTCACATCAAAAATTAAATGTGGAAATTAAGGGTTTTCACACATGTGAATTATTTGTAACCTTCCCCAATTGCTTTCTTACCTTGATTCTTCCTTCCCCTAATCCCGACCAAAAAAGTCATAGGAGCATATAATCAATAACATTAAATGTCTACGTCAGTTGGAATTGGCCATTAATTTTTCATTATTTTCTGTTGGTTATTTTACAAAGGAATAAAGATGGACTTATTCGCACATGGTTATCCTCTAAGCAAAAGGTCTTTCAGATTCCAGCAAGTGCAGTAGAGAAGCTTTGAAAGGGGTGAGGAGAAAAGCACTTGTGCTATTAGTTAAAGTTTTCCTCCAGGAGACTGGCAGATAATGCCCTGTGTATTCATAATATTGTAAGCTGAAGTACATTTCAGGTTATTTTTAGCTTTCTTGATATGATTTTGTAAGGACACCAACATTCCATAAATTTAAGATGGGAACACAGGGCATTCCTGGATGGGACTAATGCTCTGTGTTCCAGCCAATCAGACTGCTTGCAATCTAAATCAGCCTTGTTTAGTGCATAGCTAAGGTATCTGCCATTCTGAGAGTTGTGGGGTTGTGGATCGCTGAGTAGAGGGAGCTACTCAGCAATTAGGGGAAGGTTGGTCTTGATGGGCTCCTGGTCTTCCTTCAACATAAACTAAGTAACTATCAGGCCCATACAGTAAAACCAGTGGGAGAGCGGGCGCTCCGAGGCGAGCGCCCGCTCTCCCGACGCATGCACAGGCCACTCTCCTGTGCACGTGATTTAGTAAGCAAATGAGGGCCCGCGGTAAAAAGAGGTGCTAAGGAAACTAGCGCGTCCCTAGCGCCTCTTTTTTGATAGGAGTGGTGGCTGTCAGCGGGTTTGACAGCCGACGCTCAATTTTGCCGGATTCGGTTCTCAAACCCGCTGACAGCCACGGGTTTGGAAAACGGACGCTGGCATAATTGAGCATTCGTCTTCCGACCCGCAGACCGATTTTTAATTTTAAATTTTTTTAAAATTTTGGGGCCTCCGACTTAATATCGCTATGATATTAAGTCGGAGGGTGTACAGAAAAGCAGTTTTTACTGCTTTTCTGTACACTTCCCCGGCGCCGGTAGAAATTAACGCCAGTCTCTGGGCAGGAATTAATTTTTGAAAGTAAAATGTGCGGCTTCGCTGCACATTTTGCTTTCTGGATCACGCAGGAATAACTAATAGGGCCATCAACATGCATTTACTTGTTGCGGGTGCTATTCGTTTTGATGGGGTTGGCCGTGCGTTTTTGACGCGCTATTACCCCATACTGTATAAGGGGTAAAGCTAGCATGTCGAAAATGCGCGGCCAAACCCGGGCTAACAGAGCGCACTGTACTGTATCGGCCTGTATGTGGCATGAGACTAAAGGATCTATCCCCACAAGAACTTAAGCACATAAGAAAATGCCATACTGGGTCCCACCAAGGCTCCATCAAGCCAAGCATCCTGTTTCCAACAGAGGCCAATCCAGGCCATAAGAACCTGGCAATTACCCAAACTCCAAGAAGATCCCAATCTACTGATGCAATTAATAGCAGTGGCTATTCCCTAAGTAAACTTGATTAATAGCAATTCATGGACTTCTCCTCCAAGAACGTATCCAAACCTTTTTTGAACCCAGCTACACTAACTGCACTAACCACATCCTCTGGCAACAAATTCCAGAGCTTAATTGTGCATTGAGTGAAAAATAATTTTCTCCGATTACTTTTAAATGTGCTACTTGCTAACTTCATGGAATGCCCCCTAGTCCTTCTATTATCCAAAAGAGTAAATAACCGATTCACATCTACCCATTCTAGACCTTTCATGATCTTAAAGACCTCTATCACATCTCCCCTCAGCCATCTCTTCTCCAAGCTGAACAGCCCTAACCTCTTCAGCTTTTCCTCATAGGGGAGCTGTTCCATTCACTTTATCATTTTGGTTGCCCTTCTCTGTACCTTCTCCATCGCAATTATATCTTTTTTAAGTTACGGCAACCAGAACTGTACACAATATTCAAGGTGGGGTCTCACCATGGAGCGATACAGAGGTATTATGACATTTTCCATTTTATTCACCATTCCCTTTCTAATAATTCCTAACATTCTGTTTTCTTTTTTGACTGCCGCATAGGGATGTGAATCGTTTTTTTGATGATTGAAAATATCGTAAGATATTTTCAAACTCGTCAGAAATCGGGGGCTCCCCGAAACCGATAGGAAAACCCCACGAAATTGTTCATGGGGTTCTCTTATCGTTTTGGGGGAGGGTAGAAAAAATGGCACACAAAAACAACCCCTAAACCCACCCCGACCCTTTCAAACACATCCTTTAGCTTCCCCCACCCCAAAACTTTTTTAAAGTACCTGGTGGTCCAGTGGGGGTCCCGGAAGCGATCTCCCGCTCTCGGGCTGTCAGCTGCCACTAATAAAAATGGCACTGATGGCCCTTTGCCCTTAGCATGTGACAGGGTATCCGTGCCATTGGCTGGCCCCTGTCACATGGTAGGAGCAATGGATGGCCCGTGCCATTTTTAAAGATGGCGCGGGATCCCCACTGGACCACCAGGTACTTTTAAAAAGTTTGGGGGGGGGGGTCGGGAGGGTGGGGGAAGCTAAAGGATGTGTTTTAAAGGGTCGGGTGGGTTTTTTGTTTATTGGCTCGGGCACAGCCGATAAAAAAAAAAAAACAAAACAAAAAAACGATTGGACCGCATGCAAAAAATTTCCTGATATTCCCCGAACCCGGAATCGGAACCGATTCCAGTTCCGATTTCGGTTCTGATTCACATCTCTACTGCCTCAGCACACTGAGCTGACGATTTCAATGTATTATCCACTGTGACGCCTAGATCTCTTTCCTGGTTGGTAGCTCCTAATATGGAACCTAACATCGTGTAACTACAGCAAGGGTTATTTTTCTCTATAATGCATCACCTTGCATTTATCCACATTAAATTTCATCTGCCATTTGGAAGCCCAATTTTCCAGTCTCGCACATATGTACCATGATAGCCGGCTCCTCCCCAGCACTGTCTATAATCCTATCTAGGTGATGTGTGAGGTCCACCACCTTCACACCAGGCAGGCAAGTTACCAGACGGTCCTCACGTCCACCAGCCACCCAGCTATTTATATTTCTAATAATCAAATCACTAACCATGATGGCCAATGTAACCCTTCACTCCTTGGCAGCAGTCCTGGGACACTCATTCTTGGTTCAAGAGGACAATACATCACCTGGAGAGCAGGTCCTTGCTACAGGATCACTTCCTGCTACACCAGGGTGATGTTCTCCTACTGGGAGACCTTTCTGATCCAAGGCAGCACTGGGGCTGCCAGACTGGATTTGGGACTTGGCTACTATGTCCCTGAAGATCTAGTCAATGTACCTCTCTGTCTGCCTCAGCTCCTCCAGGTCTGCTACTCTAGCCTCCAGAGATCGGACTCGTTCTCTGAGAGCCAGGAGCTCTTTGCACCAAGTGTACACAGACAATTTCTCACTGGTGGGTAAAAAATCATACATGTGACACTCAATGCAAAAGACTGGAAAGCCCCCCTCTTGCCTCTAGACTGTGTCATGTGTGTATCATAATTCTAAAAATTGTTTAAAATCATAATACTAATAATTGTGCAGTGGCTTGGATCCAACCCATGCCTCTTTGCTGTGATGTTGCTGCATGTTAAAATGTTTGCAAAGCAATCACCGTCTATGCAAGGATTCTCCCTACTATTTGATAGTTACAGATGAACTGAGGTACAGGGGAAGAAATAGCTTGGCCAAGGCCATCCAAAGAATCAAAAGCAAGGCAGTGTCCTTCTCACTCTTTACTGATAAACCCTCCTGATTTAGCTGGGAGATTCAAACCTGGAATCACCTCTTCCTTCCTCTCCTGATTAACTCCTACCATGAGACAACTGCTTTCCTCTGTCCCCTCTGCGGGTAATGCTATGCCTTTCTCTTTACCCATAAGTTTAGAAAATACAGCCTGGCAACTGATGGACTGACTTGTGGGTAAGAGGGGGATCACTGAGAGATTTGGAGGCCTCCTTTGTTGGCAGGTACCCAGTTCACCTCTTTTAATGACATTTGCCTCTGGCCACAGGAAGTTAAAGGAAAATAATCTCCAGGCTCTTTTTTGTTAATGCATTTAAAAAAAATGATACAAATGCAGGAAATAAAATTTGTTGCACAGAATTTTTGCTATGCATAAGACTTTAGGTAATTATATCACCTTTGCCAAGAGGTAATTAATGAGTAATTAATCTTCAGCATTACACGCTAACTATAGCAAGTCATTTTATCTTTGTGGCACATAAAAATCACCTGCTGCAGCCATGCACAAGGCACATCCTTTTCCCAAAGTGGGCATTTAACTGTTTGAATGCTTAGCCCCTACCACTTTACTTGTCTTTCTTCCTCTATCTGACTGTAATATAGGCAGCCAGGACTTCACTCGCTCACATCCGCCCTTTTACAATTCAAATAAGACACAGACAACAACTTGGGTTTAACAGGGCCGCAGCTTTAATACAAACACATGGGATGCCCGAGCACAGTAAGTAACATTACTCAATGTCCAGTAACCATCCGCCACCTCCCAGGAAGACGGTCAGCACCAGCCGCCCGGCTAGCAGTTCCGAGTCTTGAACCGAGTTCCGACCCCCGTCACCACCCAGCAAGGAGCCCGTACTAGACAACTGCACCCAGTTGTCTGCCGATCCAAAATGTAACAGGAATAAAGCTTAACACACAGAAAATATGAACTGTGGCACTCGGGGCATCCGCCCCAAGAATCACCCCCTCCCCCCCCCCCTCGCTGTGATAAAACAACCCCCATTTTACAACAGCAACAGAGAAGGGCGGGTGGGAGGGAAGCGACCCGCGTGGCTGCTGCGACGCCAGACATTGCCATGAACTGGTGGCGCACAGCCAGAAGAACCCCCCACCTAACCGTGATGTCGCAGGAAGCGACCAATCAAACCAGGCCAGCACAGGTTTGAATTTCTGGAGCTGGCAAATCATGGGCTGTACCGCCCGCGTCTCTCCAGCTCCTTCCTTCCTCCCCCCTCCCCCCCTGACTTCCTTAGTGTTAATCCCTCTGGGCTCGGGTTGCCCGCTGACTGACCTCCCCTCAGCCCCACCCCCACCCACGGGGCCAAGAATCCCGGGGCTGCTCCCCGAGTGTACCTGATGCCACATTACTTCGGCCGACTGGACACAAGGTCTGGTCGGCCTCCCAAACTGACAGAAAGCTTCAAAGTCTATTTCTTTCTGCCAGGGAAAACTCGTTATACTAAATTGGACTATAAGCTTAGTCAAGATAAGTAAGGGGACCACGAGCAAACAATAACAATTACAATAATTATAAGCTTTATCTGTGTTGGGTGCCATGCAAAGTTCATCCTAAAGGCGCCGACTCATCATGCTAGTTTAGCAAGATTGATCTATTAAAAATGTCAGCACTGTCCACCGGAAGACAAGGGGTAGGATATTGCAGAGAAAGGAATGTGCTGATGGCGGGTAATGTTTCAGCAATAATTCATGTGTTGTAGACGTCTGCTCTGGAAAAAAGCCTGACTGGGGGATGTTCTCCGGCTGGTGGTCCCGAGATTGACTGGCATTTCTGCTTAATCAGGAAATCATTTCCAAATAAAATGTAGTGAATTTGAAAGGGAAGAAAAATAGGGGAAGGGGGGGAGAAGTGGGTAGTGGTGGTAGAAGAAGGGAACAATGAACGACCAATGACATGTATGATGTTAGAATTTGTTCCCAATTTGAAAAACAATTGACTTGATTTGTCAGGTTGAAGTGAGTTGACATACGTCTATTTTGTTCCTTCCTCTCTACTGCAAGCGCAGCCTCAGCAGGATTAAAGCTGCAAAAAACCTCAGCGCATTTCAAATTGAAGGCCCCTCTCTCCTATATACAGTCTCCCCCTCCCACCAACTAGAGCCCCAGAAGTTGGGCTGAAGGGAGTTTGGAAGTTCCAGCCAAATAATGAAAATATGATAAAACTGGATTTTTCTCGGTCTGTAGGCCTAGACTGACTGGTGCTTAACAGGAAACATAAGGACAGGTCTTGAGATGATGACCATTGTGATCATTAAGCCTGAGAATACAAAATACAAAGCAACAAGTCAGTAATGTGTAAGCTGTGGAAAAAATAGTTTTTAAATTAAAAACTGTCCTCATCTGTTTAGGTGTTCTGTGCTATCACCATGCTATGAAAGTATCATTTCAACCTCATTGACATTTTTTGGGGGTCTCTAATCCAAAGAACCATTCAAGAAAAAGCAACTTGGGAGCAGTTTATTCATTTATTGAACACTTATAATCTGCTAATTCAAATATCTTGCTCTTAGTGGCTCACACTAGTTAATAGGGATGAGCATTCGTTTTAAGTGAATCGGTAAACCATTACAAATTAGTTAATTTTCAGTTTGGTTAAAGATGGAATGAATCAAAAATGGACTCATTCTGAAAAAATTCCAAAATTATTGGGATTTTTCAGTCTGGTAAATAAAGTGCTTTAGCAAATAGTACTCACTATTTACCAACACATTTGGTCACTCTGTGGCCTCCCTGCAGCCCGACCACCTCAGGTATTTCCCGGATAGAAAGGGATTCCTAGGAGCCACACTCACTCCGACTTCACCAATTCAGATTTTAAAATGGTATCAATCTCAAGGCTGCTGAACAACATTTTTAAATTGGAGCCAGCATGGCAGAAGAATTGGGGCTCATTCCTACTCTTTTCTATCTTTGAAAACCCCAATGGGATAAATAGCCTGTGGGGAAGGCTACAGGGAAGAAGGGTAAAGTGATATTTTTAATTTACTGTTTGGTTTGGCAAACAAATCAAACCAAAACAAATATTAAACAAAACATGTCCTGAAAAAAACAAAAACTTTCCCTCTGTACATCCTACTGGTTATCAGAAATAGTAATAACATTAAAACCATAAACTAATGCCAAACAGACTCAAATAGACAAGAACAAAGACATAAATATATCAAAATTGACAAGTGTAAAGCAGGAGAACTGAAAAAATTGAACAAGAGGCTCAATCAGAAAAAATAGGCCATAGGCATTTTCTGGAAGCTCTCCTCTTGTTGAAGTGCACGAGCATTTCAGAGAACAGGTCCAGGTACCAAAAACCTCTGGACTGTGTTTCAGCCAAATGTATCAATTTATTGGAAGGGGTAGCTAACCAAGAATAACCTGAGGAGCTCTATGCTCAGGAGGACATATAATCCTGCGGCTTGTTCTCTATCCTTCTATGCTTCTCTCTCGTTCTCCCCTCCCAAGTTCCTTTGCCCTGTTATAATGTAATTTTCTGCTCTGCTGTTAATATGTGAACCGGTGTGATGTCCCCACTAACGCCGGTATATAAAAGTTTTAAATAAATAAATAAATAATCCATGAGACCAGATTAAAGGTAACTTGGGCATCATCTTTCAGGATGATAAAGCCTAGCCTAACACTTTTAAATGTATCCTTCTAAATGATGGGCAACCAGCAGAGACTCCAAAATCGGTATGATATGGTCACGATAACAACAGCCGATTATAAGCCAAGCCACAGTGTTTTGAATGATTGCAAAATCTGAGTTAACAAAGCAGGGAGGCCAAGATAGATCTAATTACAGTAATCAACTCTGGTCAATACTAGAGCCTACCCAGGCCTACCCAGAATAACTGTCTCCATCTTGCACCTCATGAACACTCTTCACATAAGTGGTACTTAAATTGTATATAGACTCTTGTACTTAGCCTATCTGTTACCGTTCAAAGTTGATGTTTTTTGTTTTTTTTCTTTTCCTCAATACCTTCTGCACTTTGTATTTACGCGCTCCCCCTCCCCCGCCCTGTTAATTGTATTTTCAATCTTTTAGTTACAATGTAAACCAGCATGATGTTTGCATACTAATGCCGGTATATAAAAGTCTTCAATAAATAAATAGAGCCTGCATTACAGATCGAAAATAGCACAGTCAAAGTATTGGTTTCAGCCTCAACTGGGAGTGATTGACTGAGTTAGATCTGAGACAGAGCAGTCATACTTTTATGAAGTCTTACAAAACTGCAGACAAGTTGTATTTCTCTGATTGTTTATGCTTTCAGTGGAATCCAAATCAGCAAACATATGAATGAGACTTTTCAAGGTGTCAAATGTTGGCAATCTGCCAAAATTCAAGGGATGCTCTGCACTTTTTTGTTAATCATAGTGCCATTTACCTTGTCACAATAATGACAGCTAAATCTTAATGTAAAGGGGTCACAAAACTGTCCCTTACTAGCAGGCCTCAGAGTCTCACCAGGTCTGAGGGTGAAATCAGAGTAGAAGAAGTGGTAGAAATTCTGTCACTCTCCAGTGGAAGGTGTCAGTTTTCTAATAAAACTCCTGCGTCCTCATGGATTCAGGGTTGTTCGTCATGTCTCTTTCTTTGGGTGGTCTTTCCAAGGGGAGGGAACTGCATGCCTCCTGTCTTAAGACGATGGCTGGGGCCAAAGGTTGATGTGCCCAGGCCTTCAGGACTGAGGAGGTCATGAATTGCGATTCAAGGGTAGATTCCTGAGTTTATGCTGTGGAACCAGAGAAGAAATCTAAGAGGAAAGAGGAAGATAATCCTTAATTTCTCATGTGTCCCAGAAAGGATTTCTTCAGAGTAAGAGAGAGAGGATTTATCTTTGTAGGGAGACAGAGAGAAGACTTCCTTTCAGGGAAATGTCCCTAGAGTCGCTGTCTGAGGAAAGCATCAGCACAGGCTCACATTTGAGTAAACTGTCAAAGGGGTTACACACAGAAAATTAGCATATACACACATAAGTAGCCGATATTTGTGTTCATGCTATTTTATATGCATCAAAAGCACCTGCATATTTTTGGTTTTGCACACACATTTACCAGTACAAAAAAGTGCAATCTAGGGGCGATCCAGGGCAAAGAGATGCATGCAGAAGTTGCTATTTTATAAGAGATTTATGCAAATACATTAGCTAACTTATTCACGCACTTTTTCATCTGCTAAGTAACTAATGCAAGTGAAATCCAACTTGTGTGTCATGTTGAATTTTTGGATGGAAGGTCTGGGCGAACTTGAAGGGGGAGGGTTTTTGAGGGTGAAGTAGTGGCGGGTCTAAGTGACCTGGAAATGGACTGGATGAACAGGCAGTAGTATTGGCAAACTGGTGATTTCAAGTACGCACACATATTTTAATATATACCTGCCTATATGTATACATCAGGGGTTTTACGCGTATGTTTATAAAATAGGTAGGGAAAGTATGCACTTTCAATATATTCAAATATTTGCATGTACTGAAACATCCATGCGTACTTTCAGAGCACAGCTATACAGTATTTCACCACATAGTTTACAAAATCCTTGGATAAATCTCCACATGTTCACTTGCACACAGAAATGCTCTACCATAAAAGTTATCTTCCCTGTGTGTAAAGAGGAGCATTCAGTCTTAATGCACTGGATTCCAGGAGCTGCGTCCAGAAGCACAGGTACAAGAGGGGTTTTCCTGCTATTAGGGATGTGTAGCACTGACTGAGACTGTGATTTCTGGGCTTTCTTTTTTTCTGTATGTGACTGTGCATTAAACTCTAGAGTACCCCCTATGATTTTTTACCTGCCATGAAAGTTACCAGTTTAAAAGGTTTTATTTTTGAACAGCACTGAGAGCAGTGGCATGTGTTTTTTTCTTGCTACTTGATTTGTTGCAGAGGGCTTCCGGACAGAAAACTTTCCCCACTTGTGTGGGCAAAACCTGGAAGCATAGGTGCAGGATTGGCCCATGAGCCCTGTTGTCCATGGGCAGGGGCTAAAGGACTCATTCCTCAGGAAGAGCCATCAAGCCCATGGGGAAGGACTTGAGTAAAAGACTATTTAAGGGTAGAAGACGGAAGACAAAGAGAACGGTCCGAGTTACTTAGCACAGTAACACACCAGGTGATAACCGAAGGGCCCATTCTCTCTGCACTGTTGTCTTCCTCTGGTTCTCTAGCACGTTGGGTAGATAAGCAGATAAATTAGCATACTTAAACCAACACCAGCTCCCCATTAATATCTTTTATTCAACCTCTCCACCCTGCTCCTACCACTTCTCTCTAGATCTGTGCCAAGCATAGACCGATGAGCGTGAGATCTGTGCTGGGCAAAATGGTTGAAGCTATTCTTAAAAACAAAATTACTGACCACACAAATAGACATGGTTTAATGGGGGCGCATCAACATGGGTTCTGCAAAGGGAGTCTGACCAATTTACTAGATTTGTTTGAGGGTATAAATAAGCATGTGGACAAAGGTGAGCTGGCTGATGTAGTGTATTTGGATTTTTAGAAGGTGTATGGTAAAGTCCTCATGAGAGACTCCTCAGGAAATTGAGAGGTCATGAGATCAGAGGCAGTGTCCTGTTGTGACTTGGTAACGGGATAAAAGACAGGAACTGGAGGGTAGGACTAAATGGTCAGTTTTCCAAATGAAGAAAGATCGTTAGCGGAGTGCCCCAAGGTCTGTATTGGAACCTGTGCTATTTAGCATATTCATAAATGATCTGGAGAAAGGAATGACCAGTGAAGTGACCAAATTTGCAATTGAGATAAAATTGTTTTGAGTTGTTAAAACAGCAGCTGATTGTGGAAAAACTGTAGAAGGACCTTGTGAGATTGGGCTTCTAAATGGCAGATGCAATTTAATGTGGGCAATTGCAAAGTAATGCAGGTAGGTAAAAATAATCCCAGCTACAAGTGCACAATGTTGGGTTCACCCAAGAAAAGGACCTCAGGGTCCTTGTGGACAATAGCTTGAAGTCTTCGGCTTAGTATGTGGCAGCGGTCAAAAAGCAAATACAATGTTAAGGAATTATCTGGAAAGGAACAGAGACTAAAACTGAAAATATCATAATGCGTTTGCACCTCAAGCATTATGTGCTGTTCTTTGTTGCCTCATCTCAAGAAAGACAGGAGGGTGACAAAAATGATGAAGGGGATGGAAAAGCTTCCCTAGGAAGAAAGCTAAACAGATCAGAGCTCTTTAGCTTGGAAAAGAGACACCTGAGAGGTAATATGATAGGAGTGAGGGAGAACGGGTAAGTAGGGAACAGTTATTTACTCTAACAACACTAGGACTACGGGGATGCTCCATGAAAGTAGCAACCTGCTGATTTAAAACAAATCATAGAAAGTATTTTTTTCACTCAGAGCAACCATTGGTTTCTGATGGGTACTTGTGACCCAAACTGGACACTGCCAGTGGACAGGATGCTGGGCTCAATGGACCTTGGTCTGATCCAGCATGGCACTTCTTATGTTCTTAATTAAGCATGTTTAAATTTCAATACTTTGCTGGCCTCATTGTCTTCTGTTTGTTTTTCTACAAGTCCCATGCCTAATCCAAAACCAGACCTTCTCTCTCCATACTTAGGTGGTGATCAGCATGTATTAAAAGACAACGGCACACTTATTTTCCATTTTCAGTATTGTGCAGTGACATAGGGAGTGAGAGAGTGTTTAGGAACCGTGCCTACCAGTCCTTGGTGGGATGAAGGTGGTCTTGTGCTGGGAGCAGTAAAGCTGTAGCGCAGGGGAAGGTCTTGGTCTCATGACTGCAAACCCGCTTCCCCACAGACTCTCTCTGACACCTGGTCTACAGTCTGCGAGAGGGAAGAAAGAACAGTGCTGATGGCACAAGGTGGTAAAAATGACATAAAGAGGACATAAAAATGTTCCTGTGTGCAGTTACTTCACTGTTAGCGCCTGTCTTTATAGAAGAGAAGCAACCTCTGGCCTCAAAACGGTCCACAAACTCAAGCCCTAGAACCTGTGAATGTTATCCTCTTCCATTAAAGCATGCCTTACTGTTTAATAAATTAAGAAGTTAATTTAAGAACGGTCTGGTAGGCTTACAAAGAGTACTTCACTTGACTAATGGTGTCAAAAACATTTATCAAACAGTGAAAGAGGCAGGATAGCAGAAAGCATTTGTCAGCCCTCCCGTCCCCAATTCCACATCACCCCCGTTTCCCATATCATCGCTCAACAGCAGTGACCTCAGACAAGGCACTGGGCCAGACGCCAACCACCAAAACCCAAACAAAAGGTCCATTATTAGTGCTTCTGAAGTTTATTTTTTTGTGATCAGCATTTTTCTCCTGCTCCTTTTTACTTCCAGGGCTAGGATCTGGAACCGTGGCCAGGAATTTTGTATCTCATCCTCCCCCAGTCCCTGCCATTTCAGTGGTCCTGGGCTGTGGGGGCCCTGAATCTGGCCCCTTAAGCAAAGACCATGCTCCCTCCTCCCTGCCCCAGGGCTCTTGAATTCGGCCTCCGCAGCTGACCCAGGGAGCGGAAGATCTGGCTGGACATTGCACTAAGCCATCGAGCAGGCCTACTGAAGGGGTCATTCTCCCCACAATGAAGAGTTACTCTGTGGGTGGCATGACTCTGTCTTTAGCCTGCTTTAATTAGTACCATCCTCTCAAATATTGTGAAAAGCCACCGCCCCCCAGTGTCTCATTATTAATAGCAATTTCTGCTTCTCCGGGTACATTGATTACTCATCTGCATCACTAAAGGGCATTTTCAAAGAGAGGACTATGGCCCTCATTGACTGTATTAGTGAATATTTTTTGTAAAGTATGACGTGTCCCTCAGGGGTCCCTTAAAAATGGGAAAAACCCGGAGAAGGATGGCTTTGGAATGCCATAAAGGAAACTGCAACTACTACTGATTTCTGTGTTTAGTGTAGCCCCTCTTCCAGGTGTAACTATGAAGGCAGCAGAGGGCACACTCAGTCCCAGAGCTTAGTCTGCACATAGTCCCACTAAAATCCTGACGTGGATTCTCTAAACAGGGAGAGGGGAGAATAAACGTCCAGGGCATAAAGTGTACTGTATGTCTCTTCTTCTGGGTGAAAGCTCAAATTCTGAGTCTCAGTTCTAGTGAGTACCAATAAAGAGGCTGCAGACATGAGTAGGATGTTCCAAAAATGCAGCTTTCCTGTTCATCTTATTCAAGGGTAATTAATTGGCACCAAGTACAGGTTCTTCTTGTCACTTCCATCATCAGAGCAATACATCAAATCCAAAATGATGTCTGTTTTCCCAGGGGTTATACAAGGATGTGAATGAAAAGGGTTCTCCTACCCATCAAATAAAAACATAAGAAATGCCAGGCTGAGTCAGACCAAGGTCCATGGAGCCCAGCATCTTGTACATTTATTTATTTATTTATCGAGTTTTATATACCGTCATTCGGTTTCGCCATCATAACGGTTTACAAAGTTTCGATGTTTAACAGAGTGATCAAACATTTATTTGCTTGTTAACATAGTTATTGGAGGCGTTATTAACATGGTTCGGTTGTTAGATTGCACAGGTTAAAACACGTGCTTTGGATTGGATGTAAATGTTTATATGTGGCAGTAGTGAGGGAGGTTATAGCATAGAGTCATTGGGTGTTTTGGTAGGCTTTGGTGAACATCCAAGTTTTTAGTTCTTTTTTGAATGTTTTTAAGTTTTGTTCTCAGTTTGGTTGGGAGGGTGTACAAAAGAACATAAGTGCTGTGCTGGGTCAGACCAAGGTCCATCAAGCCCATCATCAATTACATAAGAAGTGCAAGGCTGGGTCAGACTAAGGTCCATCGAGCCCAGCGTCCTGTACATAAGAACATAAGAAGTGCCAGGCTGGGTCAGACCAAGGTCCTTCGAGCCCAGCATCCTGAACATAAGAAGTGCCAGGCTGGGTCAGAGCAAGGTCCATCGAGCCCAGCGTCCTGTACATAAGAACATAAGCAGTGCCGTGCTGGGTCAGACCAGGGACCTTCGAGCCCAGCATCCTGTACATAAGAACATAAGAAGGGCCAGGCTGGGTCAGACCAAGGGCCATCGAGCCCAGCGTCCTGTACATAAGAACATAAGCGCCAGGCTGGGTCAGACCAAGGTCCATCGAGCCCAGCGTCCTGTACATAAGAACATAAGAAGTGCCAGGCTGGGTCAGACCAAGCTCCATCGAGCCCAGCGTCCTGTACATAAGAACATAAGTGCCAGGCTGGGTCAGACCAAGGTCCTTCGAGCCCAGCATCCTGAACATAAGTGCCAGGCTGGGTCAGACCAAGGTCCATCGAGCCCAGCGTCCTGTACATAAGAACATAAGCAGTGCCATGCTGGGTCAGACCAGGGTCCATCGAGCCCAGCGTCCTGTACATAAGAACATAAGAAGTGCCAGGCTGGGTCAGACCAAGGGCTATCGAGCCCAGCGTCCTGTACATAAGAACATAAGAAGGGCCAGGCTGGGTCACACCAAGGTCCATCGAGCCCAGCGGCCTGTACATAAGAACATAAGCAGTGCCGTGCTGGGTCAGGCCAAGGTCCATCGAGCCCAGCGTCCTGTACATAAGAACATAAGCAGTGCCGTGCTGGGTCAGGCCAAGGTCCATCGAGCCCAGCGTCCTGTACATAAGAACATAAGAAGTGCCAGGCTGGGTCAGACCAAGGTCCATCGAGCCCAGCGTCCTGTACATAAGAACATAAGAAGGGCCAGGCTGGGTCAGACCAAGGTCCATCGAGCCCAGCATCCTGTACATAAGAACATAAGAAGGGCCAGGCTGGGTCAGACCAAGGTCCATCGAGCCCTGCATCCTGTACATAAGAACATAAGAAGGGCCAGGCTGGGTCAGACCAAGGTCCATCGAGCCCCGCATCCTGTACATAAGAACATAAGAAGGGCCAGGCTGGGTCAGACCAAGGGCCATCGAGCCCAGCGTCCTGTACATAAGAACATAAGAAGTGCCAGGCTGGGTCAGACCAAGGGCCATCGAGCCCAGCATCCTGTACATAAGAACATAAGAAGTGCCAGGCTGGGTCAGTCCAAGGTCCATCGAGCCCAGCATCCTGTACATAAGAACATAAGAAGTGCCAGGCTGGGTCAGACCAAGGTCCATCGAGCCCAGCGTCCTGTACATAAGAACATAAGAAGTGCCAGACTGGGTCAGACCAAGGACCATCGAGCCCAGCGTCCTGTACATAAGAACATAAGAAGGGCCAGGCTGGGTCAGACCAAGGGACATCGAGCCCAGCGTCCTGAACATAAGAACATAAGAAGTGCCAGGCTGGGTCAGACCAAGGTCCATCGAGCCCTGCATCCTGTACATAAGAACATAAGAAGTGCCAGGCTGGGTCAGACCAAGGTCCATCGAGCCCAGCGTCCTGTACATAAGAACATAAGAAGTGCCAGGCTGGGTCAGACCAAGGTCCATCGAGCCCAGTGTCCTGTACATAAGAACATAAGAAGTGCCAGGCTGGGTCAGACCAAGGTCCATCGAGCCCTGCATCCTGTACATAAGAACATAAGAAGTGCCAGGCTGGGTCAGACCAAGGTCCATCGAGCCCAGCGTCCTGTACATAAGAACATAAGAAGTGCCAGGCTGGGTCAGACCAAGGTCCATCGAGCCCTGCATCCTGTACATAAGAACATAAGAAGTGCCAGGCTGGGTCAGAGCAAGGTCCATCCAGCCCAGCGTCCTGTACATAAGAACATAAGAAGTGCCAGGCTGGGTCAGACCAAGGTCCATCGAGCCCAGCATCCTGTACATAAGAACATAAGAAGGGCCAGGCTGGGTCAGACCAAGGTCCATCGAGCCCTGCATCCTGTACATAAGAACATAAGAAGGGCCAGGCTGGGTCAGACCAAGGGCCATCGAGCCCAGCATCCTGTACATAAGAACATAAGAAGGGCCAGGCTGGGTCAGACCAAGGTCCATCGAGCCCAGCGTCCTGTACATAAGAACATAAGAAGTGCCAGGCTGGGTCAGACCAAGGGCCATCGAGCCCAGCATCCTGTACATAAGAACATAAGAAGTGCCAGGCTGGGTCAGACCAAGGTCCATCGAGCCCAGCGTCCTGTACATAAGAACATAAGAAGTGCCAGGCTGGGTCAGACCAAGGGCCATCGAGCCCAGCGTCCTGTACATAAGAACATAAGAAGTGCCAGGCTGGGTCAGACCAAGGGCCATCGAGCCCAGCATCCTGTACATAAGAACATAAGGACCAGGCTGGGTCAGACCAAGGGCCATCGAGCCCAGCGTCCTGTACATAAGAACATAAGAAGTGCCAGGCTGGGTCAGACCAAGGGCCATCGAGCCCAGCATCCTGTACATAAGAACATAAGGACCAGGCTGGGTCAGACCAAGGGCCATCGAGCCCAGCGTCCTGTACATAAGAAGTGCCAGGCTGGGTCAGACCAAGGTCCATCGAGCCCAGCGTCCTGTACATAAGAACATAAGAAGTGCCAGGCTGGGTCAGACCAAGGTCCATCGAGCCCAGCGTCCTGTACATAAGAACATAAGAAGTGCCAGGCTGGGTCAGACCAAGGTCCATCCAACCCAGCGTCCTGTACATAAGAACATAAGAAGTGCCAGGCTGGGTCAGACCAAGGTCCATCGAGCCCAGCATCCTGTACATAAGAACATAAGAAGTGCCAGGCCGGGTCAGACCAAGGGTCCATCGAGCCCAGCGTCCTGTACATAAGAACATAAGAAGTGCCGGGCTGGGTCAGACCAAGGTCCATCGAGCCCAGCATCCTGTACATAAGAACATAAGAAGGGCCAGGCTGGGTCAGACCAAGGTCCATCGAGCCCAGCATCCTGTACATAAGAACATAAGAAGGGCCAGGCTGGGTCAGACCAAGGTCCATCGAGCCCAGCGTCCTGTACATAAGAACATAAGAAGTGCCAGGCTGGGTCAGACCAAGGGCCATCGAGCCCAGCATCCTGTACATAAGAACATAAGAAGTGCCAGGCTGGGTCAGACCAAGGGCCATCGAGCCCAGCGTCCTGTACATAAGAACATAAGAAGTGCCAGGCTGGGTCAGACCAAGGGCCATCGAGCCCAGCGTCCTGTACATAAGAACATAAGAAGTGCCAGGCTGGGTCAGACCAAGGGTCCATCGAGCCCAGCATCCTGTACATAAGAACATAAGAAGTGCCAGGCTGGGTCAGACCAAGGTCCATCGAGCCCAGCGTCCTGTACATAAGAACATAAGAAGTGCCAGGCTGGGTCAGACCAAGGGTCCATCGAGCCCAGCGTCCTGTACATAAGAACATAAGAAGTGCCAGGCTGGGTCAGACCAAGGGTCCATCGAGCCCAGCGTCCTGTACATAAGAACATAAGAAGTGCCAGGCTGGGTCAGACCAAGGTCCATCGAGCCCAGCGTCCTGTACATAAGAACATAAGAAGGGCCAGGCTGAGTCAGACCAAGGTCCATCGAGCCCAGCGTCCTGTACATAAGAACATAAGAAGTGCCAGGCTGGGTCAGACCAAGGGTCCATCGAGCCCAGCATCCTGTACATAAGAACATAAGAAGTGCCAGGCTGGGTCAGACCAAGGTCCATCGAGCCCAGCATCCTGTACATAAGAACATAAGAAGGGCCAGGCTGGGTCAGACCAAGGTCCATCGAGCCCAGCGTCCTGTACATAAGAACATAAGAAGTGCCAGGCTGGGTCAGACCAAGGTCCATCGAGCCCTGCATCCTGTACATAAGAACATAAGAAGTGCCAGGCTGGGTCAGACCAAGGTCCATCGAGCCCTGCATCCTGTACATAAGAACATAAGAAGGGCCAGGCTGGGTCAGACCAAGGTCCATCGAGCCCAGCATCCTGTACATAAGAACATAAGAAGTGCCAGGCTGGGTCAGACCAAGGTCCATCGAGCCCAGCATCCTGTACATAAGAACATAAGAAGTGCCAGGCTGGGTCAGACCAAGGTCCATCGAGCCCTGCATCCTGTACATAAGAACATAAGAAGTGCCAGGCTGGGTCAGACCAAGGTCCATCGAGCCCTGCATCCTGTACATAAGAACATAAGAAGGGCCAGGCTGGGTCAGACCAAGGTCCATCGAGCCCAGCGTCCTGTACATAAGAACATAAGAAGTGCCAGGCTGGGTCAGACCAAGGTCCATCGAGCCCTGCATCCTGTACATAAGAACATAAGAAGTGCCAGGCTGGGTCAGACCAAGGTCCATCGAGCCCAGCGTCCTGTACATAAGAACATAAGCAGGGCCAGGCTGGGTCAGAGCAAGGTCCATCGAGCCCAGCATCCTGTACATAAGAACATAAGAAGGGCCAGGCTGGGTCAGAGCAAGGTCCATCGAGCCCAGCATCCTGTACATAAGAACATAAGAAGGGCCAGGCTGGGTCAGAGCAAGGTCCATCGAGCCCAGCATCCTGTACATAAGAACATAAGAAGGGCCAGGCTGGGTCAGAGCAAGGTCCATCGAGCCCAGCATCCTGTACATAAGAACATAAGAAGGGCCAGGCTGGGTCAGACCAAGGTCCATCGAACCCGGCGTCCTGTACATAAGAACATAAGAAGTGCCAGGCTGGGTCAGAGCAAGGTCCATCGAGCCCAGCGTCCTGTACATAAGAACATAAGAAGTGCCAGGCTGGGTCTCAGACCAAGGTCCTGGTCTTTGATTACATCATTTGGTACTTGAGATTCTTCTCTCTTGCTCCACTTCTATTAGCAATGCAGAGTTTTTTGGTTTCCTCTTTTACCACAATATCTGGTTTTCTTGCATCAAGATTTTTTTGGGGGATAATGTGTCCAAATGGGTTAATTCTGCACACATTTTGACAGGAATGTACTTCACTCATAGGCCAGTGTATGTTGATTCTCATTTCAAGCTCTCAAATGTACTGCTAATGCATTGTGCCAAAGAGAGCCTACCTCTGGAGTTCATAGGGGGTTATGTGCACCTCAAATGTACTGCTAATGCATTGTGCCAAAGAGAGCCTACCTCTGGAGTTCATAGGGGGTTATGTGCACCTCAAATGTACTGCTAATGCATTGTGCCAAAGAGAGCCTACCTCTGGAGTTCATAGGGTGTTATGTGCACCTCAAATGTACTGCTAATGCATTGTGCCAAAGAGAGCCTACCTCTGGAGTTCATAGGGGGTTATGTGCACCTCAAATGTACTGCTAATGCATTGTGCCAAAGAAAGCCTACCTCTGGAGTTCATAGGGGGTTATGTGCACCTCAAATGTACTGCTAATGCATTGTGCCAAAGAAAGCCTACCTCTGGAGTTCATAGGGTGTTATGTGCACCTCAAATGTACTGCTAATGCATTGTGCTAAAGAGAGCCTACCTCTGGAGTTCATAGGGTGTTATGTGCACCTCAAATGTACTGCTAATGCATTGTGCCAAAGAGAGCCTACCTCTGGAGTTCATAGGGGGTTATGTGCACCTCAAATGTACTGCTAATGCATTGTGCCAAAGAGAGCCTACCTCTGGAGTTCATAGGGGGTTATGTGCACCTCAAATGTACTGCTAATGCATTGTGCCAAAGAGAGCCTACCTCTGGAGTTCATAGGGGGTTATGTGCACCTCAAATGTACTGCTAATGCATTGTGCCAAAGAGAGCCTACCTCTGGAGTTCATAGGGGGTTATGTGCACCTCAAATGTACTGCTAATGCATTGTGCCAAAGAGAGCCTACCTCTGGAGTTCATAGGGTGTTATGTGCACCTCAAATGTACTGCTAATGCATTGTGCCAAAGAGAGCCTACCTCTGGAGTTCATAGGGTGTTATGTGCTCCTCAAATGTACTGCTAATGCATTGTGCCAAAGAGAGCCTACCTCTGGAGTTCATAGGGGGTTATGTGCACCTCAAATGTACTGCTAATGCATTGTGCCAAAGAGCCTACCTCTGGAGTTCATAGGGGGTTATGTGCACCTCAAATGTACTGCTAATGCATTGTGCCAAAGAGAGCCTACCTCTGGAGTTCATAGGGGGTTATGTGCACCTCAAATGTACTGCTAATGCATTGTGCCAAAGAAAGCCTACCTCTGGAGTTCATAGGGGGTTATGTGCACCTCAAATGTACTGCTAATGCATTGTGCCAAAGAGAGCCTATCTCTGGAGTTCATAGGGTGTTATGTGCACCTCAAATGTACTGCTAATGCATTGTGCCAAAGAGAGCCTACCTCTGGAGTTCATAGGGGGTTATGTGCACCTCAAATGTACTGCTAATGCATTGTGCCAAAGAGAGCCTATCTCTGGAGTTCATAGGGTGTTATGTGCACCTCAAATGTACTGCTAATGCATTGTGCCAAAGAGAGCCTACCTCTGGAGTTCATAGGGGGTTATGTGCACCTCAAATGTACTGCTAATGCATTGTGCCAAAGAGAGCCTACCTCTGGAGTTCATAGGGGGTTATGTGCACCTCAAATCTACTGCTAATGCATTGTGCCAAAGAGAGCCTACCTCTGGAGTTCATAGGGTGTTATGTGCACCTCAAATGTACTGCTAATTCATTGTGCCAAAGAGAGCCTACCTCTGGAGTTCATAGGGTGTTATGTGCACCTCAAATGTACTGCTAATTCATTGTGCCAAAGAGAGCCTACCTCTGGAGTTCATAGGGTGTTATGTGCACCTGGAAGTTTTTTAATCAGGCTGGTGGCACCCAATACAATTGAGACTATTTCTGTATCTTTATACTACATTTTCATGGTCTCTGATTGCATCTCTTGATACCTGAGGATCTTCTCTTTCTCCATACAATCCACAGAATGGTCATGACTAGAGATTACAGGCTGTCTGAAACCTTGCTGTTTTAGGGGATATTATATCCTCATTAGGAGAGTGAGGCGTAAAGCCTGGGATTGTCTGTGCTGGGAAAGGAAGGTATAAAACTGTAGATCAGATGTGGTCTGGGGTATCAAAGGAAGGGGAAATGGGTGGGTTATCTGTATCATATTCTACATTTCCAACAGAAAGTGTGAGCTTGATATTCAGTGGCCGCTAGATAGCCAGTTAAGTCACTTATCCTGCTATCTGGCTAGCCAGCTAGCTTGTGGGCAGGCAATGAGCAAGTCAGGGCAGCGCTACTTA
This sequence comes from Rhinatrema bivittatum, assembly GCF_901001135.1. Classification (NCBI taxonomy): domain Eukaryota; kingdom Metazoa; phylum Chordata; class Amphibia; order Gymnophiona; family Rhinatrematidae; genus Rhinatrema; species Rhinatrema bivittatum. Next base: position 6,457,999 of record NC_042626.1, on the reverse strand, counting down.
GTCAGATGACTTATAGCTTAGCAGCTCAATAGCAGGTCTAGATTAGCCGGATAACAATTATCCAGCTAAATAGTGCTTTGTATGCGGATATTCAGCAGCATAGCTGTGTTGCTGAATATCCTTGTAACTTAGCCAGATAGGCTTTCAATATCTACTCCTGTATTTTTGGTTATTACTATGCATTTATTATAGTAATATCAACATTTTATTTTAGACCAGGCTTTTCATGAAAATGATTGCACCGGTTAGTGCCCTCACAGTAATGTAAATATAGGTTATAGGACACAGAATCCCAGCAGGTTATAAATACAAATGTGGTTTTGTTGGGCTTGCAGAATTTGGAAAGGAGTTTATAAAGGGAACTCTGGAAGCACAGGGGAATTATCAAAGACTACAGTGAAGGCAATTTTGAAAAGTAGGGAATGCACAAGGATTTGGATAGCATCGGGGGATCGGAGAGGATAATGGGACATAAGAAGAATCTCTGGGCCACTAAAGATTGGACTGTTCTAATTCAGAGAGCAGTTCACTATAGGAGTGACATGTTCAGTACTGAAGTGCAAACGTGCCCAGGGTGCAGCAATACCAAAAGACAACGAGAGACTTCATTTCTTGTGTATTCTATCTTGCAGGCTTTGCAGCATCGAAAATACAAAGTTCCTTTTCCAGCTTTCAACTGTCGGGCACAAGGGGTTATTAACTGCTTCACCTGCACAGGCCATTGCCTGCTCTGAGGCCCAGTCAGGAATATTTCCCTATCGAGTCTAACAGGAAAGGATTTAAATTCAGGTCTTTGAACTGAGAAGATAATGCATTAATCTAACTGATTACATGAGCCAGGAATTAATTCATTTTTTCTGATGGAGCATTTTGTTGCCTGCCAAGAAAACAGGCTGCACAAGAAAAAATAATAAAAATAATATTGATGCATGATATGCAATTCAATATCTCTTGAGAAGCTAGCAGAAGGGAAACCAAGCAAAAGTAATTTTTTAACTCTTCAGTGTCCAGTTTTCATTTCTGTGTTTAAGGATCGTATTTAAATAGAAGCCAGCATGATTTAATTTGATAATTTGATTGCTATTATAAAAAATTATAGATATTTATATACAGAGTGGGGAGAGAGAGATCTTGGTAAAATTCTTCTTGCCAAGTCACGCTGTCCTGGTAAGTTCACAGGAAGTAGCAATGACAGTACATTTTTGGTCGGGTTACAAGCGGACTCTGGGTCATCGAGTGCCAGAATGAGCCAGTCCTTCCTTTTTTCCATTGCATGCAGACGTGTAGCTCCCATACATCTATAAAAGAGTCCCTGTGCTTCATGGGATGAGAATTGGGACTGGATTTTTATTTATTTATTTAAAAGATCCATAGGAAGGGTGGTTTTACGGATTGCACACCCTGTCTACAATTTTAATGTTCATGCTTTCAGTAGCATTGAGTGTAAGTTTCACAGCTCGGGATGGTTCTCTCCTGAATGGACAGAAAATGTCCCTCCTGCTCTCATGTTTACCCCAGGGAGGCCAAGGCCTCACAGACATCATTGATTGTTACCTTCTGCGTGACTCTTTAGGAGCAATTGTCAAGCTCCATGGGCAACCTGCAGGAGGACATGCGGACCTGAAGCCTCATGTTAAAGGGAAACGCCCTGTGGAGTTTCCTTTTGATAATTCAAGGCCAAGTGGGACTGTGGGAACTTCTGTATCTGCATAAATTTGCATCTCCTTTGCAGCTGATGGAAAGCATGCACAGTAAAGTATACACAGGAGTTTCAAAGCCTTCCCATTCCTGCTCTCCTCCCTTCCCCCACTCCCCACCATCCTGCCACTCTCCGGTGTGGGCAACAGTAAACACACAATGAAATATCATGGGGGCAGGGAGAAATTTTGGACGCCCTCATCTGGCCGCGTTAATCCGTTCTATTACAGCTGGATCCATTTGATAATTGTCCTTTTTGAGTGTAAGGTGCTATTAAATCCAGTGAAGCCACTCTGCCTAAGGATCCTAGCCACACAGGATTAAGATGGCACACTTAGCAATGTGTCTATGTTAGTTTACTTCAGGGATGGCCAACTCTGGTCTTCAAGAGCCACAAACAAGTCATGTTTTCAGGATATCATGCACGAGAACGATTTTCATGCACTACCTCCAGTGTACTCAGATCTCTCTCATTCATGTTCATTGTGGGTATCCCAGGCCTATTTGTGGCTTTTGTCAACCAGAGTCAGCCACCCTTGATCTGCTTTATCCAGTCTGATGACTGGATCTCATTAAGTCTTTTTTTTTCTCTTAGCCAAAGAATTAAAAGAAATGTTTGCTTGGTGTGATCCAGAATTAGGTAGAAGGGAATGTTTTATTTTGCAAAGTGATCAGTAAAGACCGGGTGGATTATGCACATTCTCCATGCGGAAATTCCAGGCAGGCCGTAGACCTTGGCTACAACAAGCTTTGCAGAGGTCATGACTATGGATTAGATAGAGGATCTCTGAAACCTTGCAGGGTATTAGAATCATAGACAATTATAGGAAAACCAATGTAGAGATTTTGGAATGAGATTAGAGAAAAAAAAACAAAAGCAGGCTGGAGTCTGGACATGCAAGAGCCATGAGAAAGCTTTGGAGTCATCGTAGGAGACAGGGCCGGTGCTAGGTTTTTTTTCTGTCCTGTGCGAACATTTACTGTGCTTCCCCCGTTCATTCATTCTCTGTCCCAGGCCCATCCAAAAAAAAAAAAGCCCAGCTCCCTTCAGTGATACAAACTTTAAAAACTGCCCCCCCCCCCCCCCGTACTAATGGCTGATGCAAGGGTATTAGGCAGGGGCAGCTCAAGGTAATCTGATGAGATGATGCCCCCTTTCCCTTTTCCACACACACACTCATACATGCATACACATATACACAAACACACCCTCTCATATAAACATACCCCCCACCCTCTCAATTACATACCCCCCACCCACTCATCCACACACACATGAACCCACCCTTACCCACCCACCCTCTCATATATATATGTACATGCACACACACACACTCATATGCCCACCCTCCCTTTCGTACACAAACCCACTCATACACACACCCCACACACCCTCTCATACAGACACTCCCACCCTCCTCTCATACAGACACTCCCACCCTCCTCTCATACGGACACACCCCCTCTCATATACATACCCACCCTTCATATACACACACCTCCACCCTCTCATAAAGACACACCCACCCTCATATACACCCCCACTCACTCATATGCATACACACACCCTCTCATACATATAGAAACGTAGAAATGACGGCAGAAGACGACCAAACGGTCCATGCAGTCTGCCCAGCAAACTTTCACTTTTTTTTTCCACTATAGTTACCTGTTTCTCTTATCCCTTGAAAGTGACTTTTTTGTTCTATTTCCCTTCCACCCCTGCCATCAATGTAGTTAGCAGTGCTGGAGCTGCATCTAAGTGAAGTATCTAGCTAATTGTTTAGGGGTAGTAACCGCCATCACAGCAAGCTACTCCCACACATGTTTATCCAGCCTGTGCAACTCAGTCCTTGTTAGTTGTTGTCCGAATATAAATCATCTTTTCATCATTCCCCCTGCCGTTGAAGCAGAGATCTTTTCATCATTCCCCCTGCTGTTGAAGCAGAGAACTATGCTGGATATCATTGAAAGTGAAGTATCAGGCTTATTTGGTTTGGGGTAGTAACCGCCGTATCAAGCAAGCTACTCCCCTGCTTTTTTTGTGGATGCAAATCCTTTTTTTTCCACATTTCCTCTTGCCATTGAAGCATAGAGCAATGTTGGAGTCGCATTAACTGTGTGTATGTTTATTGAATTAGGATATTAATCTCCAGGTAGTAGCCGTCATTCCCGCAAGCCGCCCCCATGCCTCTTCACTTCATTCACATCATCTAGACTTTATGGATCCACATTGTTTATCTCACGCCTCTTTGAAATCCTTCACAGTTTTGGTCTTCACCACTACCTGCATCCCAGGCATCCACCACCCTCTCCGTGAAGAAATACTTCCTGACATTGGTTCTGAGTCTTCCTCCCTGGAGTTTTAAATCGTGACCCCTCACAAGCTGCATCCCTGTCCCACAAGCTAGTTGCCACACTCACATGCCAGGGGGGGGGGCATGGTTACCATGGGTGGGCAGTAGACATACAGGTGTGAGCCCTACTAGTTGTACTCTTATACATAAATAATGCCTTAGTATGCACCTGACAGAATTTCTAAGTAGTTTGTAACAGCAGTTATGCATCATGAGTGAAACTTTCAAATATTTTAAATTAATTATTTCAAGCCCTTACCAACATTATATATGCTTTATTAATCTGCATTTTATTGTAGGTTATAACTACCAAGAATATCATTAGTATTCCAGGCATGTAATTGGAATAATAGTGAGGCATTCTATTTATTTTATATTCCTTTTTTTGTTGATTTTAAATTTGAATTTTTATTTCATTTTGTGTTTATGTATTATCTTAAAATTTTTCTTGTAATTTTATACTTTATGATTTTATTATATTTATTGTAAACCACTGTGATTTTCTGTGAATAATGGTAAATAAATACTTTAAATAAATAAATAAAATATAAAAAGCAAACACCACAAACATCAGATCCAATCAATCATGTAATAAAATAAATAAATATATTCTTTCATGAATACTCTTCTACAAAGGCAGAGATCATCATAACTACAATAAAACAGCAATAATCATAAGAACGAGTGCAGAGCAGAGCTAGGACAGTTCACATTACAGCCCAACGTGCAAAACAAAAAAAATTGTAATTCACCTAAGCGAAACAAAATCCTTCCACTGCTAAACACTTTATGAGGTAACACAAATCCCTGCAAAAAAAGAAAAGACACCTAGCACCTTGCCATTCCATACAAGCACAGCACCATTGCTCAGGAATCAAACAGCACTCTTATTTATAAAAGGCAGCAATACAAATATTACAGCAGTTCCCAGAACACTAATACACCACCTACTCAGCAAAGAGAACAAGCCGGACTGGTACATATCCCTACAGAGAAAATACACAACAACAGAAATACTGCCCCTCAGTCACACACTGGCAGAACACAGACCGACCCTCATCTAATAGAGAAATAAGGGACTGCAAATTAGAAACCAAAACATGCAGACAAAACGAAAGCCTAAGAAACCAGACTCTGAACAATGGAATTCTAAAGAAAGAGCAAAATACAATTATATAAGGAATGCACATTCCCAAAGATGGCATATTCCAACTGTTAAAAACAAAAATCTTTTTTTTTTTATCTTTGTCTGCTCTCTTCATTTTTCTAATCAGTTGGTCTTGGTCTTCTTTTTCGTCTTTTCCTAATTCTTTCTCCAGGGTGACTCTTCTCTTTCTGCTTTTCTCTCATTCTATCTTCTTTCCTTCCTGCCTTACACACACTCACGCACTCATATGCTCTCTTTTCTCCCAGTCTCCTAATAATTCCTAATATTCTGTTTGCTTTTTTGACCGACGCTATACACTAAACAGAAGATTTCAAAGTATTTTCCATTATGATGCTCAGGTCCTTTTCCTAGGTGGTAACTCTTATATGGAACCTAACATCTCTGTCACACACACACAAGGCTCTCACTCTCACATGGCTTTCTTTCACTCACATAGGTTCTGACTCACTAACACAGTCCCTGCCTACCTTGTTCCTGCCCCTTCCCTTCCCTCTCCTCTCACTACTCCTCCCTTTCCTTCCCTCTCACACACTCCTCCTACTTTTCAATTCCTTCCTTCCCCTCTCCCTCTCCCTCCTCTTCCATTCCCTTTCCATTCCTTCCCTCTCACTCACAATCCCCTCCCTTCCCTTCCCTTCCCCTTAGTTCAGTTCCCTTTTCCTGCCCTCCCTTCTCAGTAAGAGGGAAAGGATGGAAAGGGAAGCTGAGCGAGTGCGGCAGATGGAAAGGTAAGGAATGAGGAGAGAGGCAAGGGAGTGAGACATTCTCCCTCCTCCTCCCTCTCCTCCTGTGGGCCTGTCCATTATAAAATCTTTAGCATTCATGAAAATGCATCAAATTCATGCCCTGGACTCTGCTCCTAGCTGCAGGACAGGGTGAGGGTAGAATCTGGTGCTTCTCTTCTTATTCCCTCTTACAAAACGTTTTCCAGTGGGTACAGTGTGACACATGAAGGTTGCAAGGCCCATCCCTTTGGCTCATATCCCAGATCCCACTCTCCAGCTTTACTGTCGCTTCACCATTACTGAGTGATCTTCTGTGTTTGTTGCAGGTTTTTAATTCCGATTCCCATACTTTGTCCCCATCCCCTCCCCTCCCAAGGATTCTGCTTCATTAGTCCACCAACCTTTCTGTGAATAAATATTTTCTTAATGCAAGTCCATAGTTTGCCAACTTTGTATCGTGACCCCCTGTTCTAGAATTTGCTGTCCACTAAAAAAAATCCTCTCTCTTTTGCTCCGAAAGTCACTTTTCTCTCATGGGGTTACGTGAAGGCACTACCAGAGTCAATATTTTGCAGGAAGCTAGCTGATAACAAGCTTGGTTTCTGGCTTCACCCATATCATTCTCCCTTTGCTCACTCAAAACTTCTTTTTACCCTGCAACTTTTGCCTGCCAGTTGAGTGCATTGTTCCTGGGAAATCATTTTTAATGCCTTCCTTTGCACTCCTCTGAAATAAAGGAACCCTGCTATGAAAACATGTGAAAGAACAGAATTCTGCTTGATAGCCCCATCTCCACTAGCGGCCATGAGGAAACTGAGGTGGGAATGAATAAAGCCTGGGTCTCCCACTTTCAGAACAGGACAGAGCAGAAGGTCATGAAACTGGCCCCCCAAGTCTGAGATTCAAGATGCTGCCTGGTGCAATTAGCAGATAATATGGTCATATTCTTCAAGGTGCGAGATGCCCTTCCTCCATTTTGGGCGTTTGTTGAGTCACCATAGGAAGAGGAACTAGCTCCTGCTTAAATTTAAGCATTGCTTTGCAATTTAATTTTTTTTTGTAAAGAGAGCTCCTTACCGAGGCAGTCAGGGTGTCTTGAACAATACACTCTGATCCTCTAATTCAGTACTTGATCCTCTTCGCACCTTTTTGATTCCTAGCAAAAAAGCAGTTATTAAAAACATTGATTCTGCCTGTTTTCACAGTAGAATCATCCCCAGGGTTATTTTCTGGGCCCATTGCTGGTATGCAGTTCACCAATTAGCTGCCAAAGTGCACGACTTGTGCTGGTACCTGTGACACCACTGTGCATTTCACTAGGCTCCAATCACCTGTCCAGCCTTAAAGTACAATTAAAGTTCGATAAGGCTCTATACTCATAGCTCGTTTTGTGGGGAAAGGAGGGATAGGGGGAGTTTGGCAGAAAGCACTAGTGATTAAAAATTTGCCATTTATAGGAAAATGTGGCATTGGTAGAGTCATAAACATTTTGTTGGATCTGTGCCAGGGGAGCATTCGTCAAATCTCCTGTCATTTCCCCATGGAAATATTAAGATCTTATCTGGAGCAGGACTGATTTAACCAGTCTCTGTTCTATCTCAGCACTGAGCTGTAGAAATCCTTCAGTGAGCGGGGAAGGTAAATGGACTCATAGCAGCTAGCAGATCGGAACACATTTATCAGCACTTGCTTCTGAATGTTTGCTGAATCTAGGGTACAACTCATCTAAATGATGAACTAAACAGGACTCGCAAACATTTTGTTGATGTGAAGGGCACCCACTCTGGGAATTACGTGGCCGGCGGGAGCCATTGTTAATGCCATGTTACAGGGTGCAGTGTCAGGAGATTGGGGGCACCATATATCTTTTGATTAACTCCAGTTCATCAGAGATGCTTGGAACTAGTGCTGGCTGAGTGTTCTGATGGATATGAGTTAATGAGGACTATACACAGTGTTCACAATCTCTGGCTCTGGATATGTTAGTGGATTCCAGAAGGCTTGCAGTTAGGCTCCAAGCAACAAATATTTTTTCACCAAGTTCCTGCTAAAGAGATACCCCCCCCCCCCCCCCCCCCCCCCCCCCCCCCCAAGATTTTCTTTCAGGATGGAATTTTTTGCATAAATTCTGAATCTTGCAGATCCGGGTCCTCCACACAGCATCATTATAACCTAAAATGATATTTATTTTATTTATTTAAAATTATTATAAACCAATTTATTTATTTTATTATTATTTATTATTTATTATTTTTTTTTATATACCGACATTTGATCTCAATTGAGATATCACACCGGTTTACATTCAGGTACTGTAGGTATTTTTCTATCCCCAAAGGGCTTACAATCTAAGTTTTTGTACCTTTTTAAAGTAATTTTTAAAGTAATCCCCAGAGGGCTTACAATCTAAGTTTTTGTACCAATTAAAGTAATTCAGTTGTACTAAGCTGTGTACAGAACAATGCACACATTATAAGACATGAAACAGGACATACAAGCAGAGAGAAATAAAATCAATAAACAAAATCAATAAACTTCAGGGCAGAACACTGGCAAACGTTTCTTCAAATAAGAAAGCTTTGGGACCTCCGGTTATTCTCTGATCAGGAACGGTTGTAGGTTGTTGAGCTCCCGCTGGGTCTACTTATAAAGTATATTCAAAAAGGGAAATTTTAGCCACGAAGGAGAACAATGTCCCTAAATAAAGAATCAAGACAGAGTTCCATTCCAGAGATGTGGTCGGACCGCAGTTCTAAGATGTGAAAGACACTTATGGTGCGAGCAGCAGCCCGTGAGGAAATGGATGCAAGACCTTCAGATGACGAGGGGGATGACCTGCCGATTGCCGAAGCTGGGAGATCAGTAGTTACAGCCAGTTTGCTGGAGGCATTTGCTGATAAAATCTCAAAATGGCTGGATGCGAGATTGGGGATTGTTGTGGATAAGATCGCCCAGCTTGTTGCTACTGTAAAGCATAATTTGGTGTGGCTGGGAAGAGGTTGAAACTAATTTGGCATGGCTGGGAAGAGGTTGAAACTTGCGTATCTGATCTTGAGGACATGTAGACTGGGAATGCAGGCTTGTCTTGAGAAATTGGACAGGGTGCAAGCAGCTGTGTCAGCGAAAATTGATAACCTTGAAAATTGGTCCAGAAGAAACAATATAAGGATCATCAGCTTACCGGTGGGGAGTGAAGGTTGGGACCCAGTTTCAAATCTTTCTAAATGGCTTCTTGAGCTCCTGGCACTTGACTGTAAAAATGGCGCCCTGAAGATCAATCGTGCTCATTGTTCTCTCGCACTGGCGAAGGGAGGTCAGCCTTGCGCATTAATAGCGAGGCTTCATCACTTTCCCGATAAACAATGGATTCTGAATGCAGCTCATGCTGCAAGTACTTTAATATTCAAGGAGCATAAGATAATGATTTTCCCAGATTTTTTGCTGGAGATGCAAAAGCAGTGGCAGGCCTTTAACAGTGTGAAGTGGGAGCTGCAGAAGCAGGGGTGCGGTATGCAATGACTTACCTAGCTCGGCTCCGGGTCACAGTTCACAACAAGACCATGGTGTATTTAAGGGTATCTGATGCAGAGAAGCTGTTGGAAACTTTGCGAGGTCAGTCGCCAGACCCTGAATCGCAGGAAATCGCAAGGAAATCGTGGCTAACGTGCCGGCAGGAGCAGCCTACAGTGGAGATGGAACATTGAAAGAAGTCCCTGAATTTGCTAGTGGTTGGTGGCCAATTACTCATTGGATACACTATGTGGGGGTTTTGTTTTTATTTCTAATTTTGTACCTCTCCCTTTTTTCCTCTCCTTTTTTTTGTGCCGTTTGCTGATAAATGATGGTTCATTTTTAAAGACATTGCGGACTGGCACAAATATATTCAGTAAGTGGTCAGCAAAAGGAAAAAGACCGATATGGGAAAACCCAGATTGTCTCCTCGATTGTGCTATTAGGGCAAACCCACGTTTTAAGCTGGAGGGTAGGGAACACAAGGTCTTGATTTATACAGATGACCTCCTGTTGTTTCTTGCTGAACCTAGTATCTCAGGTCCATCATTCCTGGAGACCATTGCAGGATATAGGAAATTGTCTGGCTATAAACTAAATTTAGGTAAATCCAAAATTCTCCAACTCTGGCTTGGGAAATGCATTCCAAATTGCTTCTTGGATATGAGGGTGATGACTGATTTTCAATATTTGGGTGTATGTTCCTGTTGATCTTAGATTCATATTTGCTAGAAATTATTCACCGGTGCTTGCACGCATCAAGATTGGGGTGACATACCAATGTCTTGGACAGGTTGGATCAGCCTGGTCAAAATAACTATTCTTCCTAAGCTGTTATATCTTTTCCAGAGGTCCTATAACAATTACATTTCTATCCAAAAATTTATTAAATGTATTATAACACATAATAACCTCCTCTAATACATAAGAACTCCTATCTAGACAGTGCATATATAAAAACATACACAATCATTCAATGCCCTACATACACACTAACCACACATACTCACATCATCCACATATCCCATAAAATCCCCCAACATGATCATTACATACAAGGGTATAATATGTGTTTATCTCTTCCAATGTGTAGCGTACTACCTCATAACAGTTATATAATTGATTTCACAATACATAGTATAATAATCATTCTCATATATGAATTAATATCACCCGACAAAGATCTCATTTCACCCGTGGATACGGGTTTCCTCAGGGACTAAATCCACAAACTTGTGGCATTATCATGTTGAAGTACCCAAGTCAACCTTCCAATATCCCAATTAATGAACTCGAATTTTCTTCTTGACTCCTTGCTCACTAAATATCAATTCCACGTCTAGCATAGGGTCCTATGAAACACATAAATCAAATGTATCAAACATTTTACAGCCCAACTCTTTAATGTATTCTCTCTTCGAGTCAGCTTAATCCAAACCCATACCTTAATATCAGCATTCCACCGGTGATTACAATGTTTCTATCATAATCATTCACTCCCATCTATTTTCATGTGTTGCCAAGTTTACAATGTGATCTTGCAACTTTGTAGCACTTCTGGCGCTGCCAACCTTCTTTATATGTAACCTTCCTTCTAGATCTACAACCAATCAATACAACACATTACCTTTATTATATGTAACCTAAATTCTTGATCTACAACTCATTGGTGCTGACCATTGTTGAATCGACTATGAAATCTTTTTACTTAATTTATAAATTCCCTCATATATCGCAATTATTGTTCACCTAATAGGTGCAGAGGCACTGCACTTTTTGTGTCTACCTGTTATATCTTTTCCAACATATTCCTTGTATGCTATCAGTGCAAGTGTTTAATGAATTGCATTGCCAAGTAAGTAAATTTATATGGAACCGTAAACCCTTGAGAATAAAATTGGATACACTTTGGCTGCCTAAAAAACAAGGGGGAACGGCAATGTCTAATTTTAGAGTTTACTACTGGGCTGCAAAATTGATGGGCAAGAAGTGGTTAGTCAATCAAAACATGGGTTGGCTGGCGATGGAGGGAAGTTAGTTTGGCAGTACTCCCCTTTCTGATAGCCTCCTCTCATCTTAGTAGAAGAGTTTGTAGACGTAACTCTATTATTGCTCACAAGATACAGGTTTGGCATCAGGTCACTAGGTATATGGGTGTTGATGAAGACTGGCTCATCCCTATGAACCCCCCATACAAGAATCCCAAAATTTCCAGTTGTACCTTCTCTCCAGATTTTAGGGACTGGAGAGATAAAGGATTGATCTTTGTGAAACAACTATGGGATAGTGAGGGGTTTATGTCTCATCAGGACTTCGTAGAGGAGTTTGAACTGGAGGATGGGTCACTGGCTCCCTACTTGCAAGTTAGACGTGCGCTGGGAGGTAAAATGAATCTACAAGCCTCTTTGCGCCAGCTTAGCAGATTAGAAAGTTATATGTGTGCATTGAAAGTGCAGTCCAAGGGTATAACAAATATGTATTGGGGCACCCTACTGCACACGTTTGGGGTGGAAACTTCCCCTTGGCTTATCACCATGTGGAATGATGATTTGGCTGTAGAGCTAGATGCTAAAGCATGAAAAGGAATTTGGACAGAGGAACATCAGGTTTCCACATAGAAACATAGAAATGACGGCAGAAGAAGACCAAATGGCCCATCTAGTCTGCCCAGTAAGCTTCACACATATTTTCTCTCATACTTATCTGTTTCTCTTAGCTCTTGGTTCTATTTCCCTTCCACCCCCACCTTTAATGTAGAGAGCAGTGATGGAGCTGCATCCAAGTGAAATATCTAGCTTGATTCGTTAGGGGTAGTAGGGGTAGTAGCCGCCGCAATAAGCAAGCTGCACCCATGCTTATTTGTTTTACCCAGACTATGTTATTAGCCCTTATTGGTTGTTTTTCTTCTCCCATGCCGTTGAAGCAGAGAGCCATGCTGGATGTGCATCGAAAGTGAAGTATCAGGCACATTTGGTTTGGGGTAGTAACCGCCGTAACAAGCCAGCTACTCCCCGCTTTGTGAGTGCGAACCCTCTTTTCTTCTCCCCTGCCGTTGAATCAGAGAACTTTGCTGTATATGCATTGAAAGTGAAGTATCAGGCTTATTTGATTTGGGGTAGTAACCACCGTAACAAGCCAGCTACTCCCCTCTTTGTGAGTGTGAATCCTTTTTTCCACATTTCCTCTTGCTCTTGAAGCTTAGAGCGATGTTGGAGTCACAGTAAGCCTGTGTATGTTTATTTAATAAGGGTATTGACTCCAGGCAGTAGCCATCATTCTGGCGAGTCACCCACTCTTCATTGGCAGCCTCTTGACTTTATGGATCCACAGTTGCAGAAGGGTGGCTTTGATGGTTAGACTTCTACACCGGACATATCGTACTCCAGCATACTATGCCAAAATATTTTTGACATATGATAGCAGTTGCTGGAGGGGCTGTGGGGAACAGGGTACTTATGTCCATATGTGGTGACATTGCCCTGGGATATCCTGCTTCTGGGGGGGAAATAGTGCAGAAAATTTCTAATATTTTGGGTATCCCAGTAAATGTTTGCCCAGTTTTGGGTTTGTTGGGGATCTGGTGGGGTTCACTGGTTCCGCAGCCTTTATGACCATTGGGAAGCCAGCTTACTTCTAGCTGCCAGATTTACTAAAGTACAGTATTGGAAGTCACACCCATCAATGGACTACTGGCACGCGCAAATAAGGGTTTTAAATACCGTCAGATATGGGGAAAATATCTTGACTTCATTGAGGCTTAGGTGGGGCTGTAATTTGTGGGCTGTCTTGCACCTTCTAGTGTGTTTCGCAGCCTAATTATGTTCAGAATATGGAAATGTATTTTATCCAGATTGTATATTACCTTGAATAAGTGTTGGCAAATTTTAATGTCTTGGTTTCCTTGTATGCCTGAAAGTTGTTAAATAAAAAGTTTACAAAAACAAGAAAGCTTTTAATTGCTTACAGAAGTCCTTAACAGAAGAAACAAGATGCAGATACCATGGTAGCATCTTCCATAAAACAGGAGCAATCAAGGAAAAAGCTTGGGTGTGAGTTTCTGCAAGACAAATACCTTTAAAATGAGGCATAACCAGCAGGAAATCATCTACAGAATGCAGAGATCAGGAAGGCCAAGATATTGAAATTAAGTGAGCTAAATATGAAGATTCTTCCCCCTTAATTTGCTTAAAAACAAGAATTAAAATTTTTAATTGAATTTGTTGCAACTCAGTAAGCACTGGAGAAACACGCCCGTGTGACTTACCACGTGTTACTAATTGGGCAGTAGCATTCTGAAGCAATTGTATTGCCCACATTCGATATTTAGGAAGTCCGATAAGCAAAGCTATACCATAATCCACAGAAGTTAAAATAAAAGCCTTAACAATTGTTCTAAAATCACTTCTTGGCAAAAAATAATTTAAATAACACAAGGACCTTCATTTACAGAAGCCGGCGCGTAAAAGCCTAGGAATGTGCACTGTGCAAGTCACTATTAGCTTCCTGGCAGCATTTATGGTGCAATAACTTGCAAATGAGAAACAAAATATTTCACAAAGTTTACTTATTGGTTAGATGTATGTATTTTTTGTAAAAAAAAAAAAAAGGTTCCTTTTTATGATCAGGTAACTCCCACCCACCTCCCTCCTAAGATATATATTGTGTCTCTGTGGCACCTTACTCAGGTATCATAATTCTAGAAGCCTACTCTCCCAAATACCAGGATTTAATGCCAGGGCAGCGAAATACCCAATTCTTCAATCGTAATAAAAAATGTTTGTTTATATTCCACCTTTTGTGACCCTTCAAAGCGGATTCTAGTCAGGTATGGTATAGCAAAACCCAGCAGGCCATCAGCTAACAGGAACAGATCTGTGCTAGTCTGACCTTCCCTATTGCCCAGGCCCTTCATCAGCAGGAGCTCCCAATGACTTTGTTCGGATGTCATTTTTTCCTTTGCCTTTGACTTTTCAGCCCCTCTGGTGAGCGGCAGGTAGTAGAAGGATCTGTTGGCAGCCTACGAAGCACTGAATGTTCATTTCAGGAATTTTCCCTTCTCCCCCTGCCCCCTTTGCGTGGGTAGCCACATGCCAGGTGGTTCCAGAGCTGGCAAGTGACATGATTTCTGGAGCAGGGGAGAGTTCAGGTCATCCTGGCTTTTCTAACACCCGCCCCCTCCACCACCACCATTTCCTTGTCCTGATGTGTAGTGGTGCACGTTTACATGCAGGCTGTCATGCCTTTTACTGTACCAATATAAAAATTACCCAGACGTATAATACATGCATTTTCACCACTTTACACGGGCCCCTTTCTTGGAGTCTGCAAACTATCTGGAATCTAATCTGAATCAGGAAGATTTCAGCCTGCTTCGAGTTGGATGGCAAAATGATGTGTAAACCTTTTGGTTTTCTTGTGGGTTCATGGGGAAACCCATGGCAGACTCTCTCACATCTGTTCTGCATTTTCTGCAGATCCACTAATGCTTTTGCTATAAGACAAAATAAATTGAAATCAATCAATGAAGCTGCTGATTTTTTTTAGGGGTTGGTCAAATTGGGGGACAGTTGAGAGTGGTATATCCTTCATGCCTTCTCCAGGCGTGGACTTATGCAGTCCCAAAAGCTCACGTGCCACACTTTTGGTTCAGTGGAAGAGATTGCAAATAGCAAAGAGTACAGAAGGACAAGTGGAATTGTAAAACTCAGAACAGAAGCCAGCACTGGTTTTAAATGGAAGATGCAGAGATCACATTGGGAATGGCCAAAAAAAACTCTTTTCTCTCCAGAAACCCAGATCACCTGGCAGCTCTGTCACCATGCAATGTCTCAGATGCCTGGAGATCCCCAAATCTGCTGCATGGGCTCTCCTTGCCTTCACATCGTGGCAGCCAGCAAGAGCTATTCAGTATAACTAGGTGTCAGCTCCCCAGCCCTCGAAACAAAATATAAAAATAAAATTAATTTGCTCTGTTTATCTTTAATTGTGATCTCTTTGGAGTCAATTTTCAAAAAATGCTCAACACCTACATTTTGAACATCTAACTCCAGGAAGATTTGTAGCCAAACCTACAACCTAAATTTTTGACTGAAAATGCACATAAATTTAGACCTGCAACTAATTTGAACAGATTTAGGTACCGAGAGATCAATATTCAGCAATCTGGCGAGTGGAAATGTAGCCAGATAAAATTATGCAGGTAACTTTCTGTGGGATTCGGCGGAACTTAGCCCAGCCCACCTTTAGCTGGATAAAATTATCTGGCCACGTCTAGGACCACATTCCCCTCGACCAGACTTGCCTGGCTTACGTTCATCTGGCTACTGCTGAATATCGGTGCTGGCTGGGAGCTGCCTCTATTTATTTGACTAAATTTTAGCTGTGGAATGATTTACCCGACTAAAACTTTGCTGGCGACCTGGGTGGGAGTTGCCAGCCTGTTAATGCTGAGTCCCTAATAATTTTCTTCCCCGCCCTAACTCTGCCCAGTTGCCTCCTTCCTACCTTCTAGGGACATGCATTTAGGTGCTCAGCCCCAGCCAGTTTTCAAAGGGACTGATTTAGGTGCCCAAGTCCCAAAGTAAAGGCATCTAAATGCTTTGAAAACGGAGCCCAATACCATTGCTCAAGGCTATGTTTTCAAGCTTGAAAGCAGGGGGCCACTGTGTTTTTTGGAAAGGCACAGATGATAATGGGAGGAGGCACCATGCCCAGGGCTCCCTCAGCCTCTTGCTAGGCGATGACGCTCAGGTCCTTCCAGCACTCAGACTTTGGGGTGCAAGCTCAGCGTGTTTCATTAAGGAATGGATTCATCGCCTCTGGGTGTGTGGGCTGCCAGCACTTCTCGTCAGGGAGCAGGGGACGCTCGTGTTGACAGAATGAGCTGTGTAGAATATATTTACCAATGGCTGTCAAAATGACTTCATTTATTCCCTGCCTGTACTTACACGCATAGATAGACAGATAGAACTTTTTTTTCTCTTTGCTGTGTTGGGCATATTAGGCAGATACCAGGCACTGCCAGGAAGGAACAGATAGTGCTATAGCTCGCAATACTATTCTTTGTTCCCCTTTGTTTACTCTCTTTCTTTGTTCCTGGCTGGGAAGACGAGACAGGCCCTGTGATCTTTTTCTGCTGTTGTTTCTCTATTTTACCCTTTATACTGTACTTTCTGAAGGGAAGAAGGTTTTTGAGATCACCATGTGTGTGCTTCCCCTATTATCTCTTATCTTTAGTGACCTAGGCGCACACAATTTTCAGGCCATGTCAGAAAGTCCAGGGGAGGGAGGGCATTCGTGTCTATATGTGCATGGAAATTCTTGTTTCTCTCTTTCTTGCCTACCAGGCCTGGGAAAATGTTGGTTCCTTTTTAATTCTGGACACCATATAAGCTGAGGACAAAGGAATTCTTTTTTTTTTATTATTTCAATTCTGAGGAACGACTGATTACTTTCATTCTCGATGCAGTACAGCCCAAAAGAAAGGTAGTTCTTTTTCGCTCTCCACGTGCTAGATTGCAACCGCCTCCTTTGGAAGTAAAATGATGGAATCCGTTCACTAAAGTTGGCGACCATCATGGCAATGCAAGGCCCACGTCCGTCACCCTTATGTTTATCCTTCACACCAGTTGCTTCTCCCTAATTTGTTTGCTGAGTTTCACATCGGCTTGGGTTCCAATCCCCATGCCATAACGCTGGCTCTCCCTCCCTTTTTCGTGTGCTGTGCCACAGCTGGGAATCTAGTGGGGGGAGGATGTAATTGGTGAAGAGCTCTGTTTGGAAACAGTGGGCAGAACGAGGGAACGGACTCCACGCAGAGAGACCCATTATCTGCATAGCAAGCAGCAATGCTTAGCTTATCAAAGCTCCACTTCACAGGCTCACAGATATGAAGAGGGGGACTTGGCGAATTAGTGCGGACCACGCTGTAACAAACTGAAGCACATGAAAAAACCCAACAGACTCTGAAATGCTCCTGCAAGGAGCAGAGTGCCAGCAGAGCAAGAACTATAACCATCTAAACAACTTTTTTTTTTTGTGCTGTGATTGCAGGCTGTGCTGCTGTGAGACATACTTCACCCTGGAAGGAAGAATACTGAATCCCATCTTTCCATGTATTTTTTCAGTATTCGCAACAAGCTCAGGTATCTCTTGTCCTTTTTTCCTCAACATGTGACACTCAAGAAAAGATCCAGATAGATAACACAAGAGATTTAATACTTCGCTATATCCAAAATTCAGATACTGGATAGGTAGTGGCAGTAGAAGGTTTCCCTCACCAGACTTCCTCAGTCCTGTTTTGGAGGAGCCGTTTCGCAACACTGGAGGGTAGTGCAGGTTTCATTGCTTGCAGTCCTCTGCATAGGTTGAGGCTACTGGGCCACAATTCCAATGAGTGTCCACTGGGAATGTTTTTAGAATTAGACTTGGCCCACCCCATAGAGTTTTGGGATGGGAGTACTTTTTGATGGTCGCCAGTCAGAGCTGAATTAGACGAAAAGCTTTGGGTCCCTGTGCTCATGCAACTGAGTCATTAAATTCTCCATCAAGATCCCAGGATGAGAAACAGCCAATAATAGATAACTAAGAGAGAATAGATGATATAAAAAAAAAATCTGGGCTCCTAAATTTAGCTAACCTAAGTTAGGTACCTATTTTCAGCCGAAATTAGGAGCCAGAGTTTTCAACTGAAATATTGCAAAAATTTAGGCCCCTAGATTTTGGAGTAAATAAGTTTGCATCCTACTTTTGGAAACTGCTTTTGATTGGTGGAATATAAACGTTTAAATAAATGAACAACGCTAAGTTCCTAACATCTCTGCCCCTGTAGCTTAACCACTTTTTAGGGTCCTAAATTTAGGGGCTTGGCCCTGGTGAATTTTGAAAAGGGCCAGTTTAGGGGCCTATCTACAATAGTTATGAGTCTAAACCCTTTGTCAGTTGCCTCTAAAAGACTTTTTGGTAGCATAATCTGGGGCACCCGGGACCTGCTGATCTAGTTCTTTGGGGGGGGGGGGGGTTATTGGAAGTTACTTATCCCAGAGCATTTTGGATTTCCTAATCCTAATGTTCCAGTGGGACACCTACAAACTTGTTGGCTTTATTGCTCAGCATTTCATTACCCTGATTCCCAAAATGTGATATGATGTCCCTTAGGATTGCAGGGATGCAAAGCCTGTGGGTATTTTTCCCCCGCATATAGGACAGGACAGTTTTTCTAAAGCCCCATTTCCACGGGTAAAGCACCTGAAAAATGACCCTCCCTGTGTCACTTCATCTTACAAGGGATAGAGCATCTTTGACCCCCAAAAACCAAGAAGGCAACTTGTGGGATCTGCTGGGCCCTGTGAAAAGCCAGCAATCTCTCAGTTATTGGCAAACTCTCCTGTGGCTAGATGATTGTACCGAAATTAAGGTCAGCATTACCCTTTATGAAACCAGCATCAGATGAAGGTATTTTTGAAGCCTAGACAAGGTTTGCAAATTAAGCCCCCTCCTCCACCCCAATGAAAGCAGACAGTATAGTTTTACCTCTCAGTTAGTTTACAATGTAGAAAAGTCCAAATTGTCATTCTTTGCACCCCTGTGTGCACTGCATCCTAGGCTTGCCTACCCCCCTTGTCCCGACTGTCTGATGATATCAAGAGCGGGAGAAAACAACCCATGCAAGCCTTTCTGCAGATTTCTGGATATATTTTTTATATATAGATTGTTTTTCAGCAGCAAACATTCTTGTCACCACATAAAAACATGCCTCCACCTTGCACTCCATGTTGAGAAGAATCTCAGCCAGATAACATTCAAATTAAATTTAATTAAAATAGGTGTGAGTATGAAAGCACAGGTGCTTTAAGCCTTTGCAAAAGGGGCATTCCTGAGGGCACTTGGGGGGGAGGGAAGTGTGAGAATCAGCGCATGTACATTCACTTTTCAACAGGCCAATACAGTACAGTGCGCTCCGTCGCGCGTTTTCCCTTACCCCTTATTCAGTAAGGGACGGAAAACACGCGTCCAACCTGCCGAACCTAATAGCGCCCTCAACATGGAAATCCATGTTGCTGGCCCTATTAGTTATTCCCGCGTGATTCAGTAAGTAAAATGTGCAGCCAAGCCGCACATTTTACTTTCAGAAATTAGCGCCTACCCAAAGGTCGGCGTTAATTTCTGCCGGCACCGGGAAAGTGCACAGAAAAGCAGTAAAAACTGCTTTTCTGTGCACCCTCCGACTTAATATCATGGCGATATTAAGTCCGAGGTCCTGAAGAGTAAAAAAAGTAAAAAAAATAAAAAATAAAAAAAAATTTTGAAGTCGGCTGGCGGCTGTCGGGTCGAAAACCGGACGCTCAATTTTGCCGGCGTCCAGTTTCCAAGCCCGTAGCTGTCAGCGGGCTCGAGAACCGACATCGGCAAAATTGAGCGTCGGCTGTCAAACCCGCTGACAGCCGCAGCTCCTTTTGCCCGTTTCTACTGCCGGACCTAATTTAAATACTGCATTGCGTGCAAAGGCGAGTGGGCGTTCGCCCGCTCTCCCGCGGACTTTACTGAATCGGCCAGCAAGTGTGCATGCCTCCCACGTGGCTCATTGATGACCCATTTCAGTCATATGGGGCTCCTCCCCCAGGGTTCAAACACTTCATGACTGAACTGTGCAGAAGGAGGAGGAGCCGCACCGGTGGCTGCTGGAGCTGCAGACTTAGAACCAGGGGTGGGCCTGTGGAAACTGCCATGATTCACACCCCCCAAAGGGATGGCCCTGCTGGGCAGACTGGATCGTCGGGGCTAACATGGAATACACAAGGGCTCACTCCCACTTCCAGACTGGCAGGATTTTTCTGGTCTACCCTGGCATTCTTCCAGTGACTTGATGCTGATTTCATGTAGGCGTGCCTTGCCTCGTCCTTAAATATCATTCTGTTGTCCATTTTTCTCCCCCCTCTGCAAAAATGAACAAGTCTTTTGCGTTTATTGCATAGAACATACCACCTCATTTGTAGCTTTTAGCTTAATTCTTTTTTTGCTTCACAAGACATACAACATAGACGAACTAACAACCTTTACTGCCAACTCCCCAACATGCCACAGCCTCTAATAAATACAAAAATATAAGGAGCAAAGTAGGTTATTGCCTTACCCAAGCACATGATGAGTAATAAGCAAAATTAAATAAGTGAATCCAGTGGACTGAGGCAACTTAGAATCAAATCAAATTCCTCATTTGAAAGCAGAGCTCGCACTGGCCAAACATAGGACACTGGGGAAGGGCCGCACCCTGACCCCTGTCTTGAAAATGAAAATGTTGTAGGATTCTCGAGCCAAGCAGAGCTGGGTTTGTTGCATTAACCTGTTCCCCAGTAGCAATTTAAGCCTTCCCCAGCCATCACTTCCTGCTGAAGTTTGCTTAACAACTTTTAGATAAGTTAAAAGCAAGGGCGGGTACAGGTCAGATTGCTTCTCCTGCTGTCACACCAAGGAGGGCTCTGACGATCCTTAAAGAGGGGAGGGGGAGGGGAGGAAGCTACTCGTCTTGAAAAGCATTACTATGATTTGCAAAGTCCGAGGATGCTTTACATCTTGGACACGAGGAATTAATGTTGGTCATTTTTTTATTCCTCTGACACGTGAACATAGAAGGAAACAAAAACTGAAAGGCATCAGCTCCACAGGCGCACTCTTTCCACCATGCAGGTACATGGAATTGTTTTGAATCCCAAAAATAAAAGCCGGAGCCATCCCGCTGATGCCAGTCCAGTCGCCTGTAACCTTTCATATGGTGTCGTGGTGCACTTTGAAGAGCCGCTGCAGGTTAGATGCCTCTTAGGAGGTAGTTTGAGTGATATACAACTTTTCCCTGTGGCCTAATTGCAAAACAAATCGCTCCCAGTTAGAAACTGGTGCATACGTAAATGGGATAAATGCAGGACTGGCTTGACCTGTCCCTGAGGACCTGCAGCTGCATAGTCACCTGAGTTAAGGACTGATGCAGTGAGGTGCACTCGGCACAGCACACAGTTTAGCCTGCAGTTGTGCACATATATTTTGTGTACAAACTCTACTACCAATGCAGCAAGGGGTTTTGCACACATCAAATGTGCACACAGCAATGTGAACACAAGTTAGCATCATTTCATACAAATCCCATGCTAATGATGGCATTACCCTCTAATGCCGAGAAGTGCACTGACTCACCTCATGTTTGCCGAGCGCTGGAACCTTAACTCTTAGTCCAAAGTAGAGCAAAGTTTCCAGAACAAACGTTAATCTATGGGTGGAAGCTGGAATTCCCTTGCTGGGACCTGTAGCTGGGATTTTTTGGGCACACGTTTCTATGCCCTAAGCATTTTCTTTAAGCGCAGTTGGGATTTTGTGCCTTTTTAAACTCCCAGTGCCTTTTTAAACTCCCAGTGCCTTAGCATACCATTAGCTTTCTGTATCTGTGCACTGAATTACAGATTTAATGCTCAGTTTATTACATCGGCCCCTTAGACAGCGTTCCCAAAGGCCTCAGACCTGCGTACGGAGGAGGAATCTTGTAGGCTTCACTTTCCTTCCCTCTGCTTGTCCTCCCATCTGTGTAGGAGTGGGTTTAGTAAACAGCTCTGTCTGTAAGAGGGTCTGCCATGCATTGCTTGTGAACAGTGGCGGAAGAAACAGGCCTGCTTACCAGGGAACTGTAAAGTTGGAAAATTAGAATTATTTCCACCTCCTCACTTCTAATTGTGTGACCTTTAAAGTTGTTCGTACCCATAGAAGACAATCTGCTATGTTCTCTGCTTCTCACTCCCACGTTCCAGTGCAATCTGACTTATTAACCACCCCTTCCTCATCTTCCTGTTCATCTCTTCTTCTGGGTCTTCTGCGTTTCTACTACGAGAGAGAGAATTCCAAGCAACCCTCCAAATAGGATTAAAACTCATTGGCAAAAGGGCTTAACCTGTTCCTTCAGCCTATATCTTGGGATCCGCAGTAGCCCTTGGGTCTAGTGTCCAGTGCAGAGCCCTGGGCGGAGTCACAGAAGTGGGGTTTAAATTGAAACTGTACACAGCTTTGGTGACCCCTGGCTGGCTGAGTAGCATTGATGTGCTCAGCCTGACAAAAAGCTCTCATTCCAGTCTTGGATCCAATTGGGTTATAGCCTGGCTGGCTGGCTGGCACCGGGAGGATGAAAAAAGAATTATTTAGGGGTGACACCTTCAGCTCAAATGTTAGGATGTTAGATCCCTTCTCCCCCTCTTTCCCCCCACCATCCCCCTCTACCTATCATTTCACTATTGTTATTGTTTTCTTCTTTTGCAACTATGTATAATTTATCTGATTGTTGTTTTGATTCTGTAAACCGTTGTGATGGCTAAACCGAATGACGGTATATAAAAAACGAATAAATAAAAAATAAAATAAGTATAAAGTAGGAGTGGGTCAGCCAGGTGCTGCTGTCACAGTGACACCTAGTGCTCAGCTATCTAACTTCAATGTGATCTCCCTGGAAGATTCAACCGGATTTTAGAGGGAAAAATTAAACTAAGAAACCACTGGCAGGGTTAAATTTTGTGTCAGTGATGTATGTTCTAGAATTATAATTGCACTGTTTATTTGTGTAATGCTTTTAGACATTTTAATCCACTTTGGGGCACTGTACTGAATATGCAATAAATAAAGAACAGGGCTGGTGCTAGCTTTTTTGCTGCCCTATGCGAACAATGACTGTGCTGCCCCCACCCCTTCATTCATTGATTCATTGTCTGTCCCAGGCTCACCAAAAAAATCCCAGCTCCCTCCAATGATACAAACTTTAAAAACTGACACCACTACCCTTCTCTCCTGGTAACACTTATAACCTTGAACAATGCCCCCCCTCAGCCCGCTCCACAAACACAATTAAGAGTTATGCATTTATAATATTTTATATGAAAAATATCAAAGTACCATATTCTGAGGTAAAAATATCAGTTAAATTATATTTACATGCACTGCTGTGATGCCAACCCAAAATCCCTGCAAAAAAAGACACTTGGAACCCATATGGTATAGGCCTATTCTGATGTGAGTGGGGTGTGTACATGACCCTCTGAAAGCCCTAAAACACTAATACACTTCCTACTAGGAGAATGCCTCCCCTCAGTCACACATGCAGAACATAAACAGACCCTCACCAAACACAGCATAGAGCAACCATAAAGTAGAAATGTAAATGAGCAGACAAAAACAGAACTGGAAACTGCAAGAAGCCAGACACTCTATGCAGTGCAACAATGAAAAAACAGAACCATCACCATTCCTCAAACATCAAACAATACAATCAAGAAATAAAATAAATACATAATCATTATAGTAATAACATACTAATAATATTTCAAAAACAGATGACAAATAAAAGATTAAATAATGAAAAACTCATTATACAATTTTTTAAATGTCCCAAACACTAAGAAAATATTTCAAACAGCAGACACATTAAATAACCTGGAAAATAAAACAAACAAACAAACAAAAAAATTCATGCTCTCCTTACCTGGGAACTTTTGATTTCCAGTCACTCTGAGCTTATCGTGGATTAGTGGGATGCACAAGGTTTCTCCTCTCTTTCTTACACACACAATCACAATGCAGTCAGGGTCCACAGGTCATTCCTCCTCTGCTGCTGCCAACCTGAAACATTTAAGCTGGGGAAAGCAGCCATTCTGCAGCTCCTCTTATATGAGTGATGTTATCAAATTTGTGGACAATACAAAATTATTCAGAGTAGTTAAATCACAAGCAGATTGTGAAACATTACAGGAGGACCTTGCAAGACTGGAGGATTGGGCATCCAAATGGCAGATGAAATTTAATGTGGACAAGTGCAAGGTGTTGCATATAGGGAAAAATACACCTTGCTGTAGTTACACGATGTTAGGCTCCATATTAGGAGCTACCACCCAGGAAAAAGATCTAGGCATCATAGTGGATAACACATTGAAACCGTCGGTTCAGTGTGCTGCGGCAGTCAAAAAAGCAAACAGAATGTTAGGAATTATTAGGAAGGGAATGGTTAATAAAATGGAAAATGTCATAATGCCTCTATATCGCTCCATGGTGAGGCCGCACCTGGAATACTGTGTACAATTCTGGTCACCGCATCTCAAAAAAGATATAGTTGCATGGAGAAGGTACAGAGCAGGGCAACCAAAATGATAAAGGGGATGAAACAGCTCCCCTATGAGGAAAGGCTGAAGAGGTTAGGGCTGTTCAGCTTGGAGAAGAGACGGCTGAGGGGGGATATGATAGAGGTCTTTAAGATCATGAGAGGTCTTGAACGAGTAGATGGGAATCGGTTATTTACACTTTCGAATAATAGAAGGACTAGGGGGCACTCCATGAAGTTAGCAAGTAGCACATTTAAGACTAATCGGAGAAAATTCTTTTTCACTCAACGCACAATAAAACTCTGGAATTTGTTGCCAGAGGATGTGGTTAGTGCAGTTAGTGTAGCTGGGTTCAAAAAAGGATTGGATAAGTTCTTGGAGGAGAAGTCCATTAAAGGCTATTAATCAAATTTACTTAGGGAATAGCCACTGCTATTAATTGCATCAGTAGCATGGGTTCTTCTTGGTGTTTGGGTAATTGCCAGGTTCTTGTGGCCTGGTTTGGCCTCTGTTGGAAACAGGATGCTGGGCTTGATGGACCCTTGGTCTGACCCAGCATGGCAATTTCTTATGTTCTTATATTGTTACTCGCGAGAGATAAGAAAACAGGAAGTGCTAGCACTGTGAATTACCATGGGGCCAGCACCCAAGAAGAAGCTGCAGGATGGGCTTCCTCCAGTGCCAGCGGGATGGAGCCCGCTGGCGGCCTCACGGGCCTTCTGTTTCTTCTGCTGCCAGTGGGATGGAGTCCACCTGTGGCCGCATAGGCCTCCTGCTTCTTCCACCGCTGGAGGGATCGGATCCACCGGTGGTAGCACGGGTTTCGAGCTGTTTCTGATGTCACCCCCTCGGGTGTGCTGCCCTGTGCAATTGCATGGTTTGCCTACCCTGTGGTGCCAGGCCTGATTATGAAGGGAAATGGATGGGTCAGTTCCAGGCCCTGCTAACTGTGGAGGCTAAGGTAGAGGGAAGCGTGTGCAGCTGGCTTAGAATGGAGAACCTGCGATGGTACAAGGAAGCTCTCAGTGCTTTAATCTGCGCATAAGATAAGATTGCTTTGCAAGTAATAATAATACAGGGAGGTGGCTAAAACCCAGAACGCATGGGCAGTACAAAACTGACTGAGTTATCATCTCTTCATGCTCTGAATCTTGTTGCCACCTTTCACTAATAAAATACTTTGTTTACGCTTCTTCCAGATTTTCTCCATTTCAACAAATACAAAATATTAGCTAGACACTGTTTCAACTGAATTATTTGGGAGCCACCGCACTTCCGTTACATAATCCTCACTTTTAGCTATTTGGTTGCTGTCCAGAACACATTTGCCAAAGAAAATGTTTTTTCATTCTTGAGCATGTACAATGTGCAAACCAAAAAAAAATCCACACATAGAAGAACGACCCAAAGCAGAATAAAAATTATACTATTCTGAGCAAAGCATTCAGACTGCTCAGGTAAAGCCCAGAGGACCCTTTCCAAAGCTTTGTGTGTGGGGAAACACATTCACCCTCATAAAAGAGCATTCGGAAACGTGCTCCCCACCGTGCGCGCAGCTGAAAGTGCGCATCTGAGAGCCACCTGCTGTGTTAGCCATGGGGAAAGGCTCCGTTTGGAAATCTGACACATGTATTAAGGCATTGCCAAAAAAAAGGCTCTGGGAAGGTCTGCGGGTACACATTACCCCAGCACCCCTGTGCTGCTCGGGCATGTTGAAAGTTGCCCCTTTAAATGACTTTGGATAATTTTTGGGCTTCTTTTTGCACAGGGATATTAGTTAAAAATTGTACAGAATTCAGCTCTGCTTGAATGAGCCTTTTCAGTTATCCACAGAACAGACAAGGACAGGTACAGCAGAGGCGGCAGCAGAGCAAACTTCAGACACTGCCCCACTGCAGAACAGATACAGCAGAGGCAGCAGAGCAAACTTCAGACACTGTCCCACTGCAGAACAGATACAGCAGAGGTGGCAGCAGAGCAAACTTCAGACACTGCCCTACTGCAGAACAGATACAGCAGAGGTGGCAGCAGAGCAAACTTCAGACACTGCCCCACTGAAGAACAGATACAGCAGAGGCGGCAGCAGAGCAAACTTCAGACACTGCCCTACTGCAGAACAGATACAGCAGAGGTGGCAGCAGAGCAAACTTCAGACACTGCCCCACTGCAGAACAGATACAGCAGAGGTGGCAGCAGAGCAAACTTCAGACACTGCCCTACTGCAGAACAGATGCAGCAGAGGTGGCAGCAGAGCAAACTTCAGACACTGCCCTACTGCAGAACAGATACAGCAGAGGTGGCAGCAGAGCAAACTTCAGACACTGCCCCACTGAAGAACAGATACAGCAGAGGCGGCAGCAGAGCAAACTTCAGACACTGCCCCACTGCAGAACAGATACAGCAGAGGTGGCAGCAGAGCAAACTTCAGACACTGCCCCACTGAAGAACAGATACAGCAGAGGTGGCAGCAGAGCAAACTTCAGACACTGCCCTACTGCAGAACAGATACAGCAGAGGTGGCAGCAGAGCAAACTTCAGACACTGCCCCACTGCAGAACAGATACAGCAGAGGCAGCAGAGCAAACTTCAGACACTGCCCTACTGCAGAACAGGTACAGCAGAGGTGGCAGCAGAGCAAACTTCAGACACTGCCCCACCGCAGAACAGGTACAGCAGAGGCAGCAGCAGAGCAAACTTCAGACATAAGAACATAAGAAAATGCCATACTGGGTCAGACCAAGGGTCCATCAAGCCCAGCATCCTGTTTCCAACAGTGGCCAATCCAGGCCATAAGAACCTGGCAAGTACCCAAAAACTAAGTTTATTCCATGTAACCATTGCTAATGGCAGTGGCTATTCTCTAAGTGAACTTCAGACACTGCCCCACTGCAGAACAGATACAGCAGAAGCAGCAGCAGAGCAAACTTCAGACACTGCCCCACCGTAGAACAGGTACAGCAGAGGTGGCAGCAGAGCAAACTTCAGACACTGCCCTACTGCAGAACAGGTACAGCAAAGGTGGCAGCAGAGCAAACGTCAGACACTGCCCCACTGCAGAACAGATACAGCAGAGGTGGCAGCAGAGCAAACTTCAGACACTGCCCTACTGCAGAACAGATACAGCAGAGGTGGCAGCAGAGCAAACTTCAGACACTGCCCCACTGAAGAACAGATACAGCAAAGGCGGCAGCAGAGCAAACTTCAGACACTGCCCCACTGCAGAACAGATACAGCAGAGGTGGCAGCAGAGCAAACTTCAGACACTGCCCCACTGCAGAACAGATACAGCAGAGGTGGCAGCAGAGCAAACTTCAGACACTGCCCTACTGCAGAACAGATGCAGCAGAGGTGGCAGCAGAGCAAACTTCAGACACTGCCCTACTGCAGAACAGATACAGCAGAGGTGGCAGCAGAGCAAACTTCAGACACTGCCCCACTGAAGAACAGATACAGCAGAGGCGGCAGCAGAGCAAACTTCAGACACTGCCCCACTGCAGAACAGATACAGCAGAGGTGGCAGCAGAGCAAACTTCAGACACTGCCCCACTGCAGAACAGATACAGCAGAGGTGGCAGCAGAGCAAACTTCAGACACTGCCCTACTGCAGAACAGATACAGCAGAGGTGGCAGCAGAGCAAACTTCAGACACTGCCCCACTGCAGAACAGATACAGCAGAGGCAGCAGAGCAAACTTCAGACACTGCCCTACTGCAGAACAGGTACAGCAGAGGTGGCAGCAGAGCAAACTTCAGACACTGCCCCACCGCAGAACAGGTACAGCAGAGGCAGCAGCAGAGCAAACTTCAGACATAAGAACATAAGAAAATGCCATACTGGGTCAGACCAAGGGTCCATCAAGCCCAGCATCCTGTTTCCAACAGTGGCCAATCCAGGCCATAAGAACCTGGCAAGTACCCAAAAACTAAGTTTATTCCATGTAACCATTGCTAATGGCAGTGGCTATTCTCTAAGTGAACTTCAGACACTGCCCCACTGCAGAACAGATACAGCAGAAGCAGCAGCAGAGCAAACTTCAGACACTGCCCCACCGTAGAACAGGTACAGCAGAGGTGGCAGCAGAGCAAACTTCAGACACTGCCCTACTGCAGAACAGGTACAGCAAAGGTGGCAGCAGAGCAAACGTCAGACACTGCCCCACTGCAGAACAGATACAGCAGAGGCGGTAGAAGTACAAGCTTCACACACAATACTGCCCTGTGGTGGTCTTCATCTGTGTAATTTCTGTTTTCATCGCATCTATCACCTACCATATCGTTGTTAGGGATTTTTATACTGTTTTCTAACGTTGCTTCACTGTTTGTGGAAAAGGCTCTGTCCGTAATGCCTAGTCTACCTTTGAGAAAAAGGTTTGCCATTAGAGCAACTCAAGAAGACTTGGAAGAAGAAGACGTACATGGTCATTGTCACCTCTGGATAATTATTCCATCAATCTAATAACAGGGATCACAGCCTGCAAGAAATCTTTCCTGACCCCCAAGCAAACCTGCTCAAGGCTTGGAGATTCCAAGCCATTTTTCATTTTCAGGTGCATTGTGTGGGTGGGAAAAACCCAGGTTTACTGAGCAATCCCCTAGTGCAGAGCTTCTAAACTAGTGTGTCACCAAACACCGGCAGGTGTGTGGCGTCTCCCGGTGTCCCACAGTCCCATTGTATTTTCCTTCTCCCTTTTTCCAGCCCCCGCGGGCCAATTGGAAGCCTCCTTTCTTCCTACCCCCACTGCCCAGTGGGAAGTCTCCTTTATTCTGCCTGCCCCCGTGCAGGCCAATCAGAAGCCTCCTCCTTTCTACCTTCCAGTGGGAGTAGGAAGAAGGGAGGAAGCCTTTGATTGGCCGGTGAGGCAGGCATCACATAGCCCGGGGGGTGGAGTGGGAGGAATGGCAGTGTCGAACCCCAACGAAGCAAGGCCGCCACGGGAGCCCATCCCCGTGGTGGTGAAGAGGAAAACCCAACCCCTGACCAAGCAAGGCTGCCACGGGAGCCCATCCCTGTGGCGGCAAAGAGGAAACCCAACCCCGACCAAACAAGGCCGCCACGGGAGCCCATCCCCGTGGTGGTGAAGAGGAAAACCCAACCCCTGACCAAGCAAGGCTGCCACGGGAGCCCATCCCAGTGGCAGCAAAGAGGAAACCCGACCCTGACTGAGGGCACCACGAGAGCCCATCTCTGTGGCGACGTATAAAGAAAGCCCGCTGGAGTAAAGCTGCGGCAGAACTGGAGCTGATCCCTGCAGTGAAGGAAGAAGTTCTTTTTGGTTAGAGCTTGTGTTTGTGGGTGTGAATGGGTGCCTAAGTGAGAGCTTGTGTTTGTGGGTGTGAATGGATGCATGGGTGAGAGCTTGTGTGAGTGGGTGTGTGGGTGTGAATGGAAGCCTGGGTGTGAATCGGTGCCAGGGTGAGAGCTGGTGTGAATGGGTGCAAGAGCATTTGTGTGTGATCGAGAGCTTGTATATAAGCCATGAGTGTGATTGAGAGAGAGACTGGTCAGGAAGAATATTGGTGTGAGAGAGACCAAGACTGGTCATGGGGTCTAATTGTGTGTGTGACTATGTGTGTGTGTGACTGTGTGACTGTGACTGGTTGTGGGCGCTAAGGAAGAGGACTGTGAGGACAGAGCTTCGGCAGCCCTTGCTGCTTCTGGTGAGTGCTATTGGCCTGGAAGGGAAAGGAGTAGGAGAACTGCTGGAGAGGGTAAGTAAAGGTGGCTTTTTAAATTTATTTTTCTTAATTGACTGCCATTTTAATTATTGGGTATTATGCGATGTCTGCTGTTTTGAAATATTTTATTGATATTTGGATATGTTTTAATAATTTTTATGAGTTTTTAATTGTTGGACATTATTCTGTTCAGCAGCTGTTTTGTAACATTTTTAGTATAGCTTTACAATTATTTCTGTGTGGGGCTCTATAGCATCTTGGCTTATTCTGTTTTCCCAGTAGGAAATGTATTAGTGTTTAGGGCCTGGTTTAATAGTTGTAAAACTTAGATAGGGTTGTTACTGTTGAGTGTGTTCCATAATACAGGTGTAACTTTGTGCGGGTTAGTTTGTGTGCATTATTGCAAATCCTGAGAGTCTGTTAGGTGCTATATTTCTCTTTCCATTTCTCCAGGTTCGCACTGCATGCAGAGTGGCTTTTTTGGTTTTCCATTCCAGTTTCCGTCTCCATATTTATAATTTGTGGTTTTTCTGTACTTGGTGAAGGGTGTGTGACCGAGGTGAGGTATTTAACTAGCATGTAGGCATTTGTATCAATCTTATTTGTTGTGTTTTCTCAATAGGATATGCATTAGTGATAAATTACTGTCTTTTCATAAGGAAGGCTATTTTCCCTGGTAGTAAAAGGAGTTTGTTTTGCTTTTATTGGGATGTCATCAGAACCAGAATATCTTTTTTGTATGGTGAGTTGTACAGGGTAATAACCTAGATCTGCTCTGTACTCATTGCTGGGGGTTGAGGGGATTCCTGTGGATGCAGAGTGCATGTTTACATTTAGCCCTGTGATGGTCACATGTTCAGTGTGTCGCGCATGTGAGAACCATCTGTCAGGTGTGTCCCGGCCAAAAAAAGGTTGAGAACCACTGCCCTAATATACGCAAAATAAAACAGTTTAAGAGTTAAAATGTAAAGAACATTTCAGATGTGATCCATCTTTGACGGTTAGCTGCTAGTTATCAGGCTTTTTTCCTAAGTAGTGTGCAGGCCCAGACTAAATCTGGGAGGAGGTCTTCTCTCTGAATGCACCTGGTAAAAAAAAAAAGAAACCCTTCTCCTGCAGGCACTCGCACAAAACCCTCTTCTTGCATTGCATTTCGTCACAACGCCAGTCCAGCTTTGTTGTGCTCCTGTTCTGCAGAGTAGCGCTGAGTAATGTATTATCCTGGTCTTGGAAGGGGCTGGCAGTGGCGTTGTTTGAACACGGATGGGGGGGCTTGGCAAAGATTTATTTTTATGCCCTTGTACACCCACAGAGCAGAGCCCCCCCCCCCCCCCCCCCCCCCAGGAGAACAGCTATGAAAGCTCTCTACATGTTAAAGAGTTAACAAAAGAAGGCAGGAAAACATTCATCTTCTTTGTGCCTGTCAGCAGGTTTTGGTACAGAAAGATGGCACATTCCATTCCCATTCATGAAAAGCAAAGATTTTCCTGTTTCCGAAGTAAGGTGTTTCTTTCCCTCCCCACTGGAGATGGAGGTCTTAGCATGAAAGACCAATAAACTGGCAGAGCAGTAACTTCATAAATAAGAGCCAAGGAAGGGAGCTGAAACCTTGGGGCTCCCACTATCCCAGAGCTATCCTCTCAGCTGATCTGGGCTTCTCTTCCACCTAATTCAATTCTCTTTTGTTTACTTGCTGATTTATTTTGCCACATTCTCTCTCTCTCTCTCTCTCTCTCTGTGTATTGGTATAACATAATATAATTTAGAGCCAGGAAAAAATAGCAAGGTGATGTTCTTTATTATCCTATCTAGGCACTGTAATTGACCATATTTGTGTAGCAAGAGCTAGTAAGCAGCTTTTTATAAAGCAGTTTTTACAACAGGCAGTGCTCAGCATGAGGTTAGTTAGTTACTAGCTCCCATCACTCAAATGTTCCTAGTGCTAAATCGTCACTGGTTCCTGTCACCCTAGTTATAGACATCCCAGTGGTTACAGTAAAGTTACTCCAGATTACCCCTGGGGTGGCTTCATGCATGTTTCTGTAAAGCGCATAGAATTCAATCTGGATGAAAAGGGGGTGGTATCTGCAGAAAGCTGAGCTGGGAGGGTACAGAATCCATGCACATATACATTAGTCCCTGGAAAGTTAACCGGAAGCCACCAAACAGCTGCATTTTTCCATGGAAACCTGCAGACTTCTTGTCCAGCTAGCAGATTTGCCCACAGTGACACTTTTCAGTGGATCTATAGTCCAGGCGTGGGGGTGGGCCCTGCAGCTCGATGGTACACAGCAGTGTGGCAAATCAGAGGTATTGCGCTGTGGATAGCTCCGTAGAGCCCTTCTAGTGCTATGCTTCTTCATGCTTTTTCTTCACGCTTTTTCAATGTTGATTGTAAACCGGCATGATATGTCCTATGAATGTCGGTATATTTTAAAAGCATTTAAATAAATAAATAAATAAATAAATAAATAAATATGCCTGAAGAAGAGTGGGTGCCATTCAGGCCAGGTGACACTGTGGTGAGACTTAGGGGATTATTCAAGCATTTAAGCAAATGAGAGATTATTGGGCCATTCCAGGGCTGGAATGAGGTGGATGTGTGTCATCCTGTACAATGAATCTTGCTTTGCTGACTCTTTGCTGTAAAAAGCTTTACAATGTATCACTTTTACAAATGCAAGATTATTTTTTTCTAACATCCTTTTCCTCCATTATAAATTACAGTTTTTGGATCACATCACAAACTAACATGGTGTACATCACTGGATTATTATGAAATGGTGACCCTTTGTATCCATCCTGGGATAAATAATTCCACCTGACGGGGGAAAATCAGGTACTGCCAAGCAGAATTTCTGGTTTGCACTGAGGTCTTCCTAGACACAGCAGGATCCAGGGTCTGTGATATGACTTAGTTCCTGGAGAAAGATTTGAGGAGTCCTGGCTTTTTTTTATTTATCTGTTTACATTTGTATCTCACCTAATCACAGTGGCCCTCTAGGCGAGTAGCAGTAGACTCCTCCCTTCCCTACCCCCATCTCCCCTGATGCATTATGGTCTCTGTAGTGCTGATTAAAAATGAAAACAGAGACTACAAATCCCACAGTGCACTGGAAATCAGTTAAAACAACACGACTGGCAATAAAGTGACCCAGAAGAAACCTGGTGCTATTGCAACATAAAGTCTGGAACCAGGAATTTAGAAGGTGAAAAACATTGTTTACAAACCGTGGTTCTTACAAATGATTAGCAAAGAGGCAGTAAATTTAAAAATAGGGCATTGCTCGTTTTATACAGTGCTGCAGACATGCACAAGCTCTCTCTGCTATATCCACTCTGTGCCATGGCTGGAGATCTCACCTGATCCAGGTCAGCCCCAATAGGCTTCTTCATTACATTCATGAGCGGGTAATTAGTACTGGTCCCACAGATGCAATTTGGCAGAACCAGGACTGGATCAGCCTGTCAGGACAAGTGGAAACCTCAACCATGAAAAAACATATGGTAGGACGGATGTTACTGCATGTCTGATCTGAATTACTGCATACAACCAGGTAAACATTGTGGCACCAGAACAAGAAGCGATGAAGCCAAAATATCCCTGTACAGTAGGGCGACTGTGAGTACACATGTGTAATCTGTCCCATCACAGCAGGCTCTTTACACGTTTAAATCCAGGTACAGATGGACGGAGGATGAATGGTGCAGCAGTCCTTACTTCTCAATAACTGTCTGTCTGAATGATTGCTGGCTCCCTAGGCTGTCCCAGCTGCTCAGGATGTCAGCTGGAGGAGGCTGCGCTCTGAAATGTGTGATACCCTTTGAGACCTACAGGTGGTGCTGTGCTCCATCTCGTTCAGCTCCAGACGGCTGGCCATGGCGGGGAGGGGCCCTGACAGGGCTTGTGGTTCCACTCGTTTTACTTGCCTTTGCCCATCATCCTCAGCTGAAGAAAAGGAATGGGCTGCTGTCTGCAATTCTGCATGCCTGGCTGGCAATCGATTTAAAGGAAGTGTGGCCTCTGAGTGCCTTCTTTTCCTGGGCTACAGAAAGGCTTGGATGGGAAGGACCAGCTGTGCTGCATCACAGCCCTTCTGAGCAGGAGCCACTGCAGGGATCCAGGTCCCCAAAAGCACTGGATCTGGTCCTGATTTCTCATCTTCCTCTCTCTCCCACCTTCAGATGTGTTTAGAAGATGTAAGGCCTAAGGAGAAGCGGACTCTGGAAACTGCTCTGCCCCAAGATGTGTGAGAGAAAACGAATTCCACTTCCCACATAGTGCATTTTGCAAAGAATTGTGTTTATGCTTGTGCAAGGAAGAAGGTGTTTTAGGGTCAGTGAACAGTTCCCCTTAATCCCCCTGTATAGGAGATACAACCCAGCAGAGTTGGAGAGACCCCCCCTTCCCCCCCCCCCCCCTCTGCTCTGGTTAATTCCCCCCTCCCCACATATACACACTAAAGCCAGATATGAACAGAAAAGGAAAAAAGCCATCCCTGCTCCCTCCAGAGTTTCCAACATACGGCTCGATCCAGTAAGGCCGCGGTAAAAACAGTGAGGTAGTGTCAGGCGCACCCTTCCTCCCCGCACGCACAGTTCTCTTCACTAACTCCCCGATACTCTCCTCTAATCGCATGCAAATGCATGCCGCGGCTGTGCAGCGTTAGGGAAGGGTTATGCCCGCGCAACCCATTTTACTGTATAGGCGCTGTAACAGCGCCTATACAGTAACCTGGGTGCGCTGGTACCTGTCATTTCAAATGACATTTGAAATGACAGGCACCAGGAAGTGTTAAAAAAGTTTAAAAAGTGTAAAAAACAAAAAACCTGTGTGTTATATAAAAAAATAAAACAATTTTAAATACCTGTCGGAGGGCCGTGGGTCCAGGCGGCCGGTGGGCGGCGGGCAGCCATCAGCGGCATCCGGTAGTCCCTTCTCCCTTCCTCCCCTGCCTGGATGAGCGCCAAAATCGCACGGGCGGGTCGGCAGCGGGGGGGGGGGGGGCGGCAGCAGGATCCGGGAACGGCGGGTAGGCAGCAGCGGGGTCCGGGGGGTCCGGGGCAGTGGCAGCGGGGGGGGGGGGGGCGGCAGCCGGATCTGGGAGCGGCGGGTAGGCAGCAGCGGGGTCCGGGGGGTCCGGGGCAGCGGCAGCGGGGGGGCGGCAGCAGGATCCGGGAGCGGCGGGTAGGCAGCAGCGGGGTCCGGGGGGTCCGGGGCAGCGGCAGCGGGGGGGCGGCAGCAGGATCCGGGAGCGGCGGGTAGGCAGCAGCGGGGTCCGGGGGTGGCAGCGAGATCCGGGGAGCCAGCAGCGGCAGCATGTTCGATCGCGCAGGCAGGTAGGTGGCAAAGTAAAGATGGCCGCCTGCACGGGAAAATCGTGCAATTGGCCGCTGAAGACGTGACGTCACACCCCGTGACGCCAAACGTCGTGACGTCACGTCTTCAGCGGCCAATTGCACGATTTTCCCGTGCAGGCGGCCATCTTTACTTTGCCACCTACCTGCCTGCGCGATCGAACATGCTGCCGCTGCTGGCTCCCCGGATCTCGCTGCCACCCCCGGACCCCGCTGCTGCCTACCCGCCGCTCCCGGATCCTGCTGCCGCCCCCCCCGCTGCCGCCCCCCCCCGCTGCCGCTGCCCCGGACCCCCCGGACCCCGCTGCTGCCTACCCGCCGCTCCCGGATCCTGCTGCCCCCCCCCCCCCCCCCCCGCTGCCGACCCGCCCGTGCGATTTTGGCGCTCATCGGATGCCGCTGATGGCTGCCCGCCGCCCACCGGCCGCCTGGACCCACGGCCCTCCGACAGGTATTTAAAATTGTTTTATTTTTTTATATAACACACATGTTTTTTGTTTTTACACTTACCATAGCAGGCCCGAGCCTTGCTACTTTTTCGTTTGTTTTTTTTTGCCCTGGTCCCGTCCGGTCTCCTGCAGCCCCGTCCGGTCCGGACGGGACTGCAGGAGACCGGACGGGACCAGGGCGGGTAAGCAATGTTTTTACCCTACACTACACTAACTCCTACTAGGGGGAGGCGGTAAACTAGCAGGTTAAGGCCGCGGCAGAACAGCGGGTTACGGAGGAGATAATATCAGCGCCCGTTACAGTATCGCAGGGGAATAGCTAATTCCTTCATTATACAGCTTTTTCGTTCATTTACATGCCGGGTGCGGAAAGGGTTATGCGTCTGTTTTCAGAAGCGATACGGACGCGTGAAACTGGACACTGTATCGCCGAACTGCCTTGCGCGCCCGAATTGTGCGCTACGAGCACGTTACAGACGGGCAATCCTCGAGCGGACGATACTGGATCGAGCTGATAAAGTGTAAAGCATAGTGCTATGACGTAACACTATACGCTTTAAATACATCCAACTAGCACCTCCAGCTGGACACAAAACAGAACAAGCACACACCTTTGGGAGATTGTTTTGTTCCTGTTCTGAAGCAATGACCTATCCACCTCAGCCTGCAGAAAACAGACTTCCTTTTTTCCACTCCTGCCTATATATATTTCTAATTCTTTGTTTATAATCATTTCAGGAATTTAACATAAGCATAAAGAAACAAAGGAAGTTCAGCAGAGACTAAAAGAACACTTTGTCAACCAGAAAGCAGCAAATAAAACCAATTAACAAGTCTTGCATAATTAGTGCACAAATCTGGGGAGGGAGCAGAAAGGGAATGTGTGACCCAGAGATGCAGGGGAGCAGCAGCCATTACTCTGTTAGACAAGAAATCAAAACAAGATATCTAACACCCTGAAACTTGATAAAACCTTGACAAGGGAAATGCAATATTAAGGTGGCCCCCAGCTGTAACTTAGGCCTTATTAACAATTTTTTTTTGTACAGCTCAGGCTTCACCTCTCAATCCCCCCATAGCTGAGGATCTGTTACACCTCGCTCCTCCTACTACCAGGGATCCTCTGAGCCCATACAAGCCTTTACCCCCTACAGCTAAGGATCCTCTGTGCTTATCCCAGGCTTTATCCCTCACTCCCCCACAGCTAAGGATCCTCTGTGCTTATCCCAGGCTTTACCCCTCACAGCTAAGGATCCTTTGTGCTTATCCCAGGCTTTACCACTAACTCCCCACAGCTAAGGATCCTCTGTGCTTATCCCAGGCTTTACCACTAACTCCCCACAGCTAAGGATCATCTCTGTGCTTATCCCAGGCTTTACCTCTCACTCCCCCACAGCTAAGGATCATCTCTGTGCTTATCCCAGGCTTTACCTCTCACTCCCTCACAGCTAAGGATCCTCTGTGCTTATCCCAGGCTTTACCTCTCACTCCCCCACAGCTAAGGATCCTCTGTGCTTATCCCAGGCTTTACCTCTTACTCCCCCACAGCTAAGGATCCTCTGTGCTTATCCCAGGCTTTACTCCTCACTCCCCCACAGCTAAGGATCCTCTGTGCTAATCCCAGGCTTTACCTCTCACTCCCCCACAGCTAAGGATCCTCTGTGCTTATCCCAGGCTTTACCCCTCACTCCCCCACAGCTAAGGATCTTCTGTGCTTATCCCAGGCTTTACCTCTTAATCCCTCACAGCTAAGGATCCTCTGTGCTAATCCCAGGCTTTACCTCTCACTCCCCCACAGCTAAGGATCCTCTGTGCTTATCCCAGGCTTTACCTCTCACTCCCCCACACCTAAGGATCCTCTGTGCTAATCCCAGGCTTTACCTCTCACTCCCCCACAGCTAAGGATCCTCTGTGCTTATCCCAGGCTTTACCTCTTACTCCCTCACAGCTAAGGATCCTCTGTGCTAATCCCAGGCTTTACCTCTCACTCCCCCTACAGCTAAGGATCGTCTGTGCTTATCCCAGGCTTTACCCCTCACTCCCCCACAGCTAAGGATCCTCTGTGCTTATCCCAGGCTTTACCTCTCACTCCCCCACAACTAAGGATCCTCTGTGCTTATCCCAGGCTTTACCTCTTACTCCCTCACAGCTAAGGATCCTCTGTGCTTATCCCAGGCTTTACCCCTCACTCCCTCACAGCTAAGGATCCTCTGTGCTTATCCCAGGCTTTACCCCTCACTCCCCTACAGCTAAGGATCCTCTGTGCTTATCCCAGACTTTACCCCTCACTCCCCCTCAGCTAAGGATCTTCTGTGCTTATCCCAGGCTTTACCCCTCACTCCCTCCCTCCCACAGCTAAGGATCCTCTGTGCTTATCCCAGGCTTTACTCCTCACTCCCCCACAGCTAAGGATCCTCTGTGCTTATCCCAGGCTTTACCCCTCACTCCCCCACAGCTAAGGATCCTCTGTGCTTATCCCAGGCTTTACCCCTCACTCCCTCCCACAGCTAAGGATCCTCTGTGCTTATCCCAGGCTTTACTCCTCACTCCCCCACAGCTAAGGATCCTCTGTGCTTATCCCAGGCTTTACCCCTCACTCCCTCACAGCTAAGGATCCTCTGTGCTTATCCCAGGCTTTACCCCTCACTCCCCCACAGCTAAGGATCCTCTGTGCTTATCCCAGGCTTTACCCCTCTCTCCCCCACAGCTAAGGATCCTCTGTGCTTATCCCAGGCTTTACCCCTCACTCCCTCACAGCTAAGGATCCTCTGTGCTTATCCCAGGCTTTACCCCTCACTCCCCCACAGCTAAGGATCCTCTGTGCTTATCCCAGGCTTTACCTCTCACTCCTCCACAGCTAAGGATCCTCTGTGCTTATCCCAGGCTTTACCCCTCACTCCCCCACAGCTAAGGATCTTCTGTGCTTATCCCCGGCTTTACTCCTCACTCCCCCACAGCTAAGGATCCTCTGTGCTTATCCCAGGCTTTACCCCTCACTCCCTCACAGCTAAGGATCCTCTGTGCTTATCCCAGGCTTTACCCCTCACTCCCCCACAGCTAAGGATCCTCTGTGCTTATCCCAGGCTTTACCCCTCACTCCCCCACAGCTAAGGATCCTCTGTGCTTATCCCAGGCTTTACCCCTCACTCCCCCAGTACTAAGGATCCTCTGCCCTTCACTGCCCCCAGCATTGAGGATTCTCTACATTTGTCCCAAGCTTTCTGGATAAATCTTTGTTGTATTTCAAGCCCTTAGCAGACAGCTGCTGTTTGATGTAGAGAGGAGAGGTGGGAATTAGAATTTGCTAAGTGGTGAGGAAAGGGTTAATGGTGACACCTTCACAGATTACTCAGTATTGTAAATGCTGCTTCTGTTTTTTTCTCCTAACAATTTCCCTGCCTGCTTGTTTTATTTCCTCCCTTTCACTTTTGATTTCCTCCATAAATTTTGCAGATCCAACCTGACGCTGATTTTCGTTTGTTTATGATAATGTGGCAATTCTGCACACTGATATACAAACACAAGAGAGACAATTACAGACCCAAATGCCTGCCATTTGTCAACTGGAGCGCAGCCGCCCTGCCAGTGCTGGGAGCTGGAGGGGCCCTTAATGGCGCTGGGGGTTAAGGCTGCCTCACTGTAAACCAGAAAAGCAGATGTTACGTTGCACTGCTCTTATTGTTCTCTGCCTTTCCATCAACCATGTATACACATACAAGCACACAATCCTCTCACGCACACATTCACACATAAGCACATGGTCCTCACATACATCTGTGCACATTCACATACAAGCACAATTCTCTCACACACACATTCACACATAAGCACACTGGTCCTCACATACATCTGTGCACATTCACATACAAGCACACAATCCTCTCACACACACATTCACACATAAGCACACTGGTCCTCACATACATCTGTGCACATTCACATACAAGCACACAATCCTCTCACACATACATTCACACATAAGCACACTGGTCCTCACATACATCTGTGCACATTCACATACAAGCACACAATCCTCTCACACACACATTCACACATAAGCACACTGGTCCTCACATACATCTGTGCACATTCACATACAAGCACACAGTCTCTCTCACACACACATTCACACATAAGCACACTGGTCCTCACATACATCTGTGCACATTCACATGCAAGCACACAGTCTCTCTCACACACACATTCACACATACAAGCACACAGTCTCTCTCTCACACACACTCACATATAAGCACACTTTCTCACATACATCTGTGCACATTCACATGCAAGCACACAGTCTCTCACACACACATTCACACATACAAGCACACAGTCTCTCTCACACACACATTCACACATACAAGCACACTGTTTTTCACATACATCTGTGCACATTCACATGCAAGCACACAGTCTCTCTCACACACACATTCACACATACAAGCACACAGTCTCTCTCACACACACACTCACACATAAGCACACTGGTCCTCACATACATCTGTGCACATTCACATGCAAGCAAACTCTCTCTCACACACTCAAGCAATTTCTCATCTGTTTTTTTGTTTCCACGTTTCTTGTAACAACCCAAATCCAGATCTTCAAGCATTACACGGGCATTTAGGAAGTGTCCTAAACCCAGGGTGCAGTACAACAAATTGCGTATAGGTACAATGAATCCCTGTCTAGGAGTTGCAAACATGGACCTTATGTGTATGGTAATTCTGCCTCATGCTTGTGATGGCGGTGTGGATTTTACAGCACTCGGTATCAGGCCGGAGCCCAGGTTTGGGCGCGCGTTTTTGATGCGCTAGCTTTACTCCTTATACAGTAAGGGGTAATAGCACGTTGAAAATGCGCGTCCAACCCCCCCGAACCTAATAGCGCCCGCAACATGGAAATGCATGTTGATGGCCCTATTGGTTATTCCCGCGCGATTCAGAAAGTAAAATGTGCAGCCAAGCCACACATTTTATTTTCAGAAATTAGCGCCTACCAAAAGGTAGGTGTTAATTTCTGCCGGCGCCAGGGAAGTGCACAGAAAGCAGAAAAAACTGCTTTTCTGTGCACCCTCAGCCAAATCATAGCGATATTAAGTCAGAGGCCCCAAAAGTAAAAAAAAATTAAAAATCGCCCGCGGCCCGCAAGACGGACGCTCAATTATGCCGGCGTCCATTTTCCGAACGCGTGGCTGTCAGCGGGTTTGAGAACAGACACCTGCAAAATTGAGCGTCGGCTGTCAAACCCCACTGACAGCCGCCGCTCCTGTCCAAAAGGAGGCACTAGGGATGCGCTAGTGTCCCTAGCGCCTCCTTTTACCATGGGCCCTAATTTGCATAGGCCACCCTCCTGAATCGTGCGCCCAGGAGAGTGGCCTGTGCACGTGCCGGGAGAGCGGGCGTGCGCCCCCTCTCCCACGCGTTTTTCTGTATCGGCCTGTAATTTAGTAGATGTATTTACATATCTTCTCTGAATAGCATAGTTCTCCCATCTCTGTGAAGAAGATGTAATGGGTGTAGTATACATGCAATAAATGTGTGGGAAGTTATAGCAGGTGAGGAATAAGATATGCTTCTTGGCCTTGTTGGTTTATAATTTTGCTCTTATTCCATGGTCTCCTTTCTTACTGTCTAGTTTAGAGGGTAATTTTCATGTGTTTTACCCACATAAAGCAAGCAGTGGGCATATTTTACCCAATGGGGAGAAAGGGCCTTCCTGAGGGTGGGTTTGATTTTCATATCCCTCAGGTACTTTTGTCAGCCAGGCTGCACACACTTACATAGTAGGTACCAAGGTCACAGGTACTTTTGGACTTGAGGACTTTGTGGGTTCAGTTTTCAAAGGCAAAGTGCAGGAATTGATAAAATTGTAAGAATAACATATTCTCTCCTTGTGGCTACATTGGTTTTATTTTTTTTTCAGCAGGGTGAGGGGGGGGAGGGAGAATAAAACAAGACATATTTCACCATGACCCCCCATTTGGAAAGTCCACTGCTAAAGCTGTTCTTGCCACCATCTTCACTGTGGTCCCTGCATGGGCTCTGGCCAGGGTTTTTATAATTCCCGAGATTCCTGAGGGCGGATGCGGCTTTGCAAGAAAACATTACACGCTACACCTGACAAATAAAAATAGAACTGGAAAGAAAAGCCGAGATCTTAAAAGATCTTTAACTGCTACCAGAATTCTCGAAAACCATGGGGGGGGGGA
Organism: Rhinatrema bivittatum; assembly: GCF_901001135.1. Lineage (NCBI taxonomy): Eukaryota > Metazoa > Chordata > Amphibia > Gymnophiona > Rhinatrematidae > Rhinatrema > Rhinatrema bivittatum. The sequence continues at coordinate 6,415,726 of NC_042626.1, read as the reverse complement.
GTTGCAAATACTGCTGCTTTAACAACCAGACAATAAAAATAAAAAAAAGCCTTTGTTGGAACAGTCATAATATGAAGGAACCACAGCTGTTATAGAAGCCATGAAAGAGAGCTCAACAACCATTTTATGAAGTTACTGCAGTCCGCAAACAAACTTACTACAGCTATTGTATAAACTGACCACAGTCAATGTATAAACTGACCACAGCCCTTGCATAAATACTTGACTGTTAAATAAATATAAAGGAGATCTGTTTACATGAGGCTCCCTTGTGCTCTGCCTCACCCCCTCCATCATTTCCCCTCACTCATAGTCCTTAACTGCCGCGTAATCAGAATTGTAGTAATATTTATCTAGTGCACCCTTCTCTGCATGAGACAACTCACAAAACTGCAGATTGTAATCCCTAAGGCTTTGAGGAGGAGCCAGCCCTCGTCTGAGATGAGGTTTCTAAGAGCAGTGCTAGGCACTAGGCAGAGGTAAAACAACACTGAGCACAGTTCAGCATTTTCAGTAGCACTTGCTGTGGCACAATTGTTGAAAAGTGAAAATAGGGTGACTGGGGAGGGGGTTAAATGGCTGAGGGTGCTTCCTGACCCTTGAGGTCACCCCAGAAGGATCAATAAGATCCCATTTCTTTTAACCTGGCAGTGTCTGATGGTGGTTTGGTGGAGCTGCCAGCAGAAGGTGCTATGGGTGCTGGGTGCAGTGCAGAGATGGGCCAGATGAGCCAAGACTGCTGGGGCGGGGGAACCTGTTTGGGTTTTAAACCTGGGAAAGGGATGTGTAGCCTCGGGAAACAGCAGCAGGGCCTCATTTTGTGTGTGTGATTGCACAGGGCACCATACGCAAGGGGCACATTTCTTGCACTATGGCAGACCTGCAGTGGCACTGTCCAAAGCTTCTTTCAGCATCCATGCCACCTCAGCCAAATCCTACTCCCCTTCCCCAATAGGGGGTGTCAGTGAGCAGCATTTACCTGTCTGCCTCTTCCTCTGAACTGCTCTGGACCCCACAGTCCCTGCCTGATTCAGATTTTATAGTGAAGTCGCAGAGTTGGTAAGAAGTGCTGCTCTCTTTCTGCTGGTCGGAAAGGATTGCGTCTGGGGAGGGGAAGCAAGAAGAAGCTGCTGGCAGAGCTACCCCAGCTCCAGGAGCCAGGAGAAAAGACCCCCCTCCCCCTGGCACTCTAGTCATGGTGGGAAGAGGGAGATGGCAGAAAGACATGATTGTGAGAAGGGGCAAATAAGGCAGCTAAATCACTACCCTGCCCTCTGAGGTGGTGAGCACAAAAACAGTGCACAAATTCAAAAGAGCATGGGATAAACACATAAGAACATAAGAAAATGCCATACTGGGTCAGACCAAGGGTCCATCAAGCCCAGCATCCTGTTTCCAACAGTGGCCAATCCAGGCCATAAGAACCTGGCAAGTACCCAAAAACTAAGTCTATTCCATGTAACCATTGCTAATGGCAGTGGCTATTCTCTAAGTGAACTTAATAGCAGGTAATGGACTTCTCCTCCAAGAGGTGGCTCCCTGAAGGCCTGAGGATGCCAGTGAAGAAAAGAGTACATGGGAGCATGGAGCAGCAGTTACTGCCCTTAACCGGAAGGCATGGGGATTGCTACCCTTAACCAATTACCTTTGATGATTTACACACAACTGCAATATCCCTCTCTGCTTTGATGGCGGGGTGGGGAAAAAAGGGGATTGGATTCCAAAGACAACCAACGCTGGGCCTGGACTTTTATGGTCTGAGGTAGTGATACTCAAGGTGGTGGCCTGGATTGCAAATTGGTTGACGGACAGAAGACAATGTGTGATGGTTAATAGAACTTACTCTGAAGAGAGAGCAGTGTTGAGCAGAGTGCAGCAGGGGTCGGTGTTGGGACCGGTCCTGTTCAATATCTTTGTGAGTGACATTGCAGAAGGGATAGAGGGTAAGGTTTGTCTTTTTGCGGATGACACTAAAATCTGCAATAGAGTGGACACGCCGGAAGGAGTGGAGAGAATGAGACGGGAAGGAAGCTAGAAGAGTGGTCAAAGACATGGCAGCTGAGATTCAATGCCAAGAAGTGCAGAGTCATGCATATGGGGTATGGAAATCCAAATGAGCTGTATTCGATGGGGGGAGAAGGGCTGATGTGCACGGAGCAGGAGAGAGACCTTGGGGTGATAGTGTCTAATGATCTGAAGTTGGCGAAACAATGTGACAAGGCGATAGCTAAAGCCAGAAGAATGCTGGGCTGCAAGAGAGATGAATATCGAGTAAGAAAAGGGAAGTGATTATCCCCTTGTACACATCCTTGGTGAGGCCTCAACTGGAGTACTGTGTTCAGTTCTGGAGACCGTATCTCCGAAGGGCCAGAGACAGGATGGAGGCGGTCCAGAGAAGGGTGACCAAAAAGGTGGAGGGTCTTCATCGAATGACTTATGAGGAGAGATTGAAGAATCTAAATATGTACACCCTGGAGGAAAGGAGGAGCAGAGGTGATATGATACAGACTTTCAGATACTTGAAAGGTTTCAACGATCCAAAGACAACGTCAAACCTTTTCCGTCAGAAAAAAATCAGCAGAACCCGGGGTCATGATTTGAAGCTCCAAGGAGGAAGACTCAGAACTAATGTCAGGAAGTATTTCTTCATGGAGAGGGTGGTGGATGCCTGGAATGCCCTTCCAGAGGAAGTGGTGAAGACCAGAAGTGTGAAGGACTTCAAAGGAGCGTGGGATAAACACTGTGGATCCATAAAGTCTAGAGGACGTGAATGAAGAGCAGGTGGCTCGCGGGAATGACGGCTACTACCTGGAGAATAATACCCTTATTCAATAAACATACACACGATTAATGCGATTCCAACATTGCTCCAAGCTTCAACGGCAAGAGGAATGTGAAAAAAGATTTGCATTCACAAAAAGCGGGGGAGTAGCTTGCTTGTTACGGTGGTTACTATCCCAAACCAAATAAGCTTGATACTTCACTTTCAATGCATAACCAGCATAGCTCTCTGCTTCAACGGCAGGGGAGAAAGTCTGATACTACGTGCATATCCAGCATAGCTCTCTGCTTCAACGGCAGGGGAGAAAGTCTGATACTACGTGCATATCCAGCAAAGCTCTCTGCTTCTACGGCAGGAGAGAAAGTCTGATACTACGTGCATATCCAGCAACGCTCTCTGCTTCTATGGCAGGGGAGAAAGTCTGATACTACGTGCATATCCAGCATAGCTCGCTGCTTTTACGGCAGGGGAGAAAGTCTGATACTGCGTGCATATCCAGCATAGCTCTCTGCTTCAACGTCGGGGGGAAATGAAGAAAAGTGGATCTCAACAACCAACAGGGACTGAGTCGCATAGTCTGGGTAGACAAATGGGCATGGGTGTAGCTTGCTTATTGCGGCGGTTACTTCCCCTAACTAATTAAGCTATATATTACACTTAGATGCAGCTCCAACACTGCTCCTTGCATTAATGGTGGGGGTGGAAGGGAAATAGAACCAAAGGGTTACTAAGAGCCAAGAGTAACAGATAAGTATGAGAAAAAAAGAAGTGTGAAGCTTGCTGGGCAGACTGGATGGGCCATTTGGTCTTCTTCTGCCGTCATTTCTATGTTTCTATGTTACTCTGACACTGGGGATAAAGCTACAGCCAAGACCAAGAGCATCAGGAAGGCTTCTCACCACATAGAAATGTTGCAGTAATTTTGTTATGGGTTTGACAGTTGTGTGGTCTTGCTTGCAAGTCTACTAATCTTAACAGAAGACATGGGGGTAACCTGCACGGAGCGGCAGTTAGTGCCCTTAACAGAAGACACAGGGGTAACCTGCATGGAGCGGCATTGGCTGCCCTTGGCTGACACTTAGGGGTAACCTGCACAGAATGGCAGTTGCTGCCATGGGAAGCTTGATGGGAGACTGGATGGACCATTTGGTCTTTTTCTGCCAGCAATGTTAGCCTGGGCTTGCAGAACTACAAAAGTGCCCCTTGCACAGGGTGTGCTGTGCGGGCACACCAAAGTGGATGGGGGAGAGGCCACATTTTCACTCTTGCATAAGGTGTTGGCTTCTGTGTAAGTCTGCAGCCCCCTAAGGTCAGCAATGCGTTTTGCATTAGTACGAGGGGCTGAGCAACACTTTATGGCATTTAGCAATTCCCAACCCTCTGGGTGTCAGGTGCCCTGCATGCGTCCAGTGCTGGCTGGGCTTCCCACGGTTCTTGGGCATTTTGGCCTCCTCCTGCAGGGGGAGGTTTCAGCTGATGACATGCAAAAGCTGCAGTGGTGTCTGACGAGCAGGCGGTTCGGTGCTGAGCCTGCAGCCCACTTCCATTAAGATCGTCTTTGTTTTATTAAAGGCTGAACTCCCGGAGGGCATTGCTCGTACCCTGCCCCGCGCGTGACCCTGGCATCCATAAAAAAAAGAGCAGAGACGGTCCCAGCCCTTAGCCATGCCTGCTATAATTAGCTGAAGCTTGCTTCCCAGTTCTGAGTCTATTAGACATCAATAAAAAATCAAATGCAGGCGAGGAGAGGAGGCTATAAACCCAGGCTGTGTGCAAACAGCAGCAGCCGCGCTCTGTCCGCTCACGGAAGGGCTTCCTAGCCGGGGGCATAATTAAGGGATCATTTATGGGATTCCCCTCCCCCCCCCCCCCCCCCCCCATGGAGGGCTGCAGCGGAGAGAGACTGCCAAATGGGAAGAGATTGGCAAACGCCCCTCCCCCTTCATTGTCCCCCTTTCCCCCCTCTGCATTTTCACTAAAAAGCCCCCCTCTCCGTTCGCCAGCCTTTTAAAGAAACCCGCTGGCCGGCAGGAGCGGCAGCTCCCCAGCCCCCTCCCCGGCCAGGAAGGAGTTAAGCGCCGCCGTCCCCGTGGCTGTTTGTTAATGAGCCGCGCGGTGCTGGCGAGGAGGAGGGGGCGGTAGCAGCGGCAGTGCAGAGCGAGGGAGAGCGCGCAGCCGAGGCCGCTGCCGGCACGGGGGCGATCGCAGCGCTGGATCCCTGCGAAGGAGGAGCGAGCGAGCGGCTGCGCGGGCAGTGCAGGCAGGGGCGCCCCGCAGCCTCCGTGGAGGTAAGCGGCGAGATTCCGCGCACGCGGCTAACGCACGCCTCGGTTGGCGGCTCCTTTTTGGCTTTGCTGAAAATGTGCTTTTATCCCTGCAATTTCGGGCTAGTCCTGCTCCTGTGGATACTTCAGGAAGAAAATGACGCGAGAATATCGCACTTCTAAGCATAAAATAATTCCGGTGAAACTCGCACTGTTACGGAAGGCAGGGAACCGTTTCTGGGTTTCTCTCCCCCCCCAGCCCCCTTTTTTTTCTGTTCTTTCTTCCTCCTCCTCCTCTAGCTCTGTGGATCTGATTTAGCAGACACCGTAAATCAGACAGCCTCGCTCACTCTGTCTCCTGCTCCCTTTTACGGGACCCTTTCAGATGAATAATGGCTCAAGGAGAAACCAGAAAGCATCTCTTGCAAAAAAAAAAAAAAAATCACTTTGCTAGTTGTGAAAATAATAATAATTTTGCTGCTTCCAATGTGGTGTTCCGGGTAGCAAAAAGTAGAGGCAGGTATACAGGAAAGGGGAGAGTGGATATAAAAAAGCGGGATACTTTTGGAGGGGCAGCAGGGCTTGGATTGCCTTCATTCAGCAGCCGCTCATGGTTTTTTGAATGATGTTTGGGCAGGTCAGTGCAATGAATCTGACAGAGGCGATGGAGTTTGTCTTTCTTGCAGATATAGCTGTCTCCTAATGTTAGCTTAATCTGCCTGGCTGAAAGCTGGTATTCCACTGTCCAGCCAAGGACAGATTTTGTTGATGCTGTGGACGAGTTGATGAATGCTTGGTATTTGCCGTAGCCTTCACATGCAAGTGATTCTTTGTGTAAGAACAGTCAGTCTGATTATTATTATTATTTTTTTTTTCAAAACCCAGTCTTCACCTTCCTATGGAAAAAACAAACACATTTCAAAAAATCTGATCCTAAGGATATTCAATTTTAGTAACTTGTTTTCCTTATGAGGTTATGGTTTCTAATTCTTGTCAGAGTTCTGCAAAGTCTAGACCTTAATGTTCGCAATGCCATCTTATTTTTCAACTAAATAAACTAGAGTAGGTTTCTGGCATACAGGGAGGGTTTGACAAGTTTAAATATGTTAATAGTTCTATTTTGAATGTTTATGCTGTTTCATATTACCTTGCCTGTTCTTCTGGCAAGAAAAGAGCCTTAGGAATAGTTGAGGATCTTTGTATCTGCTTTATAGTAGCATGAGTTTGGGGTAAGTTTATTTGTCACAGGTCCCTCTCAAAATTCTTGCCCAGACCTTAATGAGTTTTGTGCATTTCTAAGAAGTAACTACTTAGAATCTGCAAGCAGACAGGACCGTATCCTGGTTTGGCCTCTGTTGGTAACAGGATGCTGGGCTTGATGGACCCTTAGTCCGGTCCAGTTTCTTATGTTCTTATGTGAAGATGAAAGCCTTTGGACCTGCCTTGTCTCCCAGCTCCCTCCTCTTTCCTCATTATAGTGTCTATGAAGATGGTCTTCCATAGACCCAAAGCTCTGGTGCTGGATGCTTAGATTTTGCATGTGAGGGAAACTGGGTTGTCTGGATTGCAAATGCAGATTTAATCAGGGATGTGATAGCAGAGAGAAGATGACGTCAGTTGCCCCGCTGCTTCTTAGTTCTCCTCTGCAAATTGTACTTGAATGTGATAAATTGCTTTGTGAAGCAGATGAATGGAGATGCCAAACATGAACCTGTAGGATTTGAGATGTGGAGGTTTGTGCTTTGGCCTGCTTTGGTGTTCCAACAGTAGGGGGTAGTCTGCCGGCTACCTCTTTTCATTCTCATGTGGTTTCTGAGTGGGTAGGGATGGGAAATGCATGAGCCAGTGAATTTAACAAGGTTCCATTCCAGTCTCTTTCATATCTGGCACCAGCCAGACTCCTGTACAGCCTGTCCTTCCTTACACCTGCGAATTTATAGGGGCTCACTGCAAAACTGAATTCTGCTCCATTGTGTCCTGAGACCACCTGCAGACCCTGTGGCTTGTCAGAAGGTCAGGCCTTTAAGTCTTCCCCAGAATCTGCCAGTTAGTGACTCAGCTTCTGACGAGTCGTGAAAAGGGAGAGGAGAGAGGTGCCTTTTGACATTTTCACTGCTTCCTTAATTCTGGTTTTGTTGGTTGATTCTCCTCAGTCTCACTGTACATTGTAGTTTTTATCAATGAGTAGATAGCACTCTTATTGTGCCTGTAATTTTGTTTGAGTTTATGGTTAAATGGGAGATACAGGAAGGCAACAGAAGGCAATATTTCTTCACACAAAGGGTGGTAGATACATGGAGTAATCTCCCAGTGGAGTTGATAGAGGCAAAATCAATATCGGAATTCAAGAAAGCCTGGGACCAGCACAGAGGATCCTTAGCTGGGAGGGGGGGAGAAGTAAAGCCTGTGACCAGCACAGAGGATTCTCAGTGGTGGGAGTGTGAATATAAAACAGAGAGCAGATGAAGTCTGGGGTATTGCAGTAGGGAGGGAAGATGGGCTGATTTGATGACCCATGTGGTCTCTAATGTCATAATAGTCTACATTACTCATTAAAAAATATCTGGATAATAAGTTCATATCTGCTGGGACCATGACTGCCCTTAACATGCCGCTCTTGCTGTAGTTCAGCCATCCTCTTTTTTTTTTTTTTTTTTTAAAGGTTCCCTTTCCTTACCGTAGCCTTTCAGATATCAGCACCTGCAAAAGAATCCTGCAGTCACTGTGGACAATACTCTGAAATCCTTGGCTCATTGTGTAGCAGCAGTCAAAAAAGCAAATAGAATGTTATAAGGAAAGGAATGGAAAATAAATCAAAGGATGTAATAAAGCCTCTTTATCTGTACTGTGTACATTTCTGGTCGCCGCATCCCAAAAATGGCACAGCAGAACTGGGAAAGTACAGAGAAGGGCAACCAAATGATAAAGGGGATGGAAGGGCTCCCCTTTGAGGAAAGGCTAAAGAGGTTAGGACTCTTCTGCTTGGAGAAGAGACGGCTGAGAGAGGGGATATGATAGGGGTCTATAAAATCTTGTGTCCCCTAGCAGACACTCCATGAAGCCGATAGGTAGCACTTTTAAAACAAATTAGAGGGTTTTTTTCATTCAGTGCACGATTAAATTGTGGAATCTGTTGCCAGAGGATATGATGAAAGCAGTTTGCATAGCTGGGTTTTAAAAGGGTTTAGACAAGTTCCTGCAGGAAACGTCCATAAACCATTATTAGCCATGTAGACTTGGGGACGCCACTGCTTATCCCTGGTTATGAACAAGAAGGATTGGATCTTGTGACTTGGATTGGCCAATCGGAGACGGGATGCTGGGCTTGATGGACCTTTTCATCTGAACCAGCATGGCACTACTAATGTTTCTTACGTAAGCCACCTCCACAAGCAGCAGAGTGAGAAAGTTGGAAGCTGGAAAAGAAGTGGCAGACATAGAATGGTGCCTTCTGGAGATTATATTAAATATTTATTTTATAGAAGTTGTCATTGGGATTGTTTAATTTTTTTTTAATCTAAATGTTTTTTGTAAGAGAACAGGACACTTCTTTACTCCCATGGTTGCACCATCACCCAGCTGTCTCCACATCTAGTTTAAACCCTTCACAGAGCAGCTGTTCCTATCCATAGCCAGAGATATCGTATACCCCAGTCCATCACTTCAGATGCAGAGCCAAGTACAGCTAGGATAGCTCATGGTTATTACCAAGAACATTCATGGAAATAGTTAACTGCAGGACACTCCCATGCATCTGAAATCCAGTGGATGCAGTGGTTAAATTGCATCAGGAAAAGTACATTAGAATCCACAGCTACAAAAGGGTAGTGGGAAGGTGGAGGAGGAAGGGTGGGAAAAGATGTGGGGACAAGGACGCATGGAGAGGGAATCGTACTTGTCCTGGCACTTGATTTGTGTTCTGCCAGTTGCCACTGCTGAAATCATAATCCTGCAATTCTGAATGGCAGAACATACAATTTGACAATAGAAGAAGGGAGAAAAATGTAATATTTACCTCTGACTTGTCTGTTCTCAGTGGAGCATCCTGGGCTTAGAAACCTAGAAGATGCCAGCAGAAAAGAACCACTTGACCCTCCTGGTCTGCCCATTTCTCCCATCACAGGTCTTACTTAATCTGTGATCTTCTTCCTCTTTCTAGGTTCCCTTGATTATTCTAACAGAATGTTCGGTCGGATTCTGAGTCATCCAATTGGTTAATACATTGGACCAGTTTTAATATTGTTTTTGCTCAGCAGGGATCTTTAGGAGCTTATTGACTGGGCTTAGACTTGCATTGAGGCATATGTAACACCATTTGCAGTGGCCTGTGACTACACCAGCATCCTCATCCTGTCCTGCCAAGGCACTCTGAGACCAACATGCCCCCTTCTCCTTCCCTCTAAATCCTATCCCTTATGTTCAAACTGCTGAAAGGCATTGGTCCTGTTTAGTTGATATAGAAAGTAAGGGGATACCACCCCACCTGAAATTCACAGTCTAACCAAAAGCAATATTTGACCACTCCTCTCTTAAGTCCTTCCACAACAAAAATTCCAGGATGATAAGAACATAAGATTTGCTGTACTGGGTCAGACCAAAGGTTTCCAACAGTGGCCAATCCAGGTCACAGGTACCTGGCAGGATCCTAAGGGGTAGATAGATTCCATGCTGCTTATTTTAGGGATAAAAGTGGATTTCTGCAACTCCACCTTAATAATGGATTATGGACTTTTCTTCCAGGAACTTGTCCAAACCTTTTTTAAACCATAACTTTCAAGAGAACGTCACCCAATCTGTGGAACTTGACCGGTCAAAAAACCACTAGTGACTACATGGTCTTTCATTGCCGACTGAAAAAGTGGCTTTTTGGCCAATAAAGCAAGATCCCAACAGACTGGCTAAAAAAGCAGTGGACTATACATATGATGCTCCAACCCTAGACTGAACTGCAATGCTAAAGCAACACCTCTTTCTTATTACTATACTATGACTTAACTATCATGTTATTGTACTACCTCGTGTTTATGACTTAACTCAGTCTTTCCAAACCCTTTTGTGGATGCACAGCTAACCATCTAGACTTAATGAATATGCATGAGATAGCTTTGCATGCATTGGGGACCTAATGTATGCTAATTCATGCATATTCATTATGGCAATCCTGAAAACCCGACTAGATAAGGAGAGGGTTGGGAAATACTGACTTAATTATCTCGACTGTATGATCTAATTCAGTGGTTCAGAAACCTGCCCTGGGGTCCCCCAGCGACTTGGGTTTTCAGGATATTCGCAATGAATGTGCATGAGAGAGATTTGATTGCACAGTCTCTGTTACATACAAATCTATCTCATACATATTCATTGCGGATATCCTGAAAACCTGACTGGCTGAGGCAGTTGGGTTCATCCAGGACAGGTTTGGGAACCATTGATCTAATTCTAATCTAATCCAGCTGTAATCTACTTTGAAGTGACCGACCAGTCATGAAAACCAGAATAGAAATCTACAATTAAATATGTTGCAATGTGAGAAGCTAGACGCCACAGCCAAATGTGAACTCTTAGCTGAAAATCAAGAGCAACACCTTTTCATTCCACTAGAGGGCGGCACTAGCTATGGGGGCTGTAATGTTTAACCAAACTAATTGAAGGATAAAATTCACCACCCCATCTCATCTATGAGAGAAATATTTTTTAACTCTGGCTACCCTCCCAGTTACCTTCAGCCAGTTACAGTTGTTCACACTCTACCTCGCCACTCATTCTTAAATTAAGACAGTTGTATCCTGCTCTCTTCCTGATATACTTCAATGGTATCTTTCTCATCAATATCAAAATTGGCCTACTCTGGTTCCCGAAAATCACAAAATACCCTAGGTACAATTATGAACCAAAGATTTGTAGCAAGGGCTACAAATGGTCCATAGTGGTTGTGTATCCTTGTTAAGTCCAGTAGCGTAAAGGGCAGTGGCATGTGTCAGTAGAAAGTTGGCCTGGACTTGACTGTTTCCTTCTATCAGAAATCAGTGTTTGGAGATACATTCCATAATAATCATGCACTATCACTGTTTCATGACTGAGCAATGTATGGTAGAAGATCTGGCCTTATTTATGTCTGCTGCTGTTCCTCTAAATGAGGTCTCTCAATCCCCCTTTGTCTAATCTCCACTCTCTCCCTGTGTTACCGGCTAGATTAGTATCCTTTTAAATGCATAACCTGGTTTACAGTTGCCTGAAGGTGAATTGTCTAATCCTTACATATATGGTATTTTTAAAACTATTCTTGTGGAACAGAACATGGCCTAGAGTAGAAAACAGCCAAGAACTAATGACCAGAATGAGAAACCAGTGTCCTGCCTATAATGTTAACTGACTGGAAGTGGGTGGTCCCCTGATGGTCCCTAATCATGTCAAATTCCCAGGAAGCTATGCTGCAAATGTCTCCTCCAGTCCTGTCATAGTGCACTAAATTAACCTCAGGTAGCATTTCCTGCAACTGGATGGCTTCTGGGTCTTTGTACTTCGGGGGTACATCTTGATTTAATGTGTTTTTTCTTTTACATTTTAAGCCCTGGCTGCAGGATGAATGAAAGTTGTGTGTCTCTAGAGTTACGTTGATTTTTCACATTAAGGCTATGTGCAGTGGCTCTAGTTCATGCACTAAACCAGGATCAGAGGACATTTAATGGGTTCGTGCAAGTAAATGAGGGAACTTCCTATGCAAATTGGATTTAGGGGGTGCCTGGGAAATAATGTGGTATGCTCCCCTTCACCCACTCCACCTCTTAAAATTCCATATGTCAACCACCTGCAACTCATTGTGGTGCAGAGTAGCGAGTTCTCCTATTTGTCCTAGCCCAGCCTCCTCCAAGCTCGGAAGAGGATGAACCTGGGCATGAGGACTCTGTTGCTTTTCAGGGTGATTCTGATGCAGTTGCAGACCAAGAAGTCCTGAAGTTTGGTGGCGAGGTCAGGGATGCACAACCCTCCCCTCAACTTAAAAACACGCTTCACGCTCCTTGATTAGAAATGGAAGTGTCGCGCAATCCATGCTGGTGCTGCATAGATTTGGAAGGGCAATGTGGTATCCACGGACTGCCTTACCAATGATCTGCATGCTGAAAGGGCATGGTTTGGCCTAAGGGTGCACATTTGTACAGATAACACTGAAGAACTGTTGATTTACCAAAGGATTGTACACTGCACGGAAATTATTTTCTGCTAGGCCATATCTTATAGAGTTGGCATATATGCAGATTTATATGTGGTTAATCCTTAAATATTGGCCTGATTTCCCAGTGGCATTTGCTCTTCCAGCCAGCAGTTGAAAGGGTAGCTAAGGAGCTTTAGAAAGGTCCCTCCTAGGTAGAGATTTTGCTTTTTGATGCTTCATAGTTTAATCTCTGCCTCTTTTGGAGTAGAATGGAAGTGAAGAGAAAGCGAGATAAAGGTCTCTAGCTACCGAGGTTTAATCCTGCTTTCCTTTGGTGAAACTTTCATTCAGAAAGCCAGATAAAAGCCATTCCTCCTCCTGCTCTCCCCCCACCCCCGTTTGCATTATAAAAGCTCACTTCATCCAGAGACCAAATCTGCCATCTCTGCAAAGGAGAGGAATTTGGGTTCCGTAGCAGGGTCTTTCCTGCAAAGCTATGAGCTAACCCAATCTGCGTCCCAAGAGCACTCCACACACAAACTAATTCAACCTAAATATTTTTCTGCTTATTTATTACAAGAATTTGTTACTGGCTTCACTACGGGAATACTCGGAGAAAGGTACAGGATTATTGAATAAACATTAAGCACAAAAACAAAAAACCAGTTGACAAAGATAATCTAGTTTGTCAGGTAACAGATTCCACCCAAACCTTTGCTAGACATTTGCAGGGGAATTGAACTGGAAGATGAAAGAGAGGATAAGTTGCATAGTGTGTGGGGCCACATCTGCCCCTGCTCCACTCTCTGTGGCTTTTACAGCCCTGCGGTGTGAATCGCCTGCATGAACTGCTTGCCTCCTGCTGCAGGAAAGTGAAAGGCTGAGCTCTGGGTAAATATTACATTGACCTCCTCACCCTGCCCTGCTTTCTTCTCCCATTAATAAGGGTAGATGCCATGGAGAGGAGGACGGGGCTTTCAGGAAGGGCAGGGAAAGCGATATTGGATCCTTTTAGAAACCTAGGAAGTGCAGAGTTTGACGTTAAATCATCCTTATTGGGTCAGGGTTAGGCTAAGCACAAGCTGGAAAAAGAGGTTTGGCTGCAAACTAGTTTAGAAGTTCACACCACAGTTAAGAATTTGCACCCTGTATCAGCTACAAATTCTGTTGCTAAGGTGTTAGTTTTTGGGGGTTTTTTTTCCCTAAGCCAGGGCAGCCATGTTGGAAAGAGGGTTACAAATGCCAAAGGTGGAGTGGGATCTGGTTGGTTCATGCAGGGTGCCCACGGATATTGTTTGTGACATGGCAGCTGATATGGAAGCTTTTCACGCTCTCCCAGGACTTCAGGAGTGCCTGCTTCAAAAATGTGAAGAAGGATCTTGCACAGAATATTTTCATGATAGTGGGGGAGAAATGCCACACCTGCCACTGCTCTTTTTTTTTTTCTTTTCCTCTCCAGCCAGGGGACCTGTTTAGTTAACATGTAGGAGTATGTGTTGCAAGTAAAACATTTGTCATGAAATAGTAGTAACCTGCAAAAAAAGCTGAATGCTCCTGCTGCAAATGTTTTACAAAAAGATTTTGAAGTTGTAGAAGGAGGCCTGTAATGAGGTTGATGTGAAATAGTGGTGTCTTTGCAGAAGGACTGAGTGTTCTTGACATGCATCTGTGGAGAGGTAGCAGGGTCGAGTGCCTAAGCAATGTGTTTGAGGTAAAATAGCAGTGACTTTGTAACAGTACTAATCTTTCTCATTTAGGAGAGCAGATCAGTGAACTGTGGCTTAAAGGGTATCAAGAAGGCACCAGGACTGGGCTGCACACAACTCTGAGCCAGCGCCAGGTATTCTCAATCTTTCGAAGCAAGGCACGTGGCTGTTCCAGTTCTGATGCAGTCAGTTGCCCCCTTCACCCAACTGGGTGGCAGAGCTCCTTACTTGCTCGCCGCTGCCAGAGTGCTGCTGAATCAAACTGATGAATTTGGGAGGTCTCGTGCCTTTACAGGCTCTACTCACAGCTACTAACTCATTCTGCTTTATTAAATTTAAAAAAAAATGCTTTTTAAAAAATTATTTTCATCTCCGAGGAAATGCACAGAGGGGAAATTTCCTAATGTTTATGCATCCGCTTTTGTTTAAGGTAACGCACCAAAATAAATACCCCAGCCTTCCAGGCTCATTGAGCATATTTTGCAATATCTGTAATCACAGTGAAGCCAGGTGGGAGGGTGGTGATGCCAGCAGATGAGGGCAGGGAAGTGATGAGGTCAGGAAGGTGATTTTGATTTACGGCATAAAGTCTGGGAATCGCTGCTATGGCATGTCCCATTCATAACCGTTTTGTCAATGGAAGCCCTTGTCTTGGCTGCTGAACTGGCAGGTGTCAGCCGCCTCCTGCCATGCTGAGCCGTGGTTGCATGGTGGAGAGACAGTCCCATGGTTCCAACTTTTGTCACATGGATGTCAGTGAGACAGGCTCCAGAACAGATTTGCAAGAGGTCTTCAGTTTGCTGGGAAGGGCAATAGTATTCGTAATAAAAAAAAAAAGTCCTCCAGGCACGAGATTGGGATTAGATAAACTCTGGTTCTCTTCGTGTGTACAAAGCTGGTTCGACTGGGGTGAGTTAGGGGTGCACGCTACCTCGGCTTGGTAGGATCTAGAAAGAGTCACATGGCCATCCCAGATCTGGTGTTAGCGCTGCTGTCAGTTTTTTTGGAGAGGACAGTGGGCAGGGCCAGAGTCTCCTAGGCAACAGATTCCAGCCCCCTCGGTTCTGAGGATCCGTGCTTCAGTGCAGCTGCTTCACGCAGCAAGGGGTGTGAACTCAGCAGGAAACCACTCATGCCAAGCTCTGGGCAGAATGCCACCCGCACCAGGATGTGCCAAGGCCCTGGCCAAGGGTAGGTCCCACCTGGCAAATCCTGTGTATTTGAGGAGGGAGGATAGCTCAGTCAGCCTACAAGCCAGTCTGTCAATGGTTGGGAGAGGCTGTAGCATGCTGATGCATTGGGTTGGCCATCTGTAGCCAAATCTGACAACATACTCTTAACATCAGTAGAGGTCCAAGGATGGATTCATCCTCTGTGGTGTCCTGCAAAGCAAAATTGAAAGGTAAAGCTAACAGCTCTTTTGTTTCTGAAATGGCGTCGTAGCCTTGGCTAAAACATTTTGTGATTTGGGATCATTTTAGTGACCAACAGCTGCTGCTAAACTGACACTGAATTACGGTACAATTACATTCCACTAGAATCCAGTGACCTGCAAATGATTGGCAATGACTTAACTACCATTCGTCCTGTTAGAGCATGTGCCAAATGACTTATGAGCATTGGGCATGTGAAAGGAAACATTCTTATTAATTTTACTATTTATATCTTCAACATATATAAAGGTATGCACATTTTTTAAGATATGGTGGGCTCTCATGGGAGTCATCGGTAGGACGGATTGAAGATTTTCATAGTTGGTGTTTTGTATTGCTTGCATTGCACCAGAAAGCAGTGAGCCATATCAGGCAATCTTAATCATGTGTTCTTTTAGACGCTACTGTGCTGTTCGGCAGCACGGACCTCTTCTGGCACACCTGTGATGCCTCCAAAAGAGGAGTGGCAGCATTAATCAAATGGTGTTCGCAAAAAATGTATTGTGTGAAACAGTTAACTTTGGCGGGGGGGGGGGGGGCAAAAATATTTAAGAATATTGGGATCATCACTATTCCTATGTTTTCAAAAGCAAGAGCTAGAAACCGAGAAGCTGATATGTTATGTTAATATATTTTATGAGCACTTTCCTTTAATTAAAACACAAGACCTGAAGCCAGAGTCCAGAAGGTAATAACAATCCAGAACACAGAACTAGGGAAACAGGTAGTGCCAGTGCGTTGAATTATTGTATTGTGTTTAGTGTGGGGTAGCTACATCCTGCCTCCAGCATGACATACCGGATGCATGAAGCAATGAGTCAGAATCGCCTTCTGCGCTGGGAGTTCCTGTCTCCCGCAGTGAAACTCAATCCAGCACTGGGCTGAGAATGTCAAACTCGCTGCACCAGTGAAGGGTGCCAGGTTGAGGCCACCCAGGGAAGACACTTACCGTTAATTTTTCCAGGCAATTCTTCTGGTAATAATGCTGACAGCCTCCATAAACCCAGGCTTGATCGATTTCTGCTGGCTTTGTGCCCTGTCGCTGCTGATTGTGGTGATAAAAGAACCGACAGGTCCTTCTCCGTAGGATAGTCCTTATTTTATTCCTCTTCCATTTAAAAGGCACTGTATGGTATTTCAGAGCTCCATTTGCTGAGTTCTTATTTCCTTCATAGTTATCTATTTTATTGTTGTACATATCAAATTCTTTTAAGCCACTGTCCGAGGAGAGCAGCTGTATTCAGGGTTGTAGAGGTCGGATGGAAGGGTGTAACCCCTTTCCCATTTTGTACAGCTGCTGCTTTTTAACTCAGGCCTAACGTTTGACAAAAGCCAAAAAGAGGCTGAATAGCGCATGTGGAAAAATGCTGCAGGTTGTCTCACTGACACAGGTTGTGATTGGTCCAAAATGGCTCTGATGTCACAGATGGCATAATGTGCATTAACCAATCTGATACCAGTTCATTTGCTATTTCTTTAAACTAGAAACATAGAAATGACGGCAGAAAAGGACCGAATGGTCCATCCAGTCTGCCCAGCAAGCTTATGCCAGTATATGCTGCGTTGTGCAGGTTACCGCCATGCTTATCAGTTTCCCAGACCATAAAAGTCAGGGCCCTTATTAGTTGCTGTTTGAATCCAATTCCCTGTTATGCCTTGATTGATGGTTTGCTTTTCCTTACAAGCTGATTCGGTGAGGTGAGGTAGGGAGGTTACCTCGCATAGATCCAGGAATGGGTGTCCACGAGAGAGGCAGGTTATTTCACAGGTAAAGCAAGCTTGCTCTGAGGCCCGTTTGTTAAACAGCATTAATGCTGTTGTGGATGTTCATACATGTTAACACGTTAACAGCACACAGATGTTTAACAGTGACAGTATTTTTTCCCATTAATGCGGATTTCTACGTTAAACTGAATAAATTGCAAAATTATCTAAAAATTTTGCTAATAAGCTCATTAAATACAACCTGGATTGTGTTAATGTTAATATCCGCATTAATGCTATAATTAATGCAAAATGTTACACCTCTCAGGGAGGGATAACTTTAAAACACCTGTGTGGGCACCCATATTTGCATGTATATGGCCGCGTGTAGATCTACCCCAGTATTTTAAAACCGGCACAAATCATATGCGCGCGGTTGTAAAATATGTGAACATTTACCTTGCACCATTTGTGCGCATATAAAAGATAAGCATGAACAGAAATTCAAGTTAACTGGATAAATTCTGACTTATCCGGCTAAGTCTTAAAAGCACCAGCTATCCAGTTAAGTGATGCTGAACTGCTGTACATGCAAATTTCTACCTTGTTTTAAAATAATATGTGTGGAGATTTTACAGCATATTTTAAATAGCAGTTATCCCCTGTAAGTCACTTTTTACAGGATGCATCTGATGATTTGGACTCATTCCTCAAAAGCTTATGCCTCAATAAATTAGTTAAGTCTACAAGGTGCCAGCCGCCTCTTCTCATTGTTGCCACACCAGACTAATACGGCTATCCCCTGAGTATCTTTATCCACGTGTAACCCCATATGTTTGCTAACACGTGCATGTGAAAGAAACTACCAGTTTGACCCAGCCCAATTGCAGGTTGAGACCCTCCTGGTTCTCCCCCCTCCCCAGTTCTCCTAGATACCCCCCTTCCCACCCAGTCAGTACTTCAAATTAAGGCCCTTCATATCACTTACGCCAGATAATGAGCATGTGTAGATATACGCAAGTAAATCTCTTATAAAAAATAGCAACTTACACTCATAACTGTTAGCCCTGCCCCTCTTCTACGTCTGTATATTTATGCACAAACCCTATTTATACTTGTATATTTCAGCCTTATAAAATAGCATACATGCTATTTACATGTGTATAGGTTAATTTTTCCACTCACCTTTTGAAAATTTACCTTTTAAGGGTAATTAAAGATATTGCATTAAAATCATATGGTTTACTAAAGGACAATAGGCTGGGCAATTTTTAAAGAGACCATTTGCATGGATAAAATGCTTTTGTATCTACAGAAATAGCATTCATTATTGCCCACCCTCCATGCGGGGAAAAAATTGGCTTATTAAATACAACGCGAATTTTGTGAACGTAAAAATCCGTAGTAATGCTGCCATTAATGCAAACTTTAATTGCACCTCTATAGGGATCGAACAAAGCATGTAATTTTGATTATTGAAAACTCTGTACACTCTTAAGGAAAAAAAAATCATTACCCGCAGAGAGATCAAGCTTAAACCTCTGCAGGTAATTTTTGAGAGGGCAATAAACAAAGCACAGGTATTTGTGTGGTGGTGGAAATCCCTTGACTAAAAATTACCCAAGGATTTGCACCAACACAGGTGCTTTGAGTATTGCCCCCTCTCCCAAACTATTATGCAATAGGGCACTAAATGCACTAATGTCACCACGGGCATTTAACCATCCGTGAATCCTTTTGGAAACTGATGAAATTCACTGAAGAGACTAAAGCAAGCTGGTAGTCACTAATGAGAATGGCTGTGTTCCGCGGGTTAGGGGGTGCTCTGTGTCTCTCCCCGTATCTCTCTCAACTGCCCTCTTTTTAGTGTTGAGAGCTCACTAGACAGGGCCCTCGAGCTTTCACATGGGGGTGGGGGGGGGAGGGAGGAAGTCATTGGACAGAGAGTGTGAGGACCACTCTTATCTGCCAACACCTTCATCTCTGGTGTTTCTCTGATGTATGAAGCCTAGATACGTTCTGTTGGCCATGAGCCAGCACTTGACAAGCCAGGATGTGCTGTTTAATTAAAAGAAACATTGCTGTTTTGGTTATGAGGTGCCTACCCCAAAGAGCTAACAGACTGTGCCTGAGCACAGAGAGGTTAAAGATGGTATCCTCAGCCCCTCCGTCCCTTTTCCTTGACTGGTGCCATGTGGCTGCATGTCCTGCCCCAGCATCTCTGTGAACATGTGAAGCTCCGGAAAAGCATCAATGCTGGCCCATCATGGAATGAGGCCCACAAAGTATCTGCACTTTGCTTGAGTGTGTTCCAGTGCAGCACCCAATGTTTTCAGTATTGTCGGAGTTTAAACAAAAAGAAAGTTGAATTACATTTTATTGCTCTCTTCTGTAAGTGCCCGTTATTAATATAAGGTGCAGGACCTCTGGAACTTGGGACTCTGAGAGCCGTGGGCAGCACAACACCCACAGGGGCTTCCGGATTACAGGCTGGCAATGCCGATGGAAGTCCTGCTGAGCTGCTTCCTGTTCACCTGCTGATTTTTAACCTGTAGTGACTTCATTTGCATAGCTTGTGACACTAACCAATCCCTCCCCCTACGCTGAGGCCAGCAGGGTCACGGAGACCTTGGCTTGGATGATTCCATTTTCTCTCTGAACTAAATCTGTGCCCATACCCGAATGTTAGCCCCTGAAGGATGCCGTATGGATGGCACCCAGGCTTGGAAGTATCTGCCGATACCAGAGCTTTGGTTTTGGTGCTATTCTGCTTACCAAGAGAGGTTTTCGGAATTGACTACATTTTTTTTCCCATTGCATTGTCAAAGGAGTGAATGAAGAGGATTTCCGCAGCTGGGAATTCACTTCAGATCCTGTCAGTTTTTTGGCCAATTTGGCATCCTGGGGTCCAGCTGAGAAAAATAATTCTGTAGCGTTCCCCCATCAATGCTTTCATGCTTCAAACTGTGGTTTCTTGATCTGAAAGGCCCTTGTAAAATAAAATGTCTTTTTAGAAGTTAAGAATGCAATAAAGTCTTGTGGTTTTGTGTTAGTCCTGTTGATCATGTAGAGATAGGGTCAGTGATCAAGTTGTAGGTGAGGCCATTTCTTTATTGGACTAACACATTACATCAGTGACAAGCTCTCAAAAGCTAGCCTCCCATGAATTGTTACTTTTTTATTGGACTATTTATTTATTTGTTTTTATATACCGGTGCTCGATCAACATATCACATCGGTTTACAAATAATTTATGACAGGTAGAGTAGTAGCAACTTGTTTGTTGACGGATTATTTCTATTAAAAAAAAGTAATAAGAAATGTAAGCATTTGGCACATTTGGGGTCAGAGATAAGGTCTGGCTGTCTGAAAACATTTTAACCTGTTCTGCAGAGACTGAGGTGCCTCTGGTATGTGTGCATGCGCACGCCCATTGCCAGCTAGCAAGTTTCAAAAGATATGGCATGTGCGAGAGGAGAGGGAATCAGCTGGCTTACTTGTGTTGTACAAACAGTGATGCTGCCCAAAGAACAAATGAAAATGTTTTGAATGTAATTCAGGCCGTTATCAGGGAAGTGCCTTTGAAAAGCAACAGTTTTCCCAGGGCACAGAGGAAGTGCTGTCTACAATGCTGGGCTTTGCATTCTAGCATATTTCTCAGGGAGGTGTGAAAGAGCTTTGTAAGGTCTCTGTGTGCCGGGGAGCGCTAGTGAGCTATGGTGCACGATGTACAGCAGCCCGCTCTTGGAAGCACTAGCTTGATGCCGCTTGGTACGAACGCTTCTGGATGGCACAGGGAAGGAAAAACATTAAAGCAAAAGTATTCATCAGTCACTCCGGACAGAGCAAGCGTGAATTCAGGGAGGAACATTGGGCCAAGCACCCCAAGTCTTGGTGCTACCCAGAAGCTGGAAGATTGGACCTCTTTGAAGATCCCTTCCCCCCAGTAACGAGTGGGGCCCCTCTGAAGATGCACTGCAAAGATGCGCCTTTTCCAGATCGGCAGCATCCTGTCTGACCTGTCCCCTTTAAAGCCCCATGAATCCCTGAGAGAGGTCAGATGGGAAGCTCTGTCAGGGCCTGGAAAAGCCCTAGTGAGTACCCGGGACTGCAAAACTGGCACACGGTTAGTTAAGAGGATCATTTTGTTTGTAATGCTGGAAGTATAACGCGAATGCCCTGCAGCAATTTCAGGAAATATGTCAGCGTTTGGAAAGGCATAACCTTCCCCTCCCCCCTTCGTGGCACCGATCGATTCCATCCGTGTCAGGGAAACCAGCTGCCTTCAGCTGCTGTTCACGAAGTGCAATGGCAGTGCGTGTAAGAGGCAACCCCTTCTTTCATGGGAATGGAACCAGGACATTTTATGTGCTGCCTTAGTGACCTGTTTTATTTTTTCACTTGCAAGCAGAAAAGTCAGTGTCCCATGCCCCAAATTTGCTGATCTTTCTCTTCCAGTTTTTCTTCAGGCTGAAGGGATTCTTGTTGTGTGCACATTGGTGTGGAACATGGAGACTGTGCACACAGCCAAACTGTATATCTGATAAGGGTGCATATGAGTTAGAAGAATGAGGTTGAAGAGTCTCGTATCAACAGGAGAAAATGCTATTAATTGTTTAAGCCACGTGAACAGGAAAAAAGTTCTGTACCCATGAGTTACTTTCTGACATTGTGAGCGCTCTTTGACTTACCAGAGGACAGATTCAGTCTGGACTTTGGCTATCCTTTTGCAGTTTATTAATTATAATCAAAATTAACAAAATACAAACCTGCTTACCTCAGCAATGCTGGAAACAGAAATGCAGCAGTTTACTCACAAAAGTCATTCAGCAAAGTCCCAGTCTCTTCTGGGACCTTCCTTTGTGGCCAGGCTAAATGCCTGGTCCTGGACTTTTCAGGAGCCCCTTTACACACCTGTTAAAAGTGGGAGATGTTGGTCTTCTGAATGCAACTTTTGGCTAATTGGTGTTCCAAGATAGTGTGAATGTTCTGAGTTCCAGTTAGTGGTGAGCATGAAGGTCTAAGCCTACCTACCTTACTGCCATCCCAGGCATTCCTGCTTCTCTAATCGCTAAAGATCAAGAAGGTCATATGCATAACTTTATCCTTGGAAAATGAATAATAAATATTAGCATTATTATTACAAATGTGGGAGAGGGCCTGTATGCTGGGTTAAGTCTAAAATTTGTAAGAACCAAAGGAGGAAGAGAAGATTTTTGAATAGTTTGAGTGGAGGTAGGGGAGGCCAGAACTGCAACGGAATTTAGGCGTTCTTGGGATAGATACAGAGGGCAGCGGTAGGAATGGGATTGAGAGGTCAGTGGGGGGGAGCAAGTAAGAGAATTTTATATGTTCAGCTAACTAATGTAGAGAGAACCAGAGTGAAAATTGGGCAGATTGAATGAGCCGACTGGGTCCTTATCTGCCATCACTTACTGTCTACTTATGAGCTTTACCTAAGAGGACAGCCATGATGGGGAGAGGTCAAATGAAATCAGTGCTTTTACAGAAGGACCCACAGAGGAAGAGAATGATTTGGGAACTGAGGGAGGAGAAAATATGCAGGGAATATTCTTAATACCCAATGGGTAGGAGAAGCAGCAGGAAACATGGCCCCTCCTAAAGAGAAGACAAGAGACTAAAACAAGATAAACTTGTTTCTTGTTTTTTTTTTTCTTTTTGTAACTACATATCCCCATGAAACTTGTCTGTACCACAGAATTTTCATGTCTCCTCCTTTGCCTCCTGCCTAACACTTACTGCCCAGACGTTACACTCCCCTAGATTATATGCAGCATGATGGGAAGATGAGAGTAGCTAAATTATGTCTTTAGGGCATGCAGGATGGGGCCCTGTCATGTTGCTTGATGGAGCTTTCTTCTGTGCACCTGATGGGCTCAGGAGGTGTGGAGACGTATTGTCTCTTCTGCCTTTACAAGTGGCGAGTGACAGTTTTCACCTTTTCACCCTGAAGAAGTCTGACATGTCAACAAAGACTCCCACAGACAGATTTTTTTTTATTGATATATTTGTGTGGGCTATTGGAAACATCTCTTCAAGTCTGAAATAGTACAAAGCACAAACTAAGCAACTTTGAGGGAACCGCCATACTGGATTAGACCAAGGGCCCATCAAGCTCAGTATCCTGTTTCCAACAGTGGCCATTCCAGGTCACAGGTACCTGGCAGCATCCCAAATAGTAGACAGATCCCATGCTGCTTATGCCCAGGGATAAGCAGTGGCTTTCAAGTCTATCTGGTTGTTAATGGTTTATGGAACTTGTCCAAACTTCTAACCCAGCTACATCAAGTGCCTTTACCACATCCTATAGCAATGAAACCAGTTCTCTTGTATATTTGTACTGCTGTCATGCAAGTTCCCTGGGGACCACCTCTTCATCCTCGTTATGTAGCATTGGGACCATTACCGACAATGAGTTTCATAAGCTTAGGTCGGTTTAGGATTGTTCACTCAGTTCTACAGTTTAGAGCACTTGAACCTGTGGCCCTGTGACAATCTTTTAATGAATGCAATTTCTGACATTTTCTGACATACTAAGTGTGCAGTTGGGCTAATCTGGCTTCCAGTGCTGCTAACGTTCTGACAGAAAAGTAAGGGACAGATTCCATACTAGATGCAAATGGACAGGCATCTTTTTAACATTCAAAATGCAGGATGTCCCTCATATTTAGGGATTGTCGTCTACCCTACCAGCCCAGGTGTAACGAATCTGTAGGCTTTCACTGTACAGGCTAGCAAAGAGTCACTGTAATGCTTAGGAGGAATTCAGAGGCAATAATTGAAATCTTAAATTCCTTATGTGGCTTCAGAATTTAGGACAACTCCAAATTTTAATAGCCTTGGAACTGGGAAGAAACAATAATCACAGTTATTTTATGAACGCTTTGAAGGAGTGTGGATTAAGTTTCCCATACCTTGCTCAGGACATGCTAAGAAAGAACAACCCCATCCCCTAAAATGAAAGTAGCTTAAAGAAAAATAAACAAAGAATTGAAACTTAACCCCAGTTCCACAGGGAACCCCCCTTTCCTGCTGGGCCATCTTAGCCATATTTGTTGAGTTTACAGCATGGGGCTGCCATTTTGTGTCAGCAAGAGGGAACAAAAAGAGTATGTTAGACCAGTGGTTCTCAACCTTTTTTTGGCTGGGACATACCTGACAGATGGTTCTCACATGCGTGACACACTGAACATGTGGCCATCACGGGGCTAAATGTAAACATGCGCTCTGCATCCACAGGAATCCCCTCAACCCCCAGCAATGAGTGCAGAGCAGATCTAGGGCATTACCCTGTACAACTCGCCATACAAAAAAGATATTCTGGTTCTGATGACATCTCAGTAAAAGCAAAACAAACTCCTTTTACTACCAGGCAAAATAGCCTTCCTTATGAAAAGACAGTAATTTACCACTAATGCATATCCTATTGAGAAAACACAACAAATAAGATTGATACAAATGCCTACATGCTAGTTAAGTACCTCACCTCGGTCACACACCCTTCACCAAGTACAGAAAAACCACAAATTATAAATATGGAGACGGAAACTGGAATGGAAAACCAAAAAAGCCACTCTGCATGCAGTGCGAACCTGGAGAAATGGAAAGAGAAATATAGCACCTAACAGACTCTCAGGATTTGCAATAATGCACACAAACTAACCCGCACAAAGTTACACCTGTATTATGGAACACACTCAACAGTAACAACCCTATCTAAGAAATACAACTATTAAACCAAGCCCTAAACATTAATACATTTCCTACTGGGAAAACAGAATAAGCCAAGATGCTATAGAGCTCCACACAGAAATAATTGTAAAGCTATACTAAAAATGTTACAAAACAGCTGCTGAACAGAATAATATCCAACAATTAAAAACTCATAAAAATTATTAAAACATGTCCAAATATCAATAAATATTTCAAAAGCGCAGACATCGCTTAATACCCAATAATTAAAATGACAGTCACTCAAGAAAAATAAATTTAAAAAGCCACCTTTACTTACCCTCTCCAGCAACTCTCCTACTCCTTTCCCTTCCAGGCCAATAGCACTCACCAGAAGCAGCAAGGGCTGCTGAAGCTCTATCCTCACAGTCCTCTTCCTTAGCGCCCACAACCACACACACACATATACACATACACACATACATACACACACATACACACATACACACACACATACACATATATACATATATACATACATATACATATACATACACACACATACACATACATATACATATACACATCCCATGACCAGTCTTGGTCTCTCTCACACCAGTATTCTTCCTGACTAGTCTCTCTCTCAATCACACTCATGGCTTATATACAAGCTCTCAATCACACACAAATGCTCTCGCACCCATTCACACCAGCTCTTTCCCAGGCATCCATTCACACCCACAGACACAAGCTGTCACCCATGCATCCGCTCTCACCCAGGCTTTCATTCACACCAGCTCTCACCCTGGAACCCATTCACACCCACAGACACAAGCTCTCACCCAGGCTTCCATTCACACCCACCAGCTCTCACCCATGCATCCATTCACACCAGCTCTCGGCCAGGCACCCATTCACATGCAGACGCACCAGCTCTCACCAAAAACTTCTTCCTTCACTGCAGGGATGGGCTCCAGTTCCGCCGCGGCTTTACTCCGGTGGGCCTTCTTTTTTCACCACCACGGGAATGGGCTCCCGTGGTGGCCTCAGTCACGGTCGGGTTTTCTCTTCGCCTCCAAGGGCTGTGGCGACCTTGCTTCGTCGGGGGTCGGGTTTCCTCTTCACTGCACTGCCTTGCTTCATCGGAGTTCAAAAACTTCTATTCCTCCCACCCCACCCCGGGCATTCTGATGCCTGTCTCACCAGCCAATCAAAGGCTTCCTCCCTTCTTCCACTGGTAGGAAGGCGGCTTCTGATTGGCCTGTGCGGGGGCAGGCAACTGAAGGAGGCTTCCCATTGGGCAATGGGGGTAGGAAGAAAGGAGGCTTCCAATTGGCCCGCGGGGGCTGGAAAATGGCAAAAGGAAAGTAGAACAGGGTAGTGGGACACCGGGAGATGAGTCACACCTGCCGATGTTTGGCGACACACTAGTGTGTCGCGACACACGGGTTGAGAAGCGCTGTGTTAGACAGATGTCAATAGTAGCCCAAAGGCTCCTATAGAAATCTGTAGTACTGAGGTAGAGAATAGCTTACAAGGGGAACTTTGGCTTACTCCAGCATTCATACAGACTGTAACTCATGGTGCTTCTCAAGGACTTGATGTGTCCCTTTATGGAAATGCATGGGCCAGGACTTGCCCATCCTATTATTGTTGCCTGGGCTGAAGTGGCCTCTAGAGCATAGATTTGGAAATGTTGTATTTGGGAAGTCTTCCTTTCCCTCAAGGGTTACCCCATTAACCGCTGTGTGTTCCTACCAAAGCAGTTGGCTCAGTTGGTAAACCTCGTGTAACTGCACTAAATTGTGGAGAATAATCGCTTAGAGCTGTTGGTGGTGGCCCTTATGGCTGGTTCACTATAGACAGTTTGCCCATCTTAAATTCCCTGTCCTATTCAAAATAAAAATCTGGTGCAAAAAAAGAAATGTTGTTTTTTTTATTTAAAGAATTTAAGGAACTGAGCTGTTCCTGACACAAGATAGATTCTCCCAGTTTGAAAAGCACTTCATTGTTACAGATTACAGCGAGATTTCTTTCAGGCATGACCTTCAGCCAGGGCAATCCAAGTTTGAGCATGTTTGAGGGGTTCGGGCTGCACAGGGGACACAAGGAAGTTCCCTGGGCCTGCAGGGCACTGAATTTTTAAAGTAGGAAGGATTCCCACCCCTCTATTTCCATATGTCCAAGGCGACTCCTACTTCCTTTTCGTAGGAGAGAGAAAACAGGACAAGGGTATGGTTAAAGATCTTTGGCCTCTTGACGTACTGGATGATCAAGCTAAGGTGGAGACGAGAGCCATGGGCAGATCAGGGGGTCAAAGAGAAGGTAGCAAAAATCCAGCAAGGCCTAACATATTGTCTCAAAAAAAAAAAAATCCAACATTGGATTAATAAAGGAACTGCAGCTGCTGTACAAATGACATTTAAATTGTTCCTTTGGTCCTGTTATTTCTGGAGGAAACTCTTTCTTTTCTTTTTTTTATTATTCTGGTGCATAAAATCCCGCTAATAACAATCTGCTGTGTCGGGGAATGAGTGGCAGCTGAAATAAGGAAAGAGTAATCATGCCTCCTGTAGCCCAGTCGCTGACAGATTCAATGAAGCTTTTCTTTCTCTCTTTTCCCCCTATGCACCAGAATTGCAGGCATTTGAATAATAATATTATAGTCTCCATTAGGATGACAGTGAACAAAATCATCTCAGACCCGTGATTATTCCTTCAGTTTAATAATTATTTAAATACCAGATAACGCCTTTCATCCTAATTGAGACCTTTCATGCTGCAAGACTGTTATTGTGTCCCCCTCCACTTGCCCCTCCCTTTCACCTCCTGGTCCTGCATCCTCCCTGCCTGCCGCCTAACCGTCCTGTTTCAGAATAAATAAGAATGGCCTGGTCGAATCCTTGGGAAACAGAAACTGTCCTAGGATCTATAGTAGCAGTGGTACCAACCCAGCGTGTCTCATTGTGGGATTATATCCACTGCTGGTTTTCCAATTCCTTTTTGCTGTTGGGCTGTCAGAGAAAGACTGGACTCAATGTACCTTTTGGGTCATCTTTTGGTCTAATCAGTTCTTTAAATGCATTGGCATGATTCATTTGTTCGTTTTATTCCTTCTAAAACAGAACTGGAATATCCTCTCATGACCTAGGCAAAAAGATTATAAAGAAAATACAGGCATCTGGAAAGTAGTGCTATAAGAGAAGGGAAGGATGTTGAGCTTGGTGGAAAGATTTATGACTTTGTTGTACAAATGTGGTGAAAAATAAGAACATAATCATTGCCGTACTGAGTCAAATAGAGTCCACTATCCTTTTTCCAGCAGTGGCCAATCCAGATCACAAGTACCTGGCAGGATCCCAAACAGTAGGTAGATCCCATGCTGCTAATGTCCAGGGATAAGTAATGGCTTTTTCCAAGTCTGTCTGGTTAATATCAATTTATGGACTTCTCCTCCAAGAACTTGCCCAGGCCTTCTTTAAATCCAGTTGTGCTAGTTGCCTTTACCACATCTTCCACCAATAAATTCCAGAGCTTAATTGTTCATTGAGTGCGAGAATTTTTCTCTTTGTTTTAAATGTGCTACTTACTAACTTCATGGAGTATCTCCTAGCTTTTGTATTTGAAAGAGTAAATAACAGATTCACATTTACCCATTCTATACCACCATGATTTTATAGACCTCTATCATATCCCTCCTCAGCCATCTCTTCTCCAAGCTGAACAGCCCTAACCTCTTTAGCCTTTAATCACAGAGGAAGCGTTCCATCCCCTTTATTATTTGGTCGCCCTTCTCAGTACCTTTTCCAGTTTCCCTATATCTTTTTTGAGATGCTGCGAACAGAAATGCACAAACTATTCCAGGTGTGGCCTCACCATTGAGTGATGGAGACATTTTATTCTCCTTTCCTTTCCTATTTCTCAACATTGTTTGCTTTTTTTTGACCGCCCACACACACTGAGCCAAGGATTTCAAAGAATTGTCCACGATGACACCCAGATCTTTATCCTGGGTTCTAATGCCTGATATAGAGCCTAACATCATGTAATTACCATGTAGGTTACTTTTCCCTAAGTGCATCACTTTGCACTTGTCCACATTAAATTTCATCTGTCATTTGGATGCCCAGTCTCGCAGGATCTTCCTGCAATTTCTCACAATCCACTTGTGATTTCACTACTCGGAATAACTTTTTGTTCTCTGCAAGTTTGATATAGCAGAATTATAAAAGGTGCAGAGAAGGGCAACCAAAATGATAAAGGGGATGGAACGGCTCCCCTCTGAGGAAAGACTAAAGAGGTTAGGACTCCTCAGCTTGGAGGGCTGAGAGGAGATATAGAGGGCTATAAAGTAATGAGTGGAATGGAATGAGTAAATGTTAATCAGTTGTTTACTCTTTCAGAAAGTACAAAGACCAGGGGACACACAATGAAGTTACTGGGTAATACATTTAAAAATAACAAGAGAAAATATTTTTTATTCAATGCATAATTAAGCCCTTGAATTCGTTGCCATAGGATGTGGTGAGAGCTATTAGTGTAACTGCATTTGAAAAAGGTTTGGACAAGTTCTTGGAGGAAAAGTCCATTAACCATTATTAAGCCAGAGTTGCAGAAATCCACTTCTTATTCTTGGGATAAGCAGCATGGGATTTATCTACCCCTTGGGATCTTGCCAGGTACTTGTGACCTGGCTTGGCCACTGTTGGAAACAGGGCTTGATGGACCCTTAGTCTGACCCAGTATAGCAAATCTTATGTTCGTATGATCACCTCACTCATCCATTCCCTTTTCCAGATCATTTATAAATACATTAAAAAAACAAAAGATTTCTGAGGCACTCCACCGTTTATCTTTCTCTACTGAGAGAATTTACCATTGAATCCTATTCTGTTTCCTATCTCTTAACCAGTTTGCAATCCACAATAGGCTATTTCCTCCTATTCCATGACTTTTTATTTTTTCTCAGGAGTCTCTCATGGGGGACTTTTTTTTTTTTTTTTTAATTCTTTATTTATAACTTTTCTAATACAATTTGTATCATAAAGTGAACAGGAAACACATTACATACATTAGGAAGAAATAATATATTCATTCATTGAATTAATACTTAATACAAATAATTATACCTAATGTAGCAACCAATTCTCAAATAATATTCAGATGAGAGACAAACTTTTAAGGAGGATTATAGGAAATTATACATAGTATACTTAGTGCTTAACCTGAATATGGGAGCAGTATAATTTACTATTCCCCTGAAAATATGGTATGCTCTGGAGAGCTATACGAATCTATATAAAACTTTAATTGCTCAGGTGAAAAGAAAATATAAGTGTCTGCTCCTTTTTTTTTTTGGTACACTTACATGGGTATCTTAGGACAAAAGTTGCTCCTAAAGATATCACACTTTGTCTCATACTCAGAAACCCTTTCCTTCTTTCCTGAGTTATTTTGGAAATATCAGGAAACATACGAACTTTACTACCATGGAACAAGGTGTTTAAATTTTTGAAATATGCAATCATTAGCCTACTAATATCTTGTTCAACAATCAAAGATACATGTAATGTTGAGAAATCAATTATTTCTATAGCGGAAGATTCCAGGAAATTCGTCAAGTTTTGAAAATCTACAGGAGGTACTGCCTGCTCATTTGTACGATTTTGGCCTAAGAGGAAATATGCTTTATTAATTAATGGATATTGTGACTCAGAAAGTAAAAGAACTTCAGCAAAATATCTTTTCAATGTTGTAATAGGCATTTCTCCCATGATTCTTGGAAACTTAATTAATCTTAAATTTAAACGACGGTTCCAGTTTTCCAAAAGTTCAAGTCTTCTAGATAAAGCAGCTCTGTCACGTATAGTAGCGGAATTAAATTCTTTAAGATGTGTTATTTCCGATTCGACCTTCCCCACTGATGTCTGAAGTTGGGAAAGAGTGTCATTTTGAGTATGAATTTTGCTATTAACTTGAGAAGCAAAAGAGTCTAACTTAGTGTTACAGTCACGAACAGCAAGAGTTAGCCCAGCAGAGAGTTCCCATAAAGATTCAAGGGTGACGACCGCGGGCCTTACCAGAGGTTCAGGTCGATCACCCGATGTTGAGGGGGTCGATTCCGTGGTCGCAGATGAAATTGCAGGTTCAGCGTGGGCTGGTAACCCTTCCCGCGGTGAATCCTCTCCACTGCCTTCTTCCTCGAGACTCGCCGTCGCTCCCTTCCGCTATGACCTCATCGGTCTGCGCTGGTTGCTGGGCATCCGGGGTCGAGGTTCCTCTGGCTGCCGGCGGGCGTACTTCGGGGGGGCTGAGAGAAACCTCTGTCCCTGGTGAAACAGCCTCTCCTCCCGGCGTGTTCACAATGGGATTCACCCCCTCGATCTGTGCTGCTCCCTGGGTGAGGAACGATGTTATGAGGGCCTGCTCCGATAACTGGGTTGGTATAGAGGGGAATACCCTCACCTTCCCCTTTCTCTTAGGCGGCATCGTTGAAATTTTTCTGAGGAACTGGAGCGGCTCTGATCCATACACCCTTCAGGACGCCATCTTGTCTCTCTCATGGGGGACTTAAACACCTTCTGAAAATACAAATCACTATAATCACTGGCTCACCATTATCCACATGTTTATTAACCCTTTCAAAAAATGTAGCAGACTGATGAGGAAAGACTTGCCTTGGATAAATCCATGCTGGCTGTGTCTCATTAAACCATGCCTTTCTCTATGTTCTGTGATTTTGATCTTTAGAATAGCATTGAAGTAAAGCTCACCGTTCTATAGTTTCCCGATCACCCCGGAGTGCTTTTTAAATCTAATTGGTATAAGATTCCCTCAGGGATCAGCCTTTTTGGCATTACTTTTTAACATCTACCATTATGTCTAGTTGATGTATTTAATGCACTCCCGTTTCATGTAAACCAGCAAGATATGTTCTCATGATTGCCGGTATATAAAAACCTTAAATAAATAAATAAATAAATAAAATGTCATCTTCTGTCTGGACTCGGCATGAATTTCAAAAGTTACGCTGATGACATTCACTTTTTCATTCCATATAATACATCATGGAATGATACCTTGGCACTTTTGATGCTTTACATAAATACTGGCTATTGCATAACAAAAACTAACATTGAATATGGCTAAAACTGAACTTTTACTGCGCTCTAGTGTAGGCAATCCTGTGCACTCCTTACCAAACTCATTAAAAATAGATGTTATAATATCCCAATTTGAAGAGAAGTTCATAAGCTTGGTGTAAATTTAGACACCGACTTATCAATGCAACGTCACATATCCGAAACTGTTAGATCTGCATTTTATAGATCAGTTCTACAGGCCCTGAAATGTACAAAACTCGACTACTGTAATGCTTTATACCTGGGTTTGCCTGCGTACCTGACCCATCCAGTACAGTTGGTTGAGAATGCAGCTGCCCGTATTCTAATTAATGCTGAGCTTCGTGACCTTATACCTCCCACATTAGCTTCTTTGCACTGGTTATCAATATCTTTTCCTACTCAATACAAAGTATTGACAACAATATTTAAACTAATTCATGACTCACTAATTTGGACCTGTACATTACTGCAGCTTTATAGACCTTCAAGATAGTTACACTTATTAGATAAAAATCTATTAGACGTTGCCGCAATGAGAATTGAAAGGCTTGATATTACAAGGAAGAGAGCGTGCTCTGTTGCGGGCCCCATACTTTGGAATGCGTGATGCCCCTGCGCATTTGCACAAATTTAAAAGTATTTAATCTAAGAAGGCATTTGATATTGTAGCAATATCATCCAATATACCATCCTATCTTTGTTAAACTTTATAGAAGGCTGAATCAGTTTTATATTGTATTATATTTGTCATTGTAATGTTTGTTTTTATGTTTGGCCTATCATGTATATAAGGATGTAAACTGCTACAAACGATTTATGGAGAAAGCTATATATAAAATTTTAAATAAACATAAGACATCACATTAGCCAACCTCCAGTCTTCAGGTACAACAAACAATTTTAATGGTAGGTTACAAATTACTAGTAATAGATTTGCAAATTCATTTTTTTTTTAGTTCTTTCAGAACTCTGGGGTATAAACCATCTGGTCCAGGCAATTTGCTACTCCCTTTTTTTTTTTTTTTTAAATTTAATAGTCTGCCCTATTCGTTAACCAGGTTTACCATGATTTATTTGTTCTTGCAAATTATCATTAAATATTGTTTCTGACACTGGTATCTCCCCAACATCCTCTTCAGTAAACATCAAAGTAAAGAATTAATTGAATCTTTCCACTATGGCCTAGTCTCTTCTAAATGCCACTTTAACCCCTCAATCATCTAACAGTCTGATAGACTCACTCATAGGCCTGGGTGCGCTGGTACCTGTCATTTCAAATGTCATTTGAAATGACAGGTACCAGGAAGTGGATCCCAACTTTAACCAAAAGAAAACCTAAAATCCCCTCTTCTTTCTTTCAGCCCTCTCTGCCCTCCTCTGGAGCCACGGTGCGCGCTTCCGGAGGAGGGCAGAGAGCGCTGAAAGAAAGAAAAAGTAAGTTAACTTTGGTTACACTTTTTCACAATACTTTATATGTCGAGTCGCTTTTCACCCTGCGCCTTGCTTCGGGAGGAGGGGATTTTAGGTTTTTAGGTTTTCTTTTGGTTAAAGTTGCTTCGGGAGGAGGGGAGAGAGGACTGGGGCTGCTCCGGAGACCGGCACCCATGGACGCGGCCAGGGCAGGTGAGCGGGGGCTGGGGGAAAGTTTGCCGTCTACCCTTACCCCTGCCTCTAACGCAGGGGTAAGGGTAGGCGGTAAGTTAGCAGGTTAAACGCGCGGCAAAACTGCAGGTTAAAAAGGCGATAGTCGGGGCGCACGTTACTGAATGGGAGGGAATAGCTAATCTGATCGTTTACATCTCATATCCATGCCGCAGGCGGAAAGGGTTACCCGTTGATTTAAAGAAGCGGTAAGGATGGGTTAAAAGGGATAGTGAATCGCAGGTTGGACTAACGCGGCCAAATTGTGAGTAGAAAGCGGGTTAGAAGCAGGGTAACAGCAGCCGCACTTTACTGTATTGGCCTGTATGATAGCTGACCTAACCCTTCCCTCCTGGGCACAAGTCCTTGGAGACACATCCTCTGTTTGAGAGAATAATGCATCAGCTGGAGAGCAGGTCCTAGCTACAGGATTACTTCCTGCCACACCAAGTTGATGCTCTCTATCCAGATGACTGACTGGAGTTGTGACATGGCTACTATGTCCCTGAAGGTCTCTCTGCCTCAGCTCCTCCAGATCTGCCACTCTAGTCGCCAGAGATTGGACTCGTTCTGTGAGAGCCAGGAGCTCTTTGCACCGGGTGCACACATACAATCTCTCACCAACTGGTAGATAATCATACATTTGGCACTGAGTGGAAGGCCCCCATCTCGCTCCTGGACTGCCGTCTGCATTTTACTATTATCGTTTTCTTAGTTAATTTAGGTTGCTAAGGAAGTAGAGAGTGTAAACTAAAATTTTGTTTGTATTTTTTTAATTTATGTGGTGTATTTAATGTTAATTTTTAAATATACTTACAAAGACTTGTGCAATGATTTTATTTTGTCATGGATATTTTTAGTAATATTGTGTTTTGGAAAAATAAAAAGTTATTTTAACAAATATAGTGCTGTAGGGGAATTCTGAAGATGAGCTGGAAGGATCATTTTAAATGAATGGGTATGTGAGATGATGGGAGGTGGCAAGTGTCTGACAGAAGCTCTAGTCAAAAGGAAAATAAGATTTGCTGGTCATAGAGGTGCTGGTGGCAAATTAGCTAATTTAGTACCAGAGGGGGAAGATGCACAGTAAAAGAGAGAGCAGTCTGAGGTGATGACATTTTTAAAAAAATGGTCAATATCTGGAAACCTTGGTGAAATAGAGAGGAAAGCAGAGTTCAGGGAGAACAGTCACGCTAAAGCTGCCAACCTTTGTTTCGAAGACGGAACCTGGTGATGAGGACCTTGGCATAAATCAACTACAATGTGCTGTGGAGCCCACCTTGACCTGTTCAGTCAGTATTCAGCAAGAATGCTCAGTTATTGCTGTAGGTTTTCATGGTTTTTCAGAACATGATTTTTACTGTAGAATATGTAAAAGAAAAAAAAGAAATTATGAGCTGAACTGGGGTCTAAGCTATTGCACCAGGAAGTAAACTGGGCAGACTTCAAGGGGCCTTACAGTATTTATCTGCCATCATGTTCTGTAGTTTTTATTTGGTATAATGTGAGGCAATAACTACGTATATTTAAACAGAGGAGATTTTAAGTAAACCACAATATTTATTTTAAAAAGTCCCCCACCCCATAGAGTCCCTTAAAGCATATGTAAACAAAAACCTTTTACCAAAAACTTTATATGAAGTGAAAAGGCTAGTTCATTCCAGAAATTTGTTCAAGCTGCAAGTGGCAGCCTACAATTATATATATCTATATCTATCTAGATAAATGAGGCTTGACCGACGTGCCGCAAATGCGCAGTAGAGAGCAGCTCTACTGCGCATGCGCGGAACAGACAGCTGTGAGCGATGAACCATGCGAGACAGAAACAGAGCGAGAACACGGACACTGCCCAACGCGCACAAGACACCTCTCACTCGCAGATCCCGGGCAGTGGTGGCGGCGGCTCCCTCTCCCTGGAGACGAGAACCGGAGCGGACAATTAGACTATAGAGTAGGAAGGGGGAGAGAACTGGTAGGGCACGCGAACGCCAACGAGCATCGATGACAGAAGAACAAGAACATGCACGAGAAGCCTCACCAGCTTCTGCTGGCTGGAAGCTTCAGCTGCTCTCACGTGTGAACGGGCTTGCAGGAACACCAGGGACTGGAGGAGGGCTGAGGGACAGGGAAGGGATCGTGGATGAGGTGAGAGGGAAAGGACAGGGAAGATGAGAGGGGATGGAAGGCAAAGGGAAGCGGATATGAATTAGTAAGTGGGAAGGGTAAGAAGTTGTGGAGAAGAGAAAAAGAGGGAATGGAGGAGGGCTGAGGGAGAGGGCAGGGGTTGTGGATTAGGGGAAGGTCAGGGAAGATGAGAGGAGATGGAAGGAAAAGGAAAGAGGATATGAGTGAGTGTAAGTGGGACGGGTAAGAAGATGAGAAGAGAGCCGGTCTGACCGTCGGAATCTCGCCCGTTTGAACGGGCCTAACGGCTTGTGTGTGTGTATATATATATATATATATGTGTATATATATATATATATATATATATATATATCTATATCATCATGAGCTAAAAAAAAACCCAACACTCCTGTAACACCAGACAGTGAAAAATGTTATACATTTAGGGGCAGATTTTCAAAGGGTTACGCGCGTAACCCCCGAAAAGCTGCCCCTTCCACCCCCTGGGCGCACACAAGCCCCGGGATGGCGTGTCAGGGGGGCGTGTCGCGGCTGGCGCATCATCGGGGGCGTTCTGGGGGCGGGGCCGCGGCCCAGAGGCATTCCAGGGGCGTGGCTGCAGCCTCCGGACCAGCCCCCGGATCGGAACATGGCACACCGGCAGCACGCAAGTTACGCCTGCCTTGGGCAGGCGTAACTTGTAAAATAAAGGTGGAGGGGAATTAGTTAGGGGTGGGTTAGATAGGGGAAGGTGGGGGAGGCCGGAGGGAACGGAGGATGGCTGCGCGGCTTGGCGTGCGCAGGCTGCCGATTTTGCGCAGCCTTGCGCACGCCGACCCCAGATTTTAAAAGATAAGCGCAGGTACGTGCGTATCTTTTAAAATCCGGCGTACTCTTGTTTGCGCCGGTTGCGCGAACAAAAGTACACGCGCGCGTACTTTTTTAAAAATTTACCCCTTAATGAAAAATGTTTTACTAAGACAGAAGAACTCAAAAAATGCCTGGGAGTGAAGAAAGCAATCTTCGGATGAAGCTAACGATGGATTGTCCACACCACCCCCGTTTTTATGTTGTTGAGAGGGAGGCTCCTTATGTTGGTTTACCTCCTGAGAATGTTTCTTGGAAGAGGCCTAAACAGGATCTCTCTTCTCTCTCTGGGGAGGTCAGGTTGAGTCAGTTTTTTCATTGGTGCAGGTTCCTAGGAGCATCCTTGCTGGCCTTGGTTTGCAGAGACCTGGAGTAACAAGTGATCACTAAAGCAAGAGTCCCGATCCCCTGTGGATTTCAAAGAGATGCAATTTGCTAAGGTGTTACCAGTTAGACTCCTCTTTTTTCTTAGGTGACTCTCAGCTGCTTTTAATGGAGGCATTCCCGAGGGCCTGATTAGGTTAGAGGTGTAAACTAATCACATAGAATCCGATTATCAAATTATACACAGGTAGCTCCCCCCAAACCTTGACCACACAAATAGCAGCAGGGGCAAAGCAGGCGGATACCGAAGTGTCTTACTGCAAACTTCCCCTTGGTCAGTGCTGATAGACCTCGGGCTTCTGGCCAGTTGTGGCCGCTGGGTCCCCATTCTGCACAGCAGTCTTGCTTTTGGTAAGTCATTCTGCCTTTTCTTTGGCCTCGTCTTCTTAGCTAATAAAAGATGGTCCGGGTGAAATTTATGGGGACGAGCATGGTGTCTTGTTTCAGGCTGCCGGGCGGGTAATTTTATCTGGGAACAAAGCTTCTGAAGACTGGATGGGCTGTGTAATTGCATTTCACATTCTTTAAATTGGTGGCACCGGGGCATGGAAAGGTGCAGACACTGCTCCAGAAAGGGAACGCTGCCCAGCTTTTTTTTTTCCTCGGTAAAGAAAGCTTTTGCTTATCCTTGTGGTGTTTATAGTTACGGTTTGGAGTTGGGTTTTCGTAACTTAAACCGTTTGCATTTTGTCATTGTTTTTCGGCACACATTTGAAGGCAGTGCTGTGCTTTCACTTCATTTCATTTCCTCTGCATACCCGTGCTGCTGCAGCACAGAGCACAAGGCAGGAGAGGAACGCCCTCCCTCCCAGAGGGCTCAGATTCCCAGTTCAGAGGGGCTATATTTAACAGCCCAAGTGGATCGAGTACAGGTAGGTACAAGGGGTGAGGGTGCCCGCTAATTAAAGCTTCCAGTGCCAGAGCACAGCTGGGCGCAAGACCCATTCACAGTCAGCTGGGTTTAATGAGACTCTCCAGATAGGATGCAAAGGAGACTTTAACTAGTGCATTGCCAGAAACTTCAGCTGCTCAAGAGCCAGCTT
The DNA here is from genome assembly GCF_901001135.1 of Rhinatrema bivittatum. Taxonomy (NCBI): domain Eukaryota; kingdom Metazoa; phylum Chordata; class Amphibia; order Gymnophiona; family Rhinatrematidae; genus Rhinatrema; species Rhinatrema bivittatum. The sequence goes on along the minus strand of NC_042626.1, from coordinate 6,377,809 downwards.
TCTCCTTTTGAGAAGTACTTTACAGTCTGCCCCTGCGGACGTTGGAGTTTAATTACCACCCTGTACTGATGAAAAGCGCAAGGTCCCAAACTGGCCAGCGCTTGGTGCATGTGTGACCCAATGAAAGCGAAGGTGTGCCAGGTAATCTGTCGCCTGTTCCAACATGGCTGCTTGCAGGGTAATTGCAGGGGAGCAGCCTTCACCTCCCCCCTCCCCCCACCCCCTTTATTAGATAATAGCAGTGCAGGGCTTGTAAGAAAAGTGCATAGGATGACTGAGAAGCCTTCCCAGGCCAAACTCTTTTCTTCAGTCTCCTGCTGAGAAGAAATATTTGTTCTCCCTTGCTGTCATCCTTTTGATGATACCTTGGGATCCTCATCTGAATTGCTCCCAGAAGGCGCAGGCAGCAAAACTCTTAAAAGCCCAACCTGGCTTTTTCTTGGTTCCTATTCCCTTTTGCCAATCTTAGTCCGAGGTCTCCTTCCTAATTTGATTTAAGATTATGTGCCAATTAGTCTCAACTCCAGTTTTCATGCCCCTCCCTCCCCTGAAAATGTTTTTTTTTGTTTAAATCTGTGAGGGTGAGTCTGTGAACCAGGTTTTTGAATTACCTGAAACCTGGACCGTTTGGGGGTTCTGAGACCCCCCCCCCCCCCATTCACCGTTCTGATGGCAAATTTTAATTAGGTTTATTATGGAAATAAATGCACTTGCTTCCGAGGGAATGGGACAAAAGGATGGTCCTAGGGTCTGGTATGACCTATGACCCCCCCTCCCCCATAATGATTTCAGGACCGATTTTGGCAACGTTCTCACTGTGGGGGATGTGTTTCCATCACAGAAACAACAACAACAGGAAAGGACCCAATGGTCCATCCAGTCTGCCCAGCAAGCTTATGGTAACATCTGCCCTGCCTTGCAGGTCACCCCCATGCTTATCAGTCTCACAAACCGTAAAAGTCGGGGCCCTCGTTTGGTTGCTGTCTGAATCCCATTCTCCTTTTCAATCGTCTTTAGTTGTTGTTATTTGTAATTTTAAGTGCTTGCTTACTGTCCCCTGCCTGGCGCACTTGTTTGGTGTGGCAGGGTGTAAATTTAAAGAGAGAAACGTAAACGGATCCTAGGATGGGGAAGAGGAGGGAAGCGGGGGTGATGATGATCAGCATTTAATGTGCTGCTGGGAAAGCGAGACCCATGAATCTTGTCACTTAAACCATCAAACACACACAAAAAAAGTAAATGCATTTTAAAAAGGCAGGCTGAAATAATTTACTGTCTGAATTTTATACCCAGATGTGAGGGATGTGATGTTACAGCAGTAGGATAAATTCTAATGGCTGCTGGGACTCTCTGCTCCTTCTCTCTCTTTCTTTAAATTAAAAAAAAAAGTACTTTGGTTGTGAAGAGAAAGGTAAGATGAATGTCATTAATTTCAGCAGTGTTCTTCGAAATTCGTATTTCCAGATATGTTAATGTGATCTCTCCTCCTCTGACTTCAAGGAACATCATAAAATTAAAATTATATATTTAATTTGTTATACAGGAAAGCCAGCTGCAAACACAAGGACTTGTTTTCAGCTGGGTCCCCAGAGGCACAGGGAGATAAAGTGACTTGTGCAAAGTTGCAGAGACACACGATGGCAGAGTTGGGGATTAGAACCCAGGCATGGGGAGATAAAGTGACTCCCCGCCCCATACAACAGGGTGAGCCTAGGCCTCCTATCCAGGATTTCTCTTGCATCACAATCCTATGCTCTAACCACCAGCTCTCTTCCTTCCAAACAGTATTGACTAGAATCATTATAATTTAGGCATCTCCTGGGAGATGACAACTTGGCAAGTGGACTGCTTAGAGGACTTGCACATGGGACATGAAGTCTTTCAACTGTAGGTCACTGGTACAAATCTGACTCTGATCTAGATTGGAGTGGCCAATGTGAATGGAGCTGGTGGACTCTATCCAGTTCCTGGTGGGCTTATCTGGGTTGTATTGCAGCCAGAAAATTACAAGCAATGGGTTACTCCTCCAGGAGGTTATAATAACCTGGATTTCCAACCAGGGTACAGATTATCTTTATTTGACCAAGTGGTAGATCTAGAACAATAGGCCTTTTGGTGCAGCTGCAGACTCTGTCCCCTGGTTTCCCAATCTTCTCCACCCACCCCATGAATGCACAGAATTAAGGCAGCACAGCACCACCTGCTCTGTAATAATGGCGAAACCCTGCTGTGGCACTTTTGGGAGGGGGAAGTCTGTGTAATTAACCAGCACATATCTTTTTACCAGCAGTCCTTGAGATCTGTAAACACATAACTGTATATAATTAAAGGGCAAAGGTTACCTGTGTTGGGAGTGGGTGTAGCTGCAGTAACAGCAAGGCCTGCTTGCCATCAGTTGGGTGGGGTTGGGCCTTCCTTAGGAAGCTTTTCACACCATCTGTTTATTACATTTAGAAAATGTCTGTTCCCATCCCAATCCCATGCTCCTCTAGATTTACCTTCAGCCCTTTAGTGGGAATTAATTTTATCTCTACTATCGTTAGCCATTATTAATTAATAACTGTCCTTTCTCTTCCTTCTTCACCAAGTTCTAGCCACCCTGTTACATGTAACTGCCTTTTCCGCACCAATGTTCTAGTTTATGTTTATTATGCACTCCCGTTTTATGTGAACCAGCACGATGTGACTGCTGTCTCGAATGCCGGTATATAAAAATCCGAAATAAATAAATAAAAACAAGAAACCTGAATCAATTTCTGTCTGTTAAAACATCATCCATGACCCCCCCCTCCCCCCGAAAATACATCACCTATTCTGCCCATATCTATGGAGTAAAGGGACGTCCCTCCAGGTGGGTCTCGCCAAACTGTAATCCCTGCTGTGGGTCTTAGCTATCTTCAAGATTATCCGCGAGGTTTTCATGCACTGTATTGGGCCAACAAGAGAAGCGTCCGAAGACGGTGCTTTAGGTGAACTTTTGAGACCGCAGCATCGTCCGCCCCCCACCATGGGGAGGTAGGAGGGCTGGCAGTGCCGTTGGAGGGCTGCCGTTATGTTATGCTTCCAATCTCTGCCCGCAGTTAAGAAACGAACGCTTTTATTTTCCAGCTCTCTGGATTTTATTTTTCTGCTTTTATTTACAGTATTTTTCCTCTTTCTTTGATATCTGCCAAATTCGTATGCAGACGAGTGTAAACAGAGAAAACACTCTTTTCAATAGAAAAGTAACAGGTCGCTGTCAGCAAGAAATCTTTTCAGTCCGCCAACGTAGCAATAACTTGGAAAGACTTCATTCATGCATCTCATCGCACAACAGAAATTATATTAAATGATTAAATGAATGGGAATCTTGTGTAGCAACTGCACTGGTGCCCAACTCAGTGGCAAAAAAGAAAAATTAGTTAAAATATTTATGGAGGGCCGGACACGTGGAAAGTGCTGTGCACTGCCATGTGGTGGGACCCGGAGCTGATTCCTGGGCTGCTGTCCAGGTCAGCAAAGGCCAAGAAGGAGGTAGTAGAAGCATTCACAGTGCCCAGGGGAGAGGGAGAGTGGAGATAGTCATCATGCAACAGTGACGCCTACTGGCTAGGTTTGGGTGCATAGACTGTTGCTGCAATGACCAAGCCAGAGGAGATTTAGAATGAGAAGGCGGGGGTGAGGGTGGGGTGGGGGGGGGGGGAATCCATGGACAGCTGCTGATGGCACCAGATCCCAACCCTGGTGCCAAAAGGAATGGGAAGAAACTGCCAGTTTGAGAGAACCTGCTTACAGATCTGTTTTCCGACATGGTCGCTAAGACATTTGTGCATTGGCATGCAATTAATGAGCCTTTTAGGGGACTTATTTCTAGGATACTCCCACTTTAAAGCGCTGCCATCTTCTTGTCAACTTCTGGCCAAGCTTGAATAAGACAAAACAGTTTAAACCTGGCTGCCTGCAAATATCTCAGATTTTCTTGATTCTAGCTATGTCCCTCTTTCTGCATTGTGTAATGTGAGTTCCTGTTAGCTAAATAACAAAGATGAGATATCTTGGGATATTGCAGATAAGTGCAAAATAGAGTTGGGTCCCTTTCTTACTCGACCATCATGTCATGATAGGACACCATAATTAGTAATGTCTTTTGTTGTGTTTTTCAGAATCATGTGAAGAATATTTTGAGGCAACAAACGCAGCTTGGAAGGTGATTCTCTTTTCCCTCCTCACAATGGAACAGAGGAAGACCTTTCCGAGGACGCTGCTCTCTTTGCATTTTTTCTGCTGGGAAGTTTTCTTTGTCCTTCTTCTGCTGGCCTTGCTCTCCCAAAATGCCACAAGCTCTTCCCTCTTTAACACCTTCCATGCTGAGCACAGAGACTGGACTTTTAGCCACTTGACGGTCCACCAGAACACCGGTGCGGTGTATGTGGGTGCAGTAAATAGGGTTTACAAGCTTTCTGGTAATTTGACTTTACTGGTTTCGCACAAGACCGGTCCGGAAGAGGACAACAAGTCATGTTACCCTCCATTGATCGTACAACCCTGTAGCGAACCCTTAACCCTGACAAACAATGTCAACAAGCTTCTGATTGTGGACTACTCTGAGAACCGTCTGCTAGCATGTGGGAGTCTTTACCAGGGCGTCTGCAAGCTTCTGCGATTGGATGATCTTTTTATTCTGGTGGAGCCTTCCCACAAGAAGGAACACTATCTCTCCAGCGTCAATGAGACCGGTACAATGTATGGTGTAATTGTGCGCTCCGAAGGTGAGGATGGCAAACTTTTCATTGGTACAGCAGTAGATGGGAAGCAGGATTATTTCCCAACCTTATCTAGCCGCAAACTGCCCCGGGACCCAGAGTCCTCTGCCATGCTGGATTATGAGCTGCACAGTGACTTTGTGTCCTCCCTGATCAAGATTCCCTCCGACACATTGGCTCTGGTCTCCCACTTTGACATTTTCTATATTTATGGATTTGCCAGTGGTAACTTTGTTTACTTCCTGACTGTGCAGCCTGAAACCCCTGAGGGCATCTCCAGCAACTCAGCCCATGACCTCTTCTACACCTCCCGCATTGTGCGGCTGTGCAAGAATGACCCCAAGTTCCATTCCTATGTCTCGCTGCCGATTGGCTGCGTGAAGAATGGGTTGGAATACCGCCTCCTGCAGGCTGCCTACCTCTCCAAACCTGGTGACGTGCTTGCCAGGGCGCTTAAAATCTCAGCCAAGGATGACATTCTCTTCACCATCTTCTCCAAGGGGCAGAAGCAGTATCATCACCCTCCCGACGATTCCGCCCTCTGTGTCTTCCCCATCAAGATGATTAACGCTCAGATCAAGGAGCGTCTTCAGTCCTGCTACCAGGGTGAAGGCAATCTGGAGCTGAACTGGCTTTTGGGGAAGGATGTGCAATGCACCAAAGCGGTAAGCATATTGTGATTTTTATATGATTCAAACATCTTGGGAAGAGTGAATTTTTAAAATAAAAATAACCCCTCCCCTTTTCAAAAACCAGCCTCTCCAGCAGTTGGCTGCACCTTGAATAGGAATGGATACCAATCTGAACAGAGTTGCAGCCCAGGTGAGCAATCCGAAAGGGCCACTCACCCTAGCCACTCTCTAAGTCATCGGTTGTGTTCACAGCTAGGAAGGAAAGAAGCATTTTCAATGTTTTATTCTTTTCCCCTAATTTATGTGGAAAGCATTGTGCTTTTTAATTTCTGGGCCCCCACGCTGTGGTGCATAAACAATTACAGTCTTCAGCTTAGTGCTTGGTCTACGGATCTGATTTGTTGCTCCTAAGGAGCAGGTGTGACAGTCTTGGTTTTGCAAATCCTTTTTCAGAGACAGCCCCAACCCAACCCCCACCCTTCATGTGGGGCAAACATGAAACGGACAGATTCACCTGTTCCCTATACAACAGAGCCCAGGGGTGACCTACACGTTACCTTTTAGGCCAGTCTGGCTTGTGTTGCCCAGCTGTGACTAGACAGGTCTTGAGGAGGAGTCAGCGAGTGATTAATTGGGAAACAGCCCGTAGGTAGGAGGCAGGTTGGAAGGTCAGGAGACCAGTCCATACATAGTTAGGATGCTGGTGACTTGCAGCCCCTAATCCTTCATGCTGAAGAGCAGTCATGTCTGTTGCGCTTTGTATTGGAGGGGACACTTTTTTTTTTTTTTTTACTTACCTGTACAGGGGTAAGCATTATGCTTACATGACAGACAACAGCTTCAGCCTGTCATTAACCCCTTTAATGTCAGTCCAAAGGACTGTTCATCCTCTCAGGATGATGCGAGATCAGTGGGTCTGCAGATCTGCCTTAAATAGCCCTCAGGGTCACACTGGGCTGCTTCAGGCCTACAACCTGTGTCTACAAGGCAGTAATGATTGACAGCTCAGCCTGCAGTTAAGGTTCCCACAAATGCATTGAAATGTAAAACACTTTTTTGTTTTATTTATGGGTGGTTTGCTAGAATGTGACTGGGTTGTGAATAAATTGCTAATGAGCTGGTGAAGCCAAGTACGAAGATGGAACATATCAAAAACTCATTGCCGCACTTCAGATTAGGAAGAGATTTGCAGCTTCTTTTGCATCAGGAAAGCAATATTATCTCTTTTTTAATAATTTTATTAAATGACTGAAAACTTTTTATATTCTAGTTGAGCTTAGTGCTTGCAAAAGGTGCCACCTGGAGCTCTGCATTATTTTGGCAGTTACAGCCATGTGCTCAGTATGCCTCCGTCTAGAGCAGATCATCTCTTGAGAATAGAAAAGTGACTTGTGCATTATGAGGCAACCCAGGTTGGCAAACCAGCACTAGGATATCAGAACCACTCCCCCTCCCAATCTTCCACACTAGCAGTCTGTTCCCTTGCATGCATTTGTGCAGACACTCTGTTCCCTCCCCCCCCCCCCCCCCCCCCATGCTTACATACTCCTATGTAGTTGCATTGCCCGTTAGTCTAGCAGTGTGACTGGTGCAGCCCTGAACTTTTCACAGCAAGAGTTGGAAAAACCAGAATTTTGAAAAATAGCATATTATATTTTCCAATCCCCCCCTCCCAAACCTCACCTATTGTGATCAGAGATTGTGGCTATATGAAACCCAGATATTAGCCAGGGGTTTAGATCCTGACCCTGGGTTGTTCTCTACTGACCCATTCCTAAGAAGCAGCACACATGTCCCACCGCCCCATTGTGTCAACTACCGGTATCTTCTCTCTTCCAGCCAGTCCCTATAGATGATAACTTTTGTGGACTGGACATTAACCAGCCACTTGGAGGCTCTACACTGGTGGAGGGGGTGACGCTGTTCACGGAGATCCGAGACAGGATGACATCTGTGACCTCCTACGTGTATGGTAACTACAGCGTGGTATTCGTCGGGACCAAGAGTGGCAGAGTGAAGAAGGTAAGGCTGCTGGTAACACTTCTTCCAAAAGCTTTGGAAAATTTGACGACACATTGCTATCTTTGTCTGTCTGTGAGTAGGGAATCCTCGTTGGCAGAGGTGGGAGGAAACTGATGGAGATATGCATATTGCAGGCTAAATACTCACAGTATAAACTACAAAAACACCAAGTAGCCTCGATGACCTTTCCCCTCCTCAAATAGATACTACAAATACAAAAAAGGGGCAGTAATGCCTGTCCGGCTATGAAAACGATCTGTTTTAAGATGCCCATGTTAGACTTGGTGGCGTTGCATTTAGTTTTATTTCACATTACTCACACAGATTACAGATATAGCAACAGAACAGCCATCATTCACATTTTGAACCAATCCTAGTTTTCCAGGCCTTGTCTCGTGGTATTCTGGAATTTTATAGTTTTACCTTTAGTGCTGCGAAAACCAGGATGGTTCCAGGATGCAAGAAAGGAAAACAAGGATTCGCTCAATGGAAGTCCTACTATCCTTTTAATTGGGGAAAAATATGAATCAGAAGGGGTAAGCTAAACCCTGCCAGCCTGACTAGCCAGAAGCTAAGGCTGGGAGCCAGAGCCAGGTCTCCTGTGTGACAATGCAAAGCTCTTTCCAGTGCTTTCAGTAACCTGCCCTTCTGTCTCTGACAGATCCTGACTCACACTGACTTCAATGCCCTTGCTCAGGAGCCATAGTAGAGTATGCCAGCATGGTTAATGTATTAGTGCAAAGAGCTGTAATAAAAATTGACATAGTAATGTAGAGGTCGATATTCAGAAGAGTTTGACTAAGTTCAGGGCTTAGCTGGACAAATCCTGAGTTTTAAATATCCTGCCCTGCTGCATGGTTAACTTTTAGCCAGATAATTCTTTACCCCCAGAAGGACCGTGAGAGGCTGGAGAACTAGGCATCTAAATACAAGATGAAATTTAATGTAGACAAGTGCGAAGTAATGTACGTAGGGAAAAATAATCCAAACTATAGGTACATATTGCTGGATTCTGTTTTAAGAGTCATCACCCAGGAAAAGGATATTGGAGTAATTGTAGACAGTATGATGAAATTCTTGCCTTGGTGTGTGGTAGCCATCAAAAACTTAAACAGATTGCTATGAATTATTCCAAAAAGAATGGAGAACAAAATGAGGCACACCATAATGCCTTTGATGTAGCCGCATTGTGAGGATTGTGAGCAGTTCTGGTAGCCCTATCTCAAAAAAGATGTCCAGAGGAGGGCAACAAAAATGGTTAAGGAGTGAAACAGCTCCCCTGTGAAGAAAGGCTAAACAGGTTAGGGCTCTTCTACCTGAAGGGACAACTGAGAAGGGGATATGATAGAGGTTCATAAAATCATGACTTGAGTGGAATGGGTAAATATGGAATGGTTATTTACAACACTAGGATTAATGGACACTCCTTGAAACTAACAAATAGTAGATTTAAAACAGGAGAACGTTTCTTTTTCACTCATTGCACAATCAAGCAGTAGAATTTGTTGCTGGAGGATGTGGTGAAGGCAGCTAGCATAGCTCGGTTTAAAAAGAGCTTAGACAATTTCCTAGAAGAAAAGTCCATAAACATTTATTAACCAGGTGACTCCGGGAAACCCTCGGAGCAAACAACAAGAAATTGGATTTGCTTCTTGGGTTTGTCCACAGTCAGAGAGGATTCTGGGCTCGATGGCCCTTTGGTCCAACCCAGCATGGATAAAAGAGAGATAGTTCACGGACATTCCAGGGCATGGTTTAAAGTTATCCACTAATTGTGGAATGTCAGCGCCAGCTGGATAGTTATCTGGCCAACTCTGATCAGAAAAATAACAGTCCTAAAGTTAGCCGAATAACTGAAAATAAAAAAAAAAATGAAGAGCTGAACAGGTGCCAAACCCATCTCCCCCAATCCCCTACCTTTTGGCCAAGTCCCCAAAAGTGGTCCATTGGATTGAATATGAAGGATGAGAGAGCTGATAGCGCTGGCACATTCATAGAAATGTCAGCAGAAAAGGACCAAACAGTCCATCCAGTCTGCCCAGCAAGCTTATGGTAGTAGCTACTGTGCCATACCAGGTCTCCCCTTTACTTATCCATTTCCCAGACCGTCATTCAGGGCCCTTGTTGGTTGCTGTTTGAGTCCAGTTCCCTGTTACCTCTTATCTCTTGCCGTTGAAGCAGAGAGCAAAGATGGAGTTGCATCAACAGTATGAAGACTTTATTGGTTAAGGGCAGTAACCGCCACAGAAGCAAGTTACCCCCATGCACTCTTTTCTTTCTTTCCATCCTCGAGCCTTTAGGGGACCCACAGTGTTTATCCCATGCCCCTTTGAAATCTTTCACTGTTTGTCTTCACCACGTCCTCTGGAAGGGCATTCCAGGCATCCACCACCCTCTCCGTGAAAAAGTATTTCCCGACGTTGGTTCTCGACATTGGTTCTGACTTTTCTGACAACTGAATACCTTTATCTGGCTAAAGTTAGGCAGTGACATTTTACTCCATTCTGAAAGGGGGATCAGTCCCTTCACCCAGACTGATATGCCGGGAGCTCAGTATTCAGCCCATGTTTGGGAGGTGGGGATTTGCCTAACACTGGCTAACTTTAATGGGGTAACTTCCCACTTGCTGCACCACTGAATATTGAATTCATAGTAAATAACATCAGATAAAGACCACAATGGCCCTGTGATAGTGTATGATAAAAAGCTTCAGACTGCCTTAACGGACCGGCTTCAGCTATCTGGCCTGGTCCACCTTAAGACAGACAGGAAAGGGATCCTCGGGTGGGGGCATTTCCCTGAGGTAAGGGATACAAAGGTGAGGCCCTGAGAGAGTTAGAGAGGCCCCAGGGAGAAGAAGGAAGCTGTAATCCAATGCTGGGTTTGTTCTAGACATTTTCGTTGCTTGTCAGACTGCTGAGGTAAGCAGCCATTTTGCTCCTCTTCTGTTATGTACTTTTGAAATAAAACTGATGAATAGCAGACCGTTCTGTGGCCTACCCCAGCCATAGACCTCTCCAAGGGCATCACAGGCCCATGTAATCTTTCCAGTTGTGATAAGTCTACTTTGGGTAAAAGTATATAGAAATTCCCATATGTAACCCACCACAAACTCCTCCTTTCCCCATATCTTTTACCTGATCTCTCCTTACCATTGCCCTACATAGCTGTCCCAAGCATTCCCAAAATCTGTTGGTGCTGGCTTCCACCCATCTACTGATTAGGTCATATCAGACCTTCCCTTCTTCAATTTTTGATTTTTACAATAGCAAGCCAAAACCCAGGTCTCTCCTAGGTCTTGTTTCCAAATTTTGTAATTATTCCCGCTGCCACCCCGGATAGTGAGGCTGTTGTAAAACCCATTGGCGTGTGGGTTTCAAGCTGCAGATTGCCCTAGCCTTCTTGGGAGCCTGATGCTGTTGTACCACTGGTGTTAAAACTTTACCATCTCTCTCATCATTTCACAAATCCCATCTCCTAGGAGCAAGGTGACCCAGAGCAATGTTTTTTGGAAAATAATGTTACATCCTAGGTGCTTAAAGGCATTCGACTCTGTGGCCCTGTGCCTTGCAACCCACTGAAGGCTCGGCCTTTCTTGCCATATTGCTGGATTTGAAGTCTCACCTTCATCTGACCTCCGCTTTCATGCTGCAAGACCTGCTTCACAATACCACAATTCTAGCATCCATGCTATAATTCCCCACACTCTGTGCCCTGGCTTTTATTTTTATTTTATTTCCATGGCCCCTCTCATTAGTTGTAGAATGCCAGTGACCCATGACCCCTTTTTAGGGCAGCAAGTGAGATGTGTTTTCAAGGTTGGCTGCACTGTTCCCATATGATGTGTACTCCTGAACAAGAGACGGATGGAAGTGAAGCTGTGCTGTAATTTGTATTACCCTCTGCTTTCGGCCTTTCCTTTTCTGTGCGCACTCGGCAGCGTTGCCCCCCACACCCACCCCATCCCGTTTTGAGTGCTGGTTGTCTTTGATTCTAAGCTTCTGCTGGGTTCCCTGTGCACTGGTGACTGTCTGCGCGATGAGGTGCAAGTCGTCGTGCCTGGTTTCCAGAAATCGGAATTGCAGCAGTATTCAGTGGTGTCGTCCCCTTATTACTGTTTGATTGTTCTCTATTACCCTAGTTTTGTTATCCAGGTTCTTTTCAAACTTGTTAAATGTAAGACAAGACTTTGTCACTATTGTTTCGCAAGTTACAATGTAAACCGAAGTGATAATTAATCCTGTTAATTGAACCTCGGTATATAAAAAGTTATAAATAAATAAATAAATTCCATCAGTGGGTGAATCATGAAGACTTTGGGAGACTTGATGCAAAGACTGGTGCATTTCTCCAGTGCTAGCTTACTATATACTGGCAATTCTTTTACTTTTCCCTAATCTCCAAATGTTCACGGATAGCAAGGAACTGTTTTTTGGTTTTTTTTCCTCCTTTCTGAGCAGTGTCTTGGCGGGGTTTAAATCTCTCTGAAGCCTTTCCGAGGGCTTGTGGCGTGTTTTGCTAGAGGGTACAATATAGCAAAGCCGCAGCCGCTGGTGCAGTGGGCATTGAGTGATCCCAGCCTTCACACCTGCTTATGTTGGAGACTGGCTTCTGGAAGTCTGTGAAGGGGTTAACTGGTTGCCCTTGGGATCAGAAAGTGCCTGGGGCAGTTGACACATTGGTTTCTGTTTTCAGCCATCACTGCCATAATTCCTCCAAGATACCATTCTTTTCTGTTTCCATCACACGTAGGAAGGTTACTTGCCCCAGGCTGCTAAATAGGGAAGAGCCTGTTTTTCAAAAGACAAAGCATTTTAGTGTGTTGTGTAAACAGCTTCTCTGCTAACATTTTGGGTCTCTTTCTGCCTTTGTAGCAAGGCCAGAGTCTGAAAGCAAGGAGGAGCTGGACTTTTTCTTAGCAGTGAACTCTTTGTCCATTAAAGAACTTTTCTTCAGGATCCAGTGAAAGAACAAATATAACTTGGGCTCTGGTAATGGAATTAGTTTTTATTTGCATGGATAGGTTTTAAAGCTTTTCCTTAACTTCCTGGTGGAAGCGTAGAAACTGATGGCAGTAAAGACCAACGGACTATCTGGGCTGCGTGTTCTCATGCCCTCTTCCTGGCCTTTTTCCATTATTCCTTAATTCGGAAGCTGTAAGGTGTGTTCATCCTCTCTCCCTTTATCCTTTAAAGAAATGCTTCCATGTATTAGTCTTGAGTCTACCCTCATTCCTTCTCCTACAACTTTCTTTCCATCCAGAGCATGATTCAATATTTAGGTCCTTAAATCTCACCTCTAAGAGGTTAGGAGGAGATGGGGCTACGAGTCGGGCTTTTATCACAAGCCACATGTTCAGATGGCCCTATTCCCGAACGCCTTCCGGGGGAAGCCACTAATCCGTCTGGGAGTGAGAAGCCATGTGTACCATGACTCTTAGCTGTTTTTGGGTGCGGCTGTTTTATTTTTCCCCCCGGAAGGTTAAAGAAGAAAGCTTGTTGTGGCATGTTAGGTGCTTAATGCAGAGCAGAAAATGCTCCATATTACTTATGTAGGATTATAGGAAGAACGTTTCTTCCGACGTAACTTAATCCCTAATGCCATCTATACAGCGGAGACCTTTTTAAATGTTTTCTTTTTGATGTAAGGTAAATCTTGTTCTGTTGAAAGGTTTGTTTCTTTACTGGGGGCTATATTGCAGTGCAAAAACCAAACAGCTGGTGGCTTATTCCTTAAACAGGTCCCAGAATTGCAGGTTTTCACTCTTCCATATGTCTGTTTCTTGCTTACTTTAAAGCAACAAATCCCTATCTAGAATCTTCAGGATCTTCCCTTGGCTCCAGTGCAGACATTTCAGTTGCTGAATGTATCTTCTTATATTTTTTGAATGTTTTTATGGCAGGTGTGCATCTTTTTATTGTGATCTTGCCCTTTCCTTTTAAATATAAGAACATAAGAAATTACCAAGCTGGGTCAGACCAAGGGTCCATCAAGCCCAGCATCCTGTTTCCAACAGAGGCCAAACCAGGCCACAAGAACCTGGCAATTACTCAAACACTAAGTAGATCCCATGCTACTGATGCAATTAATAGCAGTGGCTATTCCCTAAGTAAACTTGATTAATAGCAGGTAATGGACTTCTCCTCCAGGAACTTATCCAAACCTTTTTTGAACCCAGCTACACTAACTGCACTAACCACATCCTCTGGCAACAAATTCCAGAGCTTAATTGTCATTGAGTGAAAAATAATTTTCTCTGATTAGTCTTAAATGTGCTACTTGCTAACTTCATGGAATGCCCCCCCGGTCCTTCTATTATCGGAAAAAGTAAATAACCGATTCACATCTACTCATTCGATCTCTCATGATCTTAAACACCTCTATCATATCCCCCCCTCAGCCTTCTCTTCTCCAAGCTGAACAGCCCTAACCTCTTTAGCCTTTCCTCATACGGGAGCTGTTCCATTCCCTTTATCATTTTGGTTGCCCTTGTCTGCACTTTCTCCATCCCAGCTATATCTTTTTTGACATGCGGCGATCAGAATTGTACACAGTAATTCAAGGTGCGGTCTCACCATGGAGCGATACAGAGGCATTATGACATTTTCTGTTTTATTAACAATTCTCTTCTTAATAATTGTTAGGCTTGGCTCCTCAAGAAGGGAGGAGTTAGCACTCTGTTGTGGATTAGACTGCAGAGTTAGCAATCTGTTGTAGATCTGCTCCTCCAGAGAGGAGGAGTTAGCAATCTATTATATTTCTGCTGCTCGGAGTTAGCTATCTATTATCGAGCTCCTCCTGTAGGGGGAGTGGTTAGCAGTCTGATATGGATCTCCTCCTGGAGAGAGAGGAGTTAACAATCTGTTATCAATCCCTGCTGCTATGGATAGCAATCTGTTATAAGTCCGCCAGGGAGTTAGCAATCGATTATGGATCACCCTGTCAAGGGGAAGAGCTAACAATTGTAATACTCCGCAGGCAGAGCTAATGATCTGTAGTGGGTTGGCTTCCCACAGAGTGGCAGTCGTATAATACAGTTCTAGTAGTGTAAGGAATGAATACTTGAGTTAATTGGTGAATCCCTGGGCAGATGACAGCGCCCCCAGGAGGATATCTCCGCCCTATCTCTAAGTTTCCTGTGAACCGATGTGATATTTCGATCGAATGTCAGTATATAATAAATAAATAAATAAAATATCCTGAGAGGGACCACCAGCTAGGCTGGAGTATGGAGACAAACACAGAGAGTTCTTTATTTAGACAGGAAGTAGAACCACCAGAGGTGGCAGTAGTGAGCTGATGTGCCCGGCAGGGCTGAAGTCCTTCAGATACTGGAATTGCGGTCTCTGGGTTGCTGAGCTGTAGAGAGAGACTATAGATAGTGAGTAGACAGGGTATGCTGGATACATAACCAGTAGTAGATGATACACTCACAATGGTAGATATCTGTAATGGCTTCTCTGCAACAGAGTCTTCAGTATATTCAGGAACAGGAGCCGTAGGCGAGTGCTGGTTCCTATAAGCAGTCTGAAATGAGAACTCACAATATCTGTGTATGAGATGGCTTATGGAAGAGAAGAGTCTTTGGAGGGTTTTAGGAACATAGGCCCTCGTGGAGCAAGTACCAGTTCCTAACTGCAATCTATAATAGTAATGCACAAGATATAGATATATAATAGCTTCTGAAATAGAGGAGAGTTGAGAAGGGATTTAGGAACATGGGCCCTCGTGGAGCGAGTACCGGTTCCTATCTGTAATCTGCAATAATAACTCACGATCTCAGTACCTGCGATAACGTCTTAGACTGAAGGGAGTCTTGGAGATTAGGAACATAGGCCCTCGTGGAGCGAGTACCGATTCCTATCTGTAATCTGCAATAATAACTCACGATCTCTGTACCTGGGATAACATCTTAGACAGAAGGGAGTCTTCAGAGATTAGGAACATGGGCCCTCGTGGAGCGAGTACCGATTCCTATCTGTAATAGAACTCACAGTGTTCACGTCTGCAATCGCTTCCAGGCAGTCAGGAGTCTTCTGAGCATTCAGCATTCAGGGACGTAGGCCCTCGAGGAGCGAGTACCGGATCCCGTCTTAGCAATCTGAAATCAAGAAGAGAGAGAGCGGGGCCCCCGAGGAGCGGGTACCCCTGGTAAGGTGGTGGAAGCAGAGCAGTGGAGAAAGAATTCCCCTACTCGATTCGTAGTTGCAAGCAAAGACCTTTTGAAGTGGAAGCAGATGACGTCACTATGGGGGGACGCCTCTGAGGTTCGCGCCCTTGCTGGTACAAACTCTGGAGCGCGCGCTCCTTTATGTCATCAGGAACATGGCGAATCTGCAGCGTTAGGCCAGCCCGGGGATTCCAGGAAGTACGGCGAGGAGAAGCCGCGGCAGCATCTGTCCGTCAGACCTGAAGGGAGTCGCCACTAAGGTAGAGAGGGTGGAGTGAGGGCGAGAACAGGCACAAAGGCAACAAATTCCTAACATTCTGTTTGCTTCTTTGACTGCTGCAGCACACTGAGCCGACGATTTCAATGTGTTATCCACTGTGATGCCTAGATCTTTCCATCTCATAATGTCAGTATTTAGGCTCGTTCCATATTGGCTTGACAGTGGCTAATGTTTATTGGTGCCTTAAGCCTGTTTTATGTAACTGTTATCCTCTGATCGCTCTCCCACACTCTTGTCTGACTGTCTGCTTTTCTTGTCCTCTATCTTCCTCCCTCTGGACACAGTATTTTCCTGACATAAAAAAGTCAGCTTAGGTTGTGAAACTCCTGATCAGGAAGCCCTGGAATGCTGATGGGAAGTGTTTCACTTTTCCAGGCTCCAGGGCTCTGTTACTGTGCTCACCCTGGGAAAAACAAGACTGGGGGGCAAGAGGGGGGGGGGGAAGTGGCCATGTGGTCATTGGTGCGCCCAAGAGCCCAGGCCCCCTAGCAACCAACACCCGAACACTTTCACAGGATGAATTCGGAGGAAGAAAGCTCTTCCCTTCTGCAGATTTCGGATGTGGCTGTGTCCGGTGGACTTTCGAGCTGGGTTTCTGTTTATAATAAAAATGTGCTTATTTCCAAGTCTGAACCAATGGCCGGAAGGAGCCCTTTGCACTCGAGTTAATGGAATACGTTATTGGCACAAAATCTCATGTCACTCAGCGAGTCACCAGTGAGTCAGATCACAGTCTTGCATCCTCCTAAGTCTTAACCTTAAATAATAATTATAAAGTGCTGTTAATGCGAGATGGATCTCCAGTAATTACAAGGACTCTGCCCAGAGGGGCTCCCACGGTGAGCTTGGGCAGGGAATAAGTAAATGGATTGGAAGCAGAGTGTTCAGGTTTCACATCCCCTCCTCCTCTGACTGTGGGGGCTGCCACTCCTCCCAAGGGCTGCTAAAAATAAGGTCCAGTTTTATTTTATCCTCTGGCAACAGATTAGCAGGAAGGCCCCGGAGAGGTCTCCCAGCCGTCACTGTGCTGTTGGGTGAGGAGCTGCTACCGCAGGGACTGAGCAGTGGGTATACCCTTCACGTGGTATAATCCTCTCCATTCTATCTTTGAAACAATAGCTAAAAGTGAGGTAAGAAAAATAGAAGTATTTTTCTCCTGGCAGGTTCCTCCTGCACATTTTTGGCTTTCTGCTGAATCTGTTGGGCCACAGTTACCCAGGGTGTTTTCCCCTATTTTATAATTGCCCCCTACCTATCCCAGCCATCACCGTGAGAGTCCTTGGCCAGGGATCACAGACCATGGCTCCGTCCAGAACCCGGTATGCATGCAGCAAGAGTCTAGCCACTGGGTGTCACTGTTGCACGATGAATGGGATTCTCTCTCCCCTCATCCTGAGACTGGGAACGATGCCTATGCGGCCTCCCCAATCCTGGCTGATCCAGGGAACGGAAGCCCTGACCCGCAGATGAGACCTGGCTCCTCAGCATGACTGCCACTGGGCCTACGGGCTGGCCTCAGATTGGTTTTCTTAAACCAGTTCATTTTACTCTGAGTTTGTGTAAATGCAAATGACTTTTCTTCAAGTTGCTCCATGTACTCATTTCTTCATTTCAAAAGCTAAAGGATGGAAATGAAGACAAGAGTGCATGGAGAAACTTGAATGTACTGCAGTTGTTACCCTTAACCAATAAGCCTTCATAGCATTGATGCAACTCCATCTTTGCTCTCTGCTTCAACAGCAGGGGGAAAAGAGGAATGGGATTCAGATAGCAACCAGCAAGGGCTCAGACTTTTACAGTCTGGGGAAACAAGTATGGGGGTAACTTGCTGATGCAGGGGTTACGACACTTAACCAATAAAACTGATACTTTGATGCAACTCAAACATTGCTCTCTACTTCAACAGCAAGGCATCAAGGGAAATTGGATTTGACAGCAATCAAAAAGGGCTAGTTTGGGAAACTGATAAGTACGGGGTAACAGGGAACTGGATTCAAACAGCAACCAACGAGAGCCCTGACTTTTATGGTCTGGGAAACAGATAAGCATGGGGGTAACCTGCACAGTGCAGCAGATATTGGCATAAGCTTGCTGGGAAGACTGGGTGGATCATTTGGTCCTTTTCTGCCCTCATTTCTATGTTTTCTTTTTTAATGAGTTGTGGCTTTGATGACGACCCCCTCCTTCCCTCCATTGCTTCCCAGAATTGGAGCACATTCCTTCATCTGAATTGCCCCTTAATGGTCATCAAAATGAGCTGGCAGGGAGTGAAGGGGGTCGGTGTATGATCCGGAATCACCACAGTCTGCTTCCCTTTCTGGCTTTCCTGCCCAGAGCTATACTAAGGAGAAGCAGAGAGGCTGGTGGCCTTACAGAGGTCAGAGCTGTGTAAATCAACTGTCGTAAAATTCTCGGTGTAGTCTAGAAGGATTTGGCTGCCGAAAACAATAGTCAGGTCACTCTGGAAGGGTGTTCCAACTTACATTTTACTCCTGCAGATCTTCAATTGGAATTTGGCACCATACACATTTAATTCTGGTTTCAGCCATATTCTAGAGTTGCTCTCCATATATTTTTCTATCTGTAAAAATGCCGTCAGTATATGGGATGGAACAGGAAGCTCTTCCAGATGTGGTTTAAATCCCTTCCCAAAACTATATGTGGTCCAGATGTACTTCATATTCTCTAAAACTCCCAGTCCAATTCTCTTTCTTGGGACAGAGGGCAGTCTCCAGATGAACAGAACTTCTTACTCTCACTTCTCCTTTCCAGATAGTAAATTAGGATATTTCTGAAGGGAAGGTCCAAAGCAGCAGGGAGAAACAAACTTTTCTCCTTCTTCCTACTCTTGGAGAGGAAGGGTATCAGCAAACTTCCTCCTAGAACAAAAGAAAAATCTTTACAAAATACTCAGTCACTCAAACCAGAGTCACCTGTGTCCATCCACTAGGCGTGAGATGGAAAAGAAAAGCTTCTTTCATCTTGATCTTTCCCAGAGGCAGGGAGATTTTTCCCTCTTTAAGTAAGGACCAGAGGGAAAAACCCCAACAAAATTCTGAACAAACTGCAAACCTAAGGCAACCCAGTCCAGCCAGATCATGGAGCAAAGAGGTAAACTGCCTCCTTCCTATCCTGGGACTCCAGGTTGAGAGGCCTAGCCCACCCCAGCAGAGGGAATCAAATAGAAATCACGCAAAATGCATAGTGCTTCTCCTTCTAACTCCAAGAAACAAGTGCCACACTGATTTCCCACTCTGCCTACCTTTGAGCAGACAGGAGCGCACTCCTCCAACGGACCTCACTTCTGTCTCCATGATCTACACTAAGGCCAGCTAGTAGGCATCCCAGGATGGGGGGTGGGGGTCTCTACACGTCAAAAGATACAAACACACTGAATCCATTGGATCACTTTCGGCAAGTGCCACAAAAACGCCATAGATTTGTTTACCCATCTCATACCTTTCCTCTCCACCCTGCTGCTGACCAGGTTTAAAGAGCTAGAGACAGTGCAGTGTCTTGTCAATTAAAATACCTATTCAGCACAAAAACAGGATCCTGAGACCCATATGAAGATGGCTCTGGCCCAGCAATATAAGCAAGCCTTGTAAAGGAAGGAGTGGCCCAGTGTCTGAAGCACTGGACCATGAATCGAGAGAAGGCCATGGACACTTCTCTGCCACAAGACTCACCGATACTGAACAAGTCAGTTTGCTCCAGGACTCAATTAAAATACAAGGTGTTTGTGAGCAAGGGAAGCCAGGTTACAGCAGAGCCATAGAAAATGACAGCAGGTAAGGCCCATTCATCCTGGTACCCTACTGCAAGGCCTATATCATCACTTCCTGGCACCCAAGAATTAACATAAGAGCTCATCTCCTGGCATACCCTTGTTCATTCCTGCTGGGGAACTTTTAGTCTTAACCATGTAGTTGTGAGACAGACCTGAAGTTGGAGTATCTGTGCTGCTGTCTGTCCTTCCCTCAGCTGCCTTTATGGATTTATCTAATCGCATCGATATTGACATTGGATGCCTTTTGGTTTGGGCAGCACTCACGGTACTGAATTATCTCTTGCAGCTGGGTACAGTAAATAGGGCCACTGTTACTAGGTGTCTGAGGCCGTGTCTTGCTACAGGGGTAACCTTGATACGTGGAGACCACGCCGGCGGGACCCGACAGATATGGCTGCCCATGACGGCCAAAAGAGGAATGAATGGCATTTTGTTTTGCTTTTCTATGGCGCTGACGGGATACATGGCACCATCTGATGGCAAATGTTGGCGGTAGGGTACACGTGAAGGATGATTATCTTAAAGGGGTGGAGGCTTCTTTCAGGCATTGGTTGAAGCCCACTTACTGGTACTCATTTGCTTGTACCATAAACGTTCGTATAAATTAGCATTTGAAAAACCTTTTTTTTGGGGGAGGGAGGGGGGATGCTGTACTAGTTCTTGCTGGTGGTGGGGGAAATTTGAGAGATGCTTGGTACTAGCTGCCAGCTCTGTGAGGACAAGGCTGTGGTTTTTGTTTTTTTTCTTTTTGCAGCTGAGGTTTAAGATTGCTTCCAAGCTGGACTCGGCAGGCAGGGCATCCTTCAAATTCCTTCAGCCTCCCCTCCCCCCTCTGGGAATTCATCTGTTGGCTCAAGTTTTCAGTGCACAGTCTGAAAGGGCTCCCAGCAGTCCCAAGTCCCTCGGTTAAGAAAAACAAAGTTTATTTGAGGCATTTATACTGAAACCTGATATAAAAAAAAAAAGGTCTGATAACCAAGCTCAGATCTGAAAGACTATTCCCTGTGACTTGTGAATAAACCCACACCGAGACTTTCACCATATTACTGATGCATGTTTATTTATGCTGAGATGTGTAGGGTATAAAGTGAAAAGAATCCCAGCACCTACCCCATCCCGTGTACAGTACAGGCAGGGACACTTTATGCCAGCTGTTGGTTGTAGATTTGTTCATTGCAGCAACCCGCTGTACTCCTTCCTCAGACTCTCGCCCTCTGCGAATGCGTGTAATTCCAAACATTTATAAACAAACAGTAAATTAAAATAAAATTATAAAATTAATTTTTTAAAAAGTGACAAGTGCCTGTGTTTCTTGACACATTTTTTTCTCTTTCCATGCACTGCAGTTTAATGGGGACTTGGGTAGGCGTTTCATGAATACATCATTGTAGCGGTTCCAGGTCTCATTTCACGGGAGCAGGCGAATCACGCTAACATGGTGCCTGGTGCAAGCGGCCATATCTGCAGTACCTCGCACCGGAAACGCTAATGCTCATAAAGTAATTCCTGATTTTACCCTGAGTAAAAATATTTAGCCTTACACCTGAATTGCCAGTTTTTCTCCTACTTACCTGCTACACTTCATATCAGACAAATGCAGGCGGATGAAGGTGGATGCATGTTTACAATGTATGCACACACCACCCTCCCTGAGATACTAGCTATTACTGTGCGTGTTGATTTTTTTTTTTTTTGCATTAAATTGTTAAATTATTTATTGTGTGCTGGGCTGTAATCTCATAAACCTGCCTAGCAGGGCTTATTCACATCAGCTGTTGTATTATCTGAAAAAAGTAAGTCAGCAACACAAAAGACCTTGAAAGGCTGCAGATAGTAATTGCTAAGCTCACCCCTGGTCTTTTCCCTATCAGCTCGTTAAAAGTGGTCAACCATTTTAACAGGGTTTGTTTGCCTGCATTGGCTAACTTATTGATTTCCATCTACGGCTCATTAAGGAAAGCTAGGCTTGATTAAGACTGTTGAATCAGATGTTGGTGGGGGTAGGAGGGTGATAGTCTGCAGAGAGAAACTTGTCTGTGAAGATCTCATTCTGGATTAAGCCAGAGCCCTCTGTGGGTCTGCATTTGTGATGACCATTGGATGAGTAATTACCGTGATGGTAGATAAAGCTTTCTATCACTTTTCTTCATGATACCAAATACATGAGAATTAACATTTCTCTGATTATAGACATCTGTATCCTTCATCCAGGTCTTGCACTAGATGCAGAAACAAGTTGGGCACTTTTTGCTTTTCTATTTTTGCTTTGTTTTTGATCAGGTTCCCAATTTGTTGGAAGCTCCGTATCGCTCTCATCCCTGCCAGTCTCTGGCACCTGGCCAATTCTCCATTGCACTTTCTGAAGGTTGCTCCATGCCACTAAGCTAATTTCATCCCATAATGATGTGGTCCAATTCTGCTTTTTTGGATTCCCATCCCCATGCACGTTGGTGCTTTTTATTCTGTGTTAGTGGAGTAGGTAGGTTTGGCTGCTAAGGAAAAATCTGCTGCTAAGGACTTAAATCTTGTTATGACATTGTGGTGTCAACCAAAGCATATTTGCCAGAATAGGTGCAGTTCTTGTGGGCAAACGTGACTAGCAGTCACACAGTATAACCTGGGGAAGGGAGAGTGAACATTTACGCCATCTCTGCCATGGCCTTTAGAGATGGCGTGTTTCCATTGTCCTTCCAGTCACCATCCTGACCAATCCTCTACAACAGCGATTCTCAACCGGTATGTTGCGGCTTCCTGGTCTTTCGCTGCCCTCCCTCTCCTTCATCACAACGAGACACAGCAGGCAGGAACCACAACAGTGTTAGTGGAAGCTGGCAATATTAGTCCTTTCTTCTTCCCACCCCCATGGCCCGGATGAGGAAGCGATGCATAGTGGGGTATGCGGGAAGAAGAAAGGACCATGCTGCATAAACTGACAGTAGCATCGCAAGCCTGGCCAGGAGTGAGGCAAAGCCGGTGATCAGCGATGGGAGACAGAGCAGTGTTAGCACTGCAGCTGATGGGATTCTTCTTTCTTGGGCCATGGAGACTGGAGGAGGAGGCTGCTGCAGCTGCCATTTGTGCAGGCGGGGGAGGAGGTCAGGAGTGAGAGCGAGCCAAGGAGCGTATGTGTAAGAGAGAGCATGTGTGTGTGATTGCGAGCATGTATGTAAGTTAGAGAGAGAGCATGTATTTGCATGTGTGATAAGAGTATGTGTCTAAGAGAGAGAATGTGTGTGATTGAGAGCATGTGTATAAGTGAGAGAGTATATATGTGTGTGACAGCATGTGTGTAAGTGTGAGAGACTGGTCAGGGAGCATATGTGTGAGAGCATGGGAGTGAGAAGCCTGTGTGTGTATGTGTGTGAGAAAGGTGACTGGTGGGTGTGTGTGTGAGAGACTGGTCAGAGAGGTGGCTGGTATGTGAGGGAGAGTGGTCAGGGAGGTGACTGGTATGTGTGAGGAAGGAGAGACTGGTTAGTGAGGTGACTGATGTATGTGTATGAGAAATTGGAGTGGAAAGTGACTGGTGTGTGAGAGAGAGATTGGTGGGGGAGGTGACTGGTGTGTGAGACACACAAGACTGATCGTGGGATGTAATTGGGGTGTGTGTGTGTGTGAGAGAGAGAGAGCGCATGAGAGACTGGTCATGAGCCCTAAGGAAGACAACAGTGTGGACAGGACTTCGGCTCTGCCTCTGGTGAGTGCTATTGGCCTATAAAGGAAAGAAGTAGGAGAGTTGCTAGAGAAGGTAAGAAAAGGTGGCTTTTTCAGTTTATTTTTCTTGATTAACTGCCATTTTAATTATTGGGTATTATGAGATGTCTGCTGTTTTGAAATAGTTTTATTGCTGTTTGGAAAATTTTTAATAATTCTAGTTTTTTAAATTATTGGATGTTCTATTCATCAGCTGTTTTGAAACATTCTGTTTATTCGTATAGTTAGAATTATTTTATATTTCTTGAGGAATGTATAAATAGAAATATACAGACAAAAAATGAATTGGAAACAGCAAGAAGCCAGTGCAACAATGGAAAAACAAAAACATTAACTTTATGATCACTTTATTCTGTATTTGGTTAGGGTCTGTCTGCGTTCTGCATGTGTGACCCACGTAAGGGTATTCTGCAAGCTTGTATTTTCTATAGTACGTAGGGATTTATAGCAGCTTGGCTTGTTCTGTTTTCCTAATAGGAGGTATGTTGGTGTTTAAGGCCTGATTAAATATTTGTAGTGTTGCCATTTCATAGATTGGGTTGTTACTGTTTGAGTGTGCTCCATAATACAGGTATAACTTTGTGTGGATTAGTTTGTGTGCATTATTGCAGATTTTTGGAGTGTGTCAGGTGCTATATTTATTTTACCCCTTTATTTAGTTCCCATTCTTAAAACATATCTAATTGTTACCACCCCTTTCCCCATTATTTTTCTTTTGTTACTTGTATTCGATTGTTACTTGTAAGGGCCCTGCCCAAAAGTTATTTGTTTTATGTAAACCGATACGATGTGCGAACGGCTATCGGTATAGAAGAGACTTTAAATAAATAAATAAATAAATACATAAATAAATATTCTCTTTCCATTTCTCCAGGTTTGCACTGCATGCAGAGTGGCCTTTTTTGGTTTTCCGTTGCAGTTTCTGTCTCCATCTTTGTAATTTGTGGTCTTTCTATATTTGGTGAAGGTCAGTTCTGTGTGTGTAACTGAGATGAGGCATTTTACTAGCATGTAGGCATTTGTATCAGTCTTATTTTTTGTGTTTTCTCAATAGGACATGCATTGGTGGTAAACTGCTGTCTTTTCATAGGTAGGGCTATTGTGCCTGGTAGAAGAGGGAGTATGTGGTGCTGTTATTGAGAACACCAGAGCCAAACTATATCATTTTTTATATGGTGAGTTGTATGGGGAATTTTCTGTTGGGGGCTGGGGGGTCCTGTGGATGTTTACATTTAGTCCTGTTATGGTCATGTGTTCAGCGTCTCACACATGTGAGAACCATGTGTCAGGTGTGTCTCGACAGAAAATAGGTTGCGATCCTTTGCTGTACAGAGCACTATGGTTTTCAGAGTCATGAGTGGGAGCTGAATGCTCAGATCTAATTCTTTCTTACTTAAAAAATAGCCTTTGGGTTTAAGTGTTCACAGTTGCAGGCTCTAGTTTACCTAGTGTGAATCTGTGCCTGTGAATGAAGAATGAGATCAGAAGCTAATTTTCACAAGTGCCGTGTTCGCACCCTCACTCTGGTTTGCTCACGAGGAATGTGTGCAGCAGATGGTGGGGCTCGCTCCGTCTCCACGCGTCCATTGTATTCTCCTCATCCCTCTGCTTCCATCATCTTGTCCTAAAAGAACTGGGAGAAACACTAGGTAAAAAGTGTGCAACAGGCGTGGACATTGTTAAAAAAAAAAAAAAAAACCAACCTAGAAGCACAGACCAGATGTATTTCATGTATTAAGAAAGGTGGAAGGAAGGCAAAATGATTACAGGCATAGTTAAAAAAAAAAAAAAAAAAAAGTGAGATGAAAGCAGCTATTTTAGCTAAAAGATCTTCATTCAAAAATTGGAAAAAGGATCCATCAGAAGAAAATAGGATAAAGCATAAGCATTGGCAAGTTAAATGTAAGACATTGATAAGACAGGCTAAGAGAGAATTTGAAAAGAAGTTTGCCACAGAGGCAAAAACTCACAATAAAAACTTTTTAAAATATATCCGAAGCAGAAAGCCTGCCAGGGAGTCAATAAGGCCATCGTGGAAAGATTAAATGATTTCTTTGCTTCAGTGTTCACTGAAGAGGATATTGGAGAGATACCTGTTCCAGAGAAGGGTGATGATTCAGATCAACTGAACCAAATCATAGTGAACCTGGAAGATGTGCTACGCCTGATTGACAAACTGAAGAGTAATAAATCACCTGAACCAGATGGTATACACCTCAGGGTTCTGAAAGAACTAAAAAAATGAAATTTCAGACCTATTTCAATTAATTTGTAACCTATCATTAAAATCATCTGATGAACCTGACGATTGGAAGATTTCCAATGTAACCCCTATATTTAAAAAGGGATCCAGAGGTGATCTCAGAAACTATAGACCGGTGAACCTGACTTCACTGCTGAGGAAAAATTGCGGAAATTGTTATAAAGAATAAAATCACAAAACATTTAGATATACATGGTTTGATGGGACACAGCCAACATGGATTTACTCAAAGGAAGTCTTGCCTCACAAATCTCCTACATTTTGTTTTTGAAGGGGTGAAAAAACATGTGGACAAAGGTGAACCGATAGATGTGGTGTATTTGGATTTTCAGAAGGCATTCGACAAAGTCCTGCATGAGAGGCTTCTAAGAAAACTAAAAAGTCCTGGGCTGGAAGTGATATCCTTTTGTGGATTAAGAACATAAGAACATGCCATACTTGGTCAGACCAAGGGTCCATCAAGCCCAGCATTCTGTTTCCAACAGTGGCCAATCCAGGCCATAAGAACCTGGCAAGTACCCAAAAACTAAATCTATTCCATGTTACTGTTGCTAGTAATAGCAGTGGCTGTCAACTTAGTTAATGGCAGGTAATGGACGTCTCCTCCAAGAACTTATCCAATCTTTTTTTAAACACAGATATACTAACTGCTCTAACCACATCCTCTGGCAACAAATTCCAGAGTTTAATTGTGCGTTGAGTGAAAAAGAACTTTCTCCGATTAGTTCTAAATGTGCCACATGCTAACTTCATGGAGTGCCCCCTAGTCTTTCTATTATCTGAAAGAGTAAATAACCGATTCACATCGGTTATTTACTCTTTCAGACAGAAATAGAGAGTAGGATTAAATGGTCTGTTTTCACAGTAAAAAAAGGTAAACAGTGGAGTGTCTCAGGGATCTGTACTTGGACCGGTGCTTTTTAATATATTTATAAATGATCTGGAAAGGAATATGACGAGTGAGGTTATCAAATTTGTGGATGACACAAAATTATGCAGAGTAGTTAAATTACAAGTGGATTGTGATAAATTGCA
The DNA here is from genome assembly GCF_901001135.1 of Rhinatrema bivittatum. NCBI lineage: Eukaryota > Metazoa > Chordata > Amphibia > Gymnophiona > Rhinatrematidae > Rhinatrema > Rhinatrema bivittatum. Next base: position 6,351,161 of record NC_042626.1, on the reverse strand, counting down.
GGAGGACCTTGCGAGACTGGAAGACTGGGCTTCCAAATGGCAGATGAAATTTAATGTGGACAAGTGCAAGGTGATGCATATAGGGAAAAATAACCCTTGCTGTAGTTACACAATGTTAGGTTCTATCTTAGGAGTTACCACCTAGGAAAGAGATCTAGGCATCATAGTGCATAATACATTGAAATTGTTGACCCAGTGTACTGTGGCGATCAAAAAAGCAAATACAATAGGAATTATTAGGAAGGGAAAGGGAAATAAAACGGAGGATGTCATAATGCCTCTGTATCGCTCCATGGTGAGACCACCTTGAATACGATGTGCAATTCTGGTCACCGCATCTCAAAAAGGATATAGTTACACTGGAGAAAGTGCAGTGAAGAATGACAAAATAAGGGGCATGGAACGGCTGCCCTGTGAAGAAAGGCTAAAGAAGTTAGTTAGGGCTGTTCAGTTTGGAGAAGAGATGACTGAGGGAGGATATGATAGAAGTCTACAAAATCATGAAAGGACATGAACAAGTTAATATAAATCGGTTATTTACTCTCTCAGATAATAGAAGGACCAGGGGGCATTCCATGAAGTTAGCAAGTAACTTATTTAAAACAAATCAAAGAAAATTATTTTTCACTCAGTATCATAGTGGATAAGCTCTGGAATTCATTTACCGAGAATGTGGTTAGTGCAGTTAGTGTAACTGGGTTTAAAAAAGGTTTTGGATAAGTTCCTAGAAGAAAAGTCTTAAACTGCTATTATGGTAATTAATAAGCAATAGTAGCTTGTGATTTATCTAATGTTTGGGTAATTGCCAGGTACTTGTGACCTGGATTGGCCACTGTTGGAAACAGGATGCTGGGCTTGATGGACCCTTGGTCTAACCCGGTATGGCAGATCTAATGTTATTATGTTATGTTCTTAGCTCTTCCTTACTAGATTGATGCCTTCCTACCTTGGATTAGATTTAATCCAAACGAGTTCATTCTTCCCTAGTTGAGCAGGCACTGGGTGGAGCTTGGTACCCATTGACTAGCGAAGACCTTCCAGGATGGTGTCTGAGGACCTGGGCTCTAATGTATTAAAGACAAGCAACCATGGCTAAACATTCCTGCAGATTTCTAGCTCTGGAAGTTGGACATTTGAGTGAGGAAACAGGAAGCTGTCCCTTTTGGATACAGCAGGCTCTACTGATTTGCACATCCTAGCTCTCGATGGTGCCAGTTTGCGCAGTTCTATAGTGGAGCTCTGTAAGCAGAGGTGGTGGTGCAACCAATGACAGGATGAAAATAGAATGCCCACAAATCTAAGTGCTTAGTATTTGGCTACTAGCCAGAAGAGAACCTATCCCCCTTTTGGAGAGATGCAGTTCCAATTAAGTATTGAACTGGACCCACAGCTGTGGAGGAGGGGCTGGGCAGAAGCCTTTAGTGCTCCCATGGCAAATCCATGCACAGTCAGCTGCCAAGAAAGCCCTTTATTCCAGAGCAGAAGGAATGGCTCCTCCCACCCTCCCAGGAGAGAATGTCAGGCAGACTGCTGACATGTCCTAATAGTCCATGATAGGTTTCCAAACACCTGGGTAATAGTAATGACTCCCTGAGAGAGTCATTATGATGCACTTTACCTGGTATGGGATTCCTCGGATGTTCCCTTTTTTTTTTTTTTTCACTGTGTAAGCACTCTTGGGGAATCCTTGGCATATCCTCACAGTCAGAGGCCTGGCGATTAGGGCTTTTCACAGTCACAAGAGGAAGGATGTGTGAGATTATTAAAAAGCTTTAATGTGGATTTAACAGCTTTAAGTAGAGCAAGAGTCCCTTCTGTGGCTTTCTGCAAGTTGTAGCTGCAGACCAGTATCTTTCACATTCTTCCTCTTCCTGGCTGCTCTGCACTACGGTATATAGGTCCATTTTCAGGGAACTTTTTCCTGCAAGCACAGAGCCTGATTTACTAAAGCTTTTCTCCCATTTTGTCTCTATGGGGAAAAAATGCTTAGTAAATGAGGCCCTGAGTTTGAAATCCATTTCACTTCAGGTTAAGATGCCTCAAGTGAATGTTTTGAAGCTCAAATGGTTTTGTGGCAGAGTTAAATGAGGATTGTGTGTAGGGGCATCCCAAGTTTTTTGTTAAACTGAGGAGCCTTTATGCACAAATAGCAACGGTCCCTTAAGAAGCCGAGTGCACCTGATGTGTGTTCTGTGACACACACTTTTAGTGAAGTGTAAGCAATTCCTGCTGCTTCCTGAACACACTGACGCCATCGCCACGGGAAGGGTTTTACTGGCCTGCCATCCTCTCGGATAAGCCCAGATCTGCAGTCCATTCAGGAGCTCTCACCTCTGGCACCCAGCATGGGAGCCAGTGGCTGAGGTGTGTTAGCGGTGTGCCACCTTTTTAGAAACTGTACAGTATGAAGGTAATTTTATAAAGGATTTACATGCTTAAAACTGGGATTTACATGTGTAAATGCATTTACCCGAGTAAGCGGGCTTTTGAAAATTGCTACAATGTGCCGCTGAATTGTCAAGTTTTATCCATGTTAAGTGCAATTCACATGCGTAAAGTGGTTTTTGAAAATTGCCACGTTGGTATGTTACATTTACATGCATAACTCCTTTGAAAATTAACTCCTATGCGTGTAAATCTAATATACGCCCTCCCCTGTTCCTGGAACACATCTCTTTTATTTTTTTTTAATGCGGACAAGTTTATGTGCATTATGACTAGGGTGCATTCCATGAAGTTAGCAAGTAGCACATTTAAGACTAATCGGAGAAAATTCTTTTTCACGCAATGCACAATAAAGCTCTGGAATTTGTTGCCAGAGGATATGGTTAGTGCAGTTAGTGTAGCTGGGTTCAAAAAAAGGTTTGGATAAGTTCTTGGAGGAGAAGTCCATTAATGGCTATTAACCAAGTTTACTTAGGGAATAGCCACTGCTATTACTGGCATCAGTAGCATGGGATCTTCTTAGTGTTTGGGTAATTGCCAGGTTCTTGTGGCCTGGATTGGCCACTGTTGGAAACAGGATGCTGGGCTTGATGGACCCTTGGTCTGACCCAGCATGGCAATTTCTTATGTTCTTATGAAAGGATGTGTATAAGTTTTAGGCATCTGAAACCTTGCTGTCCCACACAGACAGATTTACGCAGGTTAACTGTCTTTGAATGTTTATCCCACGATGTAAGAAAATGTTGAAAGGAAATGTTTCGAAGGTAGGCCAGCAAATGTTTGAAAAATGTATTTCGGTACCTCAAGTTAAAATGATTTAAAAAATGCAAACTTTATTCTGTAATGGCGCCAGGCATAGGTAAAACCCTGGGAGTTTATAACTTGCAGTGCCATGAACTGAAACCCCAGAAGATAAGTGACTTGTCAGAGGTCATACAAGAGTTAGTGTCAGTCTGGATTAGAACTGAGTCAGGGCGGTGATTGTCACTTCCCTAGGGTCATGGTTTGGGGGAGTGGGAGAATTTAAAGTGAAGCCAGTGAGAGAAAGTCGCATAGGGTCAATAAGAAGCCTTGATATCAATTAAGAATAAGGGTATCCAAAAGTAATCTAGCATTGTGAGATTGTTAGAAGAAGTTTGAAAGCTAAATGCTTCAGAAACCCCCAGATTTGCACAGCCACCACAGGCTTGGATGATCGCCTTGGTGCCTTTTTTTTGTGCCGTAAATCACATGTTGGCCTCTGATAGCGAAGCAGTGATAGTAATGTTGTAGAGTCTGAGAACTGGGATCAGGGGGCTCAAAGAATCTCGAGGCTCAGATCCTGTCTTATAAAAAATATTGAAACGACCATGCAGCCCTTCTAGTCTGCCCATTTATCTAGCCCTTACAATTCCCATCACTCCCTCAGAGGTCCCCTGTATTTATCCCCAGACCATGTCCTTATCTCCACTGAGAGGCCGTTCCATGCATCCATCACCCTCTGTAAAGAAATATTTCCTAACCACAACTCTCAAAAAAATAATACAACAAACAAACAAAACCCATAAACAAAACATACAATATTTACATAATAGTAAAATGTACCACAGATGGATATTTATTTTTATTTGGGTTTTTTCCTTTTATTTATTTAAAATATTTATTGCCAGCTGTTCTGTTTCCTTCTGACTGATATTATTAACTGTCATGGAAACTTAGAACATGACGGCGGGTAAAAACCGTACGGCCTAAACAATCTGCCCATCCACATCTTGTGCGTTACAGTCCTTTCTCCTTCAGAGATCCCCTACGCTTATCCCAGGTTTCTAGAATTTAGATACTGTCCTTGTCTCCACCACCTCCACAGGAATACTGTTCCGTGCATTCTCCACCCTTTCTGCAAAGAAATATTTACTCCCTTTAAACCTCATCCCATGACCCCTTATTACAGAGCATCCTTTCCATTGAAAGAGGCCTGCCTCCTGTGCATTTCTTTCTTGTACATATTTAAACATCACTATCCTATTCCCCACTCCCCCACTTTTCTTCTTTCCTCCAGGATGTACATGTTTAGATCTTTTGTCCCCTTATGCTTTAGTACGAAGACCAGGGATTATTTTAGTAGCCTCCCTCTGGACTGACTCCATCCGGTTTATATCCTTTTGAAGGTGCGATCTCCAGAACTGTACTTAGTATTCCAAGTGAGGTGTCACCAGGGACTTATACAGGGGCTATAGCTCATCCTTTTCCTGCTGGCTGTTCCTATGCACCCAAGCATCTTTGGGGCTTTTGCCATCTGAATGTCATGTGCTACAGGACTGGTGCGGGGGATTTTTTCAGCAAGCTGCTGTTGTGCATTGAAGCTAACTGTGTCTCTTTCCTAGCCTCCAAAATATCCCATTGTCCTCCATTGTTGGTGGGGGTGTTGAAGTTACACTAGAAATGAGGTGAGGTCACCTTGCCCCCTGGTCAGCCAAGCAGGCTGATTCAGTCCTAGTTTTATCCCAATGTGTGTGTAGCATAGTAGATCTGATTTTCTTAGGGAAATGAAAGGGGAGAATCAGACCTACAGGAATAGATCTGTTTGTGCAGTTTACCTGGGGTGAGGTTAGGTCTCGATGGTCAAAGAGAAGGAGGGAAGGTCCCGCAACATAAGGATAGGATATGCTAGTGCACAAGTATTCTCTTCCTCACAACTTCCCAAGTTGTAATTGTTTACTCTTGCCTCTGGGGCACTGATCAGTCTGCTTGCAGTAAATCTCCCAGCGATTAAACTGCAGGACTTCTTGTGAAAGAGCATTCTGGCTCCAGATGGGTCCCTTTTGCTCGCAGTTGCAGCTGTAGTTTGCATGCACTTTCTGTGGTAGGAGGCAACTCTTCAAAATGATTGGGGGTGCCAAATTCGAAACAAAAGACCTCTCCTTGCATACAATGAGGGGTTTAATCAATCCTGAAAATGCTCAAGCACCCATTGCACCCACAGAGCTGGACTTGTGTACCTACCCGAGAAATATCCCTGTTTTATCTCACTCAACTTTGCCGATGTTGTCCATCTGTATCCTCAGCCTGAGAAACAACCAAAATGGGCAGTTGCTACCGGAGAAGATTTTTGGATTAGTTTCTGTTGACCCACTTTTCTTGCTGGCATTTGGTTGAGGCAAATTAGCTGGGAATGTGTTTTATAAGCAATAACACACGACAGGGTGTGTATTAAGATTATGACACATGCCTTGGGTGCATTTGGCCTCATGCCTTCAGCACTGGGGAGCTGCTCTGGAATCCTTTTAATGTGGTGGATATGATGACATTGGATTTTAGGGGAAAGTGCCGAGTCAGGCACTTGTGATGTTTGCTGTTTTGGGGCTCGACTGGAGTTGTGGTGTTGCACTGCTGCAGAATTAGCTACGAATGCACTGTGGTAGGCTTTTTTTCTCTTTGCCTTCTTTATCATCACACCTGTAAAGAACTGTTGGATCCGATGATCCTCTGGTTTTTCAGACTAACCAACTACATAATTATGCACTTAGAAAATTCCCTGGGTGTAAAACACAACCTAGATTTTCCTTTTAAAATAGAAAGTCAAATTTTCATTCTCATTGTTTATTGCCTCTTTGGTTGACTCTGATTTTGCAGTTACTACAGCTCTTAGGACATCATCAAGCATTGTTGAAGCTGCCTTGTCATTGGTTAATGCTCTAAGATTTGCACTGAAGGTTTCCAAACCTTGATCTTTCCTTCTGGCCACTTTGTAAGGTGCTCAGGGGACCTAGGCATTAGTGCTGTCAGCCATTTATTGACACAATTGACCATTTTCACAAAAGGTCGTACGCATCTCACACCAAAGAGATGAGATTTTAATGGGAAGAAGAATAATGACTTCCATGAAAGGTACACAGGAATTTGGGAAGGCAGTGTAAATTTCACCAGAAGTTCAATTTTATTTTTCAATTTATTCTTTATTACTGCAAAGACACATAGCGCATGAAGAAGTAGATTTTAAAAGCCTTGCATGCGCAAAAATGGCCACATACGCGTGTAAGTGGGGCTGCGCGGGAGTTATACGAATGGCGCGCGTACTTTAAGGTACGTGCGCCCAGAAAAAGTAGGCGGAAAAGGGGGCAGGTTATGGGCATTCCAGAGACGGGGCCAGCACTGATGTGAGCAACTCCAAAGTTTCTCAGCCGGCGCGCGAATGTTACCCGTGCCACTTTGCTACAGCTCCTCGTTAGGCGCAGGAATCCGGGGGTGGGGGGAGACTCTTTTTATAAGGCTCAGTCTGATACTCTAGATATGCAGCATTGTAAGGGGGCATTTTGATTCGAGGTGGGTTGGGGATAGGAAGGGTGGTGTTACAGAGGTATTCCTTGTAAAATTGACATCATTAAAGAATTTTTGACCTTATAAGTGATGAAGAGAAGCTGATTTGTGCAATGCAGCTAGCAGAGACTGCTCTTGTAAGAATTTTCATCGCTTATAAATGGCGCACATAGGATATGTGCATAAAGCTGCAGACGTGTGAGCGTGAACAGCATTTTATAACCTAACTTTTCTTGACAAATCGCTGTCAAAATGGTAAATTGTGTGAATAAATGGCTGACAGCACAAATGCCTAGGCCCCCTGAGCACATGCGTAGGTTATAAAATAGTGCGTATTTTTGCACGTGCACAGCCCTTTTAAAATCTACCCGATAATACACGTTAACAGAATAAAAAATGCAAAATACAGATTACAGCTAACATGATGTCAATACTGCCTATCTTGTGTTTGAAAATGTTGCATTATATGTCATTTCAGAAAGACTTTTCATTATATAAAAGCAAACAAAAACAAATAAGAGAAGAAAACAGTCATAACACCAACAGTGTAAACACCAAGCCCCTGATGTCCCAGATCCTAATCGCTCAGCCACCCCTCCCCCCCCCCAAATGTTCTTTATTTAACTGTTCATCTGATGAAGATAGCTTCCTTTCATTAATGATGCTGACAGCTTCCTTAGCTCTGTCTGTACACTCTGGGGGTCAATTTCAAAGACCTTCCCAGTCTACCCTTGGAAATGGCCCCTTATAAAACACAGGGAAGTGAATGGATGACCTGGAAAAGGAAGTGATGAGTGAGGTGATCAGATGCACAGATGATTTCAAGGCGACCTTATGAGGTTGCGGGATTTGCCATCTATTGACAGCTGAAAGTTAATGTGGAGAAGTACAAAGTGAAGCATTTAAGGAAGATTAATCCAGACTGCAGATACACAGTGCTGGGTTCCAGATTAGGTATCATCACCCAGGGAAAGGATCTTGGAGTCGCCATGGATTATACTTTGAAATTCTCGGTCCAGTGCACAGTAGTGGTCAAAAAAGGAAGCAGGGTGTTAAGTTTTATTAGGGAAAGAAGTAAAATAAATAGAGGATATCATAATGCCTCTGATTCTGTCCATGGTCTGACCACACCTTGAGTATCATGTGCAGTTCTGGTTATCCCCTTCTCAACTTATTTTTATTTATTTATGTGGTTTGATTTTATATTCCACTTTTCAGATACTGCAGGTATTTTCTCAAGCCCTGAGGCCAACAGTCTGTTTATATCTGAAGCAATGGAAAGTGATGCAGAGAAGGGCAACAGAAATGATGAAGGGGATGGAATGGCTACCCTGTGAGGAGAGGCTAAAGAGGTTAGCGCTCCAGCCTGGAGAAGATGTAGCTGAAAGGAGATAAGATAAAGGTCTATAAAATCAGGAGTGAGGGGCAACGAGTAAATGTACCCCTTCCGATAGTAAGGGACAGTCCTTGAAGCTAATAGGTAGCACACTTAACTCTTGCTGGTTTTTGGGGGTTTTTTTATTTGTTCACTCTGTGCACAATTAAATTGTGGAATTTGTTGCCAGAGCATGTGCTGAAAGTAGTTAGCATAACTGGGTTCAAAAAGGGTTGAGAAGTTCCTGGAGGGAAGGTCCATAAACCATTATTAGCCATGAGGAGGTGGAAGAAACACTGCTGATCCCTGGTTATGCACAGGAAGGATTGGATCCTTTGGGTTCTGCCAGATACTTGTGACTTGCATTAGACGCTGTCTGGGACAGGATGCCGGGCCTGATGGACCTTTCTTATGTTCTGACACACAATGTATCACCAGCCGGACTCCTAGACATTTTCAGTGGAAAATGTTAATACGGCTGTGCGCCATGCTTTGAAAGGTTTAAGAGAATCTCCAAAGAACCAACTGGTTGTTGACTGAACCCTTGAGATCCTTAAGGGAGATAAAACCCAGGAATGGTCCGCAGCAGATAAGACGGGCTCTAAACTTGCCTAACATGCTTCAAATCAAGTTAGCAGAGCAGCTTAACCTGTCGGTCCAGATCTGAGAGGGCCCACCTAATGACAACTTGTCAAAACTATCAAGGGCTGTAAAAGAAAGAGAGAGAAAAAAAAGACTTTGGATATTGTACCAGCAGATGAAACCTGTTTTGTGTCACCTTAGCCAAGACTCAACCTTCCACGGCAATAGTCAGAGAAATTCTAGACCCTCCATCTCTGCTCACCTCTTCACCTTTGCACATTTCTTTCTAACGATGCCTCCACTTGCAGGGTGACCTTTTTGGATACATGACGGGAGGTGTGGCCATTGTGTTTTGTGCCGTTCCAGTGTTAATTGGAAGCAGAAGTTGGGGGAGTTTCGTAGGGAGTGTCGTGTGGCACTGCTGTGCTCAGAGGTTTGGGGGCAGATTCTGCTTATCTCTGTAGGGCTTCATTAAGTACTTTTCCAGCTGGCTTGGAGAAGTGTAATTGACTCCAGGGCTTCATGAAGAAGCAGGTTAAGTAGTTAGCCAGGCTTTCCTCCTCCCCACCTCTTTCTGGCCTCTCTGGGAAGGCAGGAAGGTAAGGGAGGTTTCATCTCTTGACACTCAGCCAATGCCTAGGATAGTGTGGATTATAAATACCTTTTACCATCTGGAAGCCAGAGAGTATCCCATGCACTTGCATGGTGACATCAAAACAAAGGAATACATTAATTTCTTACATAAAGACAAGCTCAGCCACCTGCACAAATAGGAGACACAAAGTACATGGGGTATTTTAGTGTGCATGTTGCGGCTGCTCATTTTGAAAGGGAGCCCATGCGAGTGCAAGCAACACAGACTCGGAGCGCCTGTCTACAGAGCAAGCAACGCGGGCCATTCAAAACTGCTCCCTAAAATGAGGGCAAATTATTTTCAGTTAGCTACATCTCCCTCATTCCCTTCAACTCATTTTTCCTCCCTTCCTCCTGTTTCTGTCTCTCTCTCCTCCCATCCTTCCCTCTTTCCTTCTTTCTCTCTCTTACTGAGATTGGGCTTTGCCACATCAGAGCCAGTTATTCTAAAGGGGACTTTTAATTTTCCTTTTCAGAGGATCAACAAGTCCCTCTCTGTCAACAACCTTAGTATTTCAAACTGTTCATTTGTTACTCCCACTAAATATTCAATTGCAGAACAAAATATCCATCCCCAAAACATTAAGAGGTTTGCTACAAAGCAGAGAATTAATTGGGTGAAACGCAATCTATTTTTGGTACGAGTGAGAGCAGTCAGGAGGCATTGATTTTTAATACTCGCCGGTGCTTTATTCCTTACCTTTAAATGTAAAATCAAAGGAAACAGCTGAGCTCTTGCTGAAATTAGCAGCCCCGAGCCTTCGCCAACCTTAGTGCATTGGCTGAGATCTGAAGCCCTTAAGGCACAAGGCAAGGTTTCCTTTGGTTACCTGTGTTGTGTTTTTAGGTTCAAGAACACAAGAGCAATTAACTGTCTGGAGTCTGTACGATTTATCCTTTCCAGTGTTCACTTCAGTAGCATTTTAAATATGTGTTACTACCTCTAATCATGCCAAGAGCCCCGGAGAGAGCTGTCACATTTTGGGAGAGGTGAAAATGAGGGAGGAAGGTGCTACCTGCTCCCTCTGTTGTACCAAACTCTCGTTCAGTCTTGGCCCATGAACTTGAATGAGCCAGGCAGAGAGGAAGTGATGACACAAGCGCAAAGGAAGTTGAATGCAGACTGAGAAGAAAATGGTGGCCCCCACTATCTCCATGGTTCCAACTCCAAAATATTTGTTTGTGATGAGATCAATTATTTTTTTTTAATTTGAAATCATTTTTTGGTCAAAACCTTCAACAAGGAAGAAGGTGCTGACCTGAGGAGGGTTCTTAGTAGTCCCAAAAGCTGATGATATTAACCATTCATAAGCCTTGGTCTCCACCCATCTACTCTGAGAGTTTTCTTTGACATAATTTTAAAGCAGCTCATACGAATGCTATATTTGGGGAGGGGGGGGGAGGGTTTAGCATTTTATCTCTTGTATGGGTGGGATCCTTTTATCAGCATGAAAGCTACCCATGGCAGCTGCTGGAATCTTGCTATACAACAAATTCTCATTATAACAACCTCCTTTAGAACAAACCTTGCTTTAAATCTTCTTCCAATTAGCTCTGCTACAATATTTATTCCATTAGGAACTGACTGCTGTAACAAACCCTCTTTGTAACTCAGAAATTGATTGACTCCCAGCCTTGTTCTTTCCCACCGACTCTGCTTTTCTTTTGTCTGCTCCTTGCTACCAAGGTCAGTCCTCGGTGGATAGAAAGAGATACTGAACCTTGCAGGGATGCGTGGTCTGAAAAAGCCTTTGGAGTAATTCTCCGTCTGCTGGTTTAGGCAGGATTTTTTGGGTTTGTTTTTTTTTTGTTTTTTTTTGCTATATTCACCTGGAGAAATCAGATATCTGGTAGCTTGGAGGAGGGGAAATAATTAAATCTGTTGACCAAGAAAGCAAGATAATTTCAAATCTCTTGTTTTCAACTGCATCTCTGCGATGGGGATAAAGTGACTGGCCAAGGGTCACACATAAACAGTCAGTCCTTCTCCCTGTCTCTAAGAACCAATCAGATTAAGATGCAGAGTTACCCTGAAAATATATGTAAAAGTTTTTGGCTCCTGTTGTTCTGCCTGTCGTCTTCTTCTAGCTCAATCAGAACCAGTACTGAACCTTCATTCTCAACTTCCTGGGGATTTTTCCCCTGTTTTAATATACACTACCACTGGTCATTGCAGCAACACCAGGACTCCTTTCAAAATCCTGGATTATGGGCTCTAAATCCAAGCCATCGGGTATCTCCTTTGTTGGTAGCTACAACTCCCTACCCACCCAGAAGCTGTAAATGCTGCCTCTGCAGCATCCCTACTCATGACAGAGTTCGGAAGACCCAATCTGGGAGTTGAACTGACAATCCTCCAGATGGAAGTGCAGAGCATTTGCCACTGAGCCACCAGTAACTGTAACTATTTCTGCTATTTTCAGCTCTGGGGTTGGGAGGATAAAATTACCTGAAATGATTGTGGTTTACCTGGGCTAAAATATTTCTCCCATAACATACATAATAGACTAAGCATCTGCCAACATGGTTTAATGCTGAAGTAAAGGAGGCAATTAAAGCTAAAAAGGCATTGTTCAAAAATTGGAATGCAGATCCAAATGATGAAAATAAGCAAGAGCATAAGCACTGGCAAATTAGATGTAAAACAGTTAGACATGTTAAGAGAAATTTTCAGAAAAAGCTTGCCAGTGAGGCAAAATCTAATAAAAACCTTTTCATGTATATTCAAAGCAGAAAGCTTGTGACACTAGATGACTGGAGGCAAAAAGGGTGCTCAGGAAGGACAAGGAGATAGCAGAAAAACTGAATTAATTCCTTGCTTCAGTCTTTAGAGGAGGATGTTAGGAAGATGCCCACACCTGAAACATTCTTTAATGGTGGAGAATCTAAGCAACTAAAACAAATGTGTGAGACAGTGGAGGATGTAATACATCAGATCAACAAACTAAAGAATAACAAATCACTGGGACCAGATGGCATCCACCCCAAAGTTCTAAAAGGACTAGAACATGAAATTGCTAACCTGTTACTAGCTAACCTTTCATTTAAAACAGCCACAATTCCTGAAGATGGAAGGTAGCCAATCTGATACAGATTTTTAAAAAAATAGGTCTGGAGTGATCCAGGAAACTATAATCCAATGAGTCTGATGTCTGTGCTGAGCAAAATAGTAGAAGCCGTTCTTTAAAACAAAATCACTAGCCATATAGATAGACATGGTTTAATGGGGAAGAGTCTTGCCTTGCCAGTGTTTTAGAAAATTGTGTTTGTGTAAATACCCCTTGAGAGACGACTCAGGAAATTACAAAATCTGGGGATAGGAGTTCATGTTCTACTGTGAATTGGTAATAGGTTAAAAAGCCAGAAATTGAGGGTAAGACCAAATCAGCAGTTTTCCAAGTGAAGAAAGGTCATAAATGGAGTGCCCCAGGGATCAGTACTGGGACCTGTGCTGTTTAACTTATTCATAATTATCTGGAAAAGGAGTGATGGCACAAAATTATTAAAATTTGTTAAAACTGCAGTGGACTGTGAGGAACTGTAGAGGGACCTTGTAAGACTAGGAGAATGGCAACTGAGTGGCAGATGAAACTTACTGTGGAAAAAAGTGATGCACATAGGGAAAAATAATCCCAACTACAGGTACCCGATGCTGGGTTTTATATCAGGAGTCAACACCCAGGAAAAGGACCTTGGAGTCCTTGTGGCCAATGCATTTAAATCCTCGGCTCAGTGCATGTCAGAGAATGTTGGGCATGGCTAATAAAACAGAAAATATCCTATTGCCTCTCTATCGAGCCATAGTGCGACCGCACCTTGAGGATTCTGTGCAGTTCTGGTCTCCCAATCTCGGAAAAACAGAGCAGAACTAGAAAGGGTGCAGAGGAGGGGGGACAAGAATGATAAAGGGGATGGAGCAGCTCTCCTAGGATGAGAGGCTACGCAGGCGAGGGCTCTTCAGCGAGGAAAAGAGAAGGTTGAGGGGACATGAGAGGAGTTTATACAGCGGGTAAATAAAGACGGTTATTTACCCTTCCAATTAATACTAAAACAAGGGGAACACTTCATGAAACATACAACCAGCAGATTGAAAAGAAATCATAGAAAATACTTTTTCACTCTGCACATGGTCTGTTGCCAGAACACTTGATCAGGATGTCAAGCATGGCAGCGTGAGGTTTGCACAAGTTCCTGGAAGAAAACTCCATAACACATTATTAGTCAGGGAGACTAAAGAAAACCACCTCGGTGCAATCCCTGGGCGTGAGGAACAGGAATGGGATCTGCCAGGTACTTGTGATCTGGATTGGCCACCCCCAGAGAGAGGACGCGGGGCTCAGTGGATCTTGGTCTGACCCAGCATGGCAATTCTTATGATTCTACAGTAAGTTCTCTTAGGAGATTTTTTTTGTGATGAGTCCCTTGCCTTTTTTAAAAATACATTTTCTTATGAATGGATACCCTGGAAGAGGGAGAAAACAACATCTTTTGCTGCCGCACTGAATCCACACCACAAAGTCCTGTAGGCACTGTGTGTTGCATGAGGGAAGAGATTCCCATCAGTTAAGGAAGGGATTTACCATAGGCAGGCTGATAAAATGTCCCTGCCATTGAAAGCCTGCATCTGTCTTTGATGCTGCTAGGTTAGATTTTTCCTCGCTGGCTGATGACATGTTAAAAATTCTCACACACCCAGGCGTGTCTTCTCCATAATGCTGCCCTTTCTTGACTTGCACTAATTCAGTCACTCATTGTGTGGCGGAGCATTGTGCATGCGTATAGTTCATCTTCAGCCTGTTTGCCTCATGCAATTCATCCTCATCCTGAGAGCCATCTCTGATATAGCATTCCATGCTGACCTCTGACACGAACTTCAGCCTCTGACCCCACTGAGTAACCTGCCTCATGGTTGCAACTCCATCTGACGTTATGTCTGTAGCATGTGGTGCAGATGGGATGGAATTATCCACACCCCTGCAGTTAACCTGGAGTGGCTTCCAGCGTAGGAATGCCCAGGGCCTGTTCCAAATCTGTGTACTCAGCCTGACTAGCAGACCACGCTTTCCAGGGACACATACATGATTAAACATGACTGTGCCTGTGAGCAAGGACCCACCCAATATCGCTTATCTAACAGCACAATTAAGTAGCCCCAGGCTAGGACCCCGGGGATTTTTCCCAGTCTGAAACTGCCTGAACATAAACAATTCTAAATGGATTTTACAGCGTCTCGGTGAAGGGGAAATTGGACATCTGGGTGCAGATCTCACATCATCATCACACCCGGCCCCATCCCACAGTGCTGTAACCGTGAGAGTCAAATGCTTCTGTCTGTACACGTGCATGGATTGTGTTTCACACAAAACAAGCAGAGGGAAAGAAGAGAAACAGGATCTGTCCTGCTCTCTTCTACTAGAAAGGATTTTAAAGATTCTCAGTTAAAGTTTGCAGATCGTGCATCAGGCAGATGAAAGGCTGCTATTTTTAATTTCTTTTTTTTGTTGTTTAGTTTTTAGTGGGATTAAGACATCCCCCCCTGCATAACCTTGGCAAAATGAGTCAGTCAGGGCCTCTGTTCACCTGCCCTCACGATCCTGCAGATACAGGGAATATTCACCAGGACACATCCAGCAGTTACTGCAACTCAGTAAAGGAGTCAAAATAGTTAGGAAAGAGAACTTACCAAAGTGTCCAGGCTCTCCTGATAGTTTATTGCTGTCATTCTAGCTAGCACAACTTTCAGCAGTTTGCAAAGTGCTCATACGTTGCCCCTGCAAGGGTAAAAGTGTGCATGTAAATTTGAAAATGTATTGCACTGTTTACTCCAGTTGTTTAGTTTTCAAGGAATATAAGGTGTTTGTGTCATACTGTTATCCAATGGCAGAGGATTATGATGGCGGAATATAAGAAATTGTAAACAAATAAAATAAACCTAGACCCCACCCCCAAGGAGCCCTCTGTTTCATTTAAGATTAAGGGAGGGGGATTTCCAGACTCTCTGCACTGGGACAAGGAGCGTG
Organism: Rhinatrema bivittatum; assembly: GCF_901001135.1. Taxonomy (NCBI): domain Eukaryota; kingdom Metazoa; phylum Chordata; class Amphibia; order Gymnophiona; family Rhinatrematidae; genus Rhinatrema; species Rhinatrema bivittatum. The sequence continues at coordinate 6,335,810 of NC_042626.1, read as the reverse complement.
TGTGCACCACTTCTCAAAGTGAGAGTGTCTGCACTTGCACCTGCTTTGTGTGTGAGTAGAATTTTGCTGGCCAAATTTGTGTGTAGGTTTGAAAATGTTGTCTATACATAACCACACTCCCGAGATCGTTTCCTCTGATTGTGCCTAAAAGTGCACATGTAGTTGAGACCTCGAGGGAGGACAATTTTCTGACAGCTGATTAGCACGGCTAATATGCTTTTTACCTGCTCTGTCATGTTGAAAATTACCCTCTTCGTGCGCTGTTTAAGATGCGCTGCGGTGCCCTTAGAAAGGCTTTTGCATACATTTAGGATACTTTGGAATACTTTGCTTATCCTGAAAACAAACCTGTTGAAACGGGCTGAGGATCAGGGTGGAGAACCATCCACTGGAACTGCTTCCTAACTTGGTATTTCTTAGAAGCGCATGGTTGGAAGCAGAGGTGGAAAATAGTTCTTTCATTTAATTCATAATTTAAAGAATGCAAATGAAACTGTAAATCTATTAAGCAGGAGCACACAAGCTTTTGACGGCTCTGCTGATCAATAGGGTAACTGCTCAGATGACAGCGCTAGCGTGACTGTGCATCCCGAAGCAAGGGGATGTCAGGAATTTGATATGAGCAAACAACAAGGTGAATCATTTCAGAAATGGGTCAAAAAGGAGATGGCCTGTAATTTTAATATCAATAGCATAGTCATCTTGAAATTGACAAGTATATTATGTATTGCTTTTCATTCAGACAGCTCCCACTCTTCTTTGCTGCTGTTATTCCTAATTAATTGATTGATAACTTGCATTTATAAAACCACCTCTCCTATAAAACTCTCTAAGCTAATACATCACATACATTTGGTACAAAAGAAATAAAAACAAGCAATAACAAACTCATACAAATGCCATAATTAAATTAAAAAAGAAATAAAAGCCCATAAAAATAGAAAAAAAAGAAATAAAAACTGTTAAGTTAGCAATGGTCACAATTAAAAAACAAAAGGCCCCAAAATTGTGAAGAAGCCAAGAAACCAAAATAATAATTTCCAGCCAGTCATCGTGTTCCAGCAGCATTACACTTTTGGCATGCCTCCCTTGTGACAGGCTCGGTTTCCAAACTTAAAAATGTAACTTATCTGTCTAGGACAGAAGCGTGTTTGTAGACGGATTGAACGTCCCTATAACACATCTGCCATGAAACAGCTGTGCCTGCAGAATGGGCCACTGTTTCTGTAACGCGCCTGCCATGGAAAGACTGGCTTTGTTTTTGTAACATGTGTGACATGAAAGTGGCAAGAATTCACGAGCCTGTTTGGAAATGCTAGCGGGAGAAACATAGAGATGTAACGGATAGCAGCAGAGCTACTCCTACCCTCGCAGTAAGCAGCGCAGGAAGCTGTTTTTACAGTGTCCTGGGACTGCTGCATTCTCAGGGCTTGCACTGGTGGCCCTTATGCCATCCTGGGATTATAAGTGAACAAGAGAGCCACTGTATGTCTTTGAATTGTGGCAGGAGTGATTTCCAGCTGGTATTTGTAGAGATTAGCATGGAACCCGTCTGGGCTGGCAGGTGCTCTCCTGGGTCATCCCTCTCTCTTTACCTCACCAAAGCAAGCCACTTTTAGGGGGGCTCGGAATGAGAGGATTAATCTTTACCCCGTCCAGCTGCTTGGCTAAAGCCGGCTGTTACTTATATCGTTTACGTGAGGCAGGCTGAATTAAAGCATGTCGTTGAGCAGTGCTGGGTTTAACATTCTTGGCCAGGCTGCAGATTTCTATATTTGCCCCTTTTTCCCCCTCTGTAGAAGACCCCACCCCAAGCAAGGCTAATTTACCCACCTAAATTACTTTATTTGCCCTTGGGGAGGACAATTTCCAGTGAGCGTGGGCTCTTCAGAAACTCTGGCGTTTTTACTCCGTGTACTTCAGGTGCAAAGCATGCAGAGGAGAGAACGCACAATGGAGTTCCGAGGCCTGGCCAATCCCCATTCAGCACTCAGACAGAGAAGCAGCCAATCCCCCTTCAGTACGGAGTTAAGTGAAAAACGTAATAGTAAGGGCCAGCAGCACTTCACGGTCAGAGGATCCTATTCCTCTTCCTGCTCTGCTTTGGGGACACTCTAGAGGAAGCAGGGGAAGGAGGCTGAGATCAGCAACGCTTGGCCTGACAATTTTATTTTAGATATTGAGGGGTGGGAGAGGAGGAGATTGGCAGCATTTTTTTCGCTGTCTAGTTAGCTTTAGGACCTCAAGAGCTGGTTGTTTAAAAGATCTGCGCAGGATACATTTGGAGTTACACGGATAGAAGTCAAGGTTTAAAATGTTCCCTTCACGCCTCAGCTAAATTGTTGCCTTTGGTAACTCATTACTCCCACAAAATTTAGGCAGGTAGTACTGAGAATGTGGGAGGAGTGAGTATTGGTTGGAAATGACTTGGGTAACTTTAGCTAGGCTTGATCCTCCATAGATGCACGGAAACGTTACCTGTCTAACTTTACAGCATATCGGACCACTGAATACTGATCTCCAGCTTTTCCGTCCAGAGTTGGTCAGCATTAACCAGATAAATTATAGCCATAATGCTCCCCCCACACCCTCTCTTTTTATCCAGCTAAATTTTAAGCATATGGTGGCTTATCTGGCTAAAATGTAGTTGACCTGGGTACAGGTATGGGGGGATTTTTCAGTGCTGCATTTTGTCTGACTCCAGACTCTTGCCCAGCCCTCTCAGGGTGTATCTCTGTATATTTGTATATATATCTAAGTGGACGTATCAGTAGTTTTAAATACATTGTGCCTGGCTGTGTTGTACACATGGAAGATATTTCTGGTCAGAAAAAAAGTGTTTTCAAAAGGTGGGGGTGTGTGTGTGTGTTTGTGTATGTTGAGGGGGGGGGGAGGTTGGGGCAGTTGCTTCTCCCTACTAGAGTCAGTAACATTATTTGTTCTTATCCAAATCCCATCGTGTATTTGCATAATGACGTCTCTGGAACTGTTCGCCCCATAAGCAAATATTGCATTCTCTTGGAAAGCCAAACAATTGTATGTCAGACAAAGGAGAGCAGAGATACTGTTAATGGAATTTGCATGATATTTTTATAGACACAATAATACCTCTGAAGGCTGCTGGTTGGATTTGCTTTAGTAATTAAGTCTTTATAGCAAAGGCTGCAGGGTGTACAAGGTACCTTTTTCTTTACTTAAATCCAGGGGGAGGATATATTTGCCAAGCCATAGATTATAGTTTAAATGGTCCTCTGGACCACAAGAGTCAGAGTATGTTTAGATGTGTTTCATGATACCATCTTTCAGAAAATGGCCCACAGCTTGGACATCAGCAGTCGTAGCTGGCCCCATTGGAATCAGTGAATGGCACTTTTATTTAAGGCCTATTTACTAAGCAGGTTTTCCAGTAGACAAAAATGGGAGAAGACCTTTAGTAACTAGGTCCCCTAGTCTGAAGTTTATATGGCGGGAACATTTGATAAACACAGTAAAGTCCCTTAACACTCACACATTCCCAGCAGTGCTTTCATTGTCCTACTGGAAATGATGGATTTCAGCGGCTTCCTTTGAATATTTCCTTAGGGCTAGGTGGCTGTAGGGCCTGCACTTTCACAGAAAGGCAGTTGCTCCCAGATTCACAGCTTATCTTATAAAGGTGCAAAGTGTTGCTGGTGAGAGGGCGTTAATGAATGTGGAGTCCTGTTCTTCATCCTAGCTGCCTGCCTACCTTTGCTCCCAACCACTTGGCATTCCCTCTGTCGTGAAGATGCAGGATTTGCCAGCCCCAGAATGCAGCTGCCTGAAGGATGTTCCCAGTGGTCCTGGGGGGGGTTTGGAAGTTTTTACTGTTCACGTTGTTTTGTTTTTGAACCCTGGGCCCCCCGCCCTCTCCTGCAGCCAGCAGTGCCTTGGCCAGCAAACCCAGGCAGCCCTCCTCCCCACCTTGCAATTAAGATGTTGGGTTTTTTTAGCAGATATTATTAGGACCTTTCTCCAGCTCTGAGCCTCTAGAATGAAAAATTCCAAGTAAGCTTGCTTTCAGCCTGGGAATGCACCTAGCTCCTGGTCCTGTGCAGACACCACTCTTCAGTGACTTCTCTGTCACACTGTGGGCAGCTGTGTGTTACAGTCAAAGGGCAGTACCCAAACTTTCTGATGTCTTTATTGTACAGGTTGATCCAATCCTGGTTTTACCCCCCTTGCATTCCCTAAAAGAAAAACAGGAGTACAAGTCCCTGCATGGAGTGGGATAAAAGCAGGGCCCAATCAACCTGTCCTGAAAATAAAAATAATAATGGAGCCAGGTGGCACCGCTACTGTCGTCCAAGCAGCCACTGCAGACATGCAAGTGCACTTAGGATTGGATGAAGGACACCGGTAAATGCTCTCAGAATCCTTTAAATGAGTTAATAGGTACAGCAAGTGATGCTGCCATTTCCGCTGAGGTAAAGAGGATCTCCAAATCGTCCTGGGATCACAGGCTTCCGAAGCCCATCCTGACAGCCCCACAGCACTTTTCAGGATATTTGCAAACGTATGTCCTGTGGCTTCCTTGGGCTCTGCATGCCAGTGGGCTTTTACAAAGTGGTCTGTTTTGGCTGCATGGGTGTGTTTTAAATATACTGTTTTCATAATGTCTTTTTAGTATCTCCTAAGCAAATGTTGCTTTGCATGGTTTATTTTCTCCACATACAATCTCCTTTTCCTATTCACCCATCTTCCCCTTTCTCTTTACAATAATAATCATTGCCTGAAGCAATGGCAGCTTTTGTTGCGAGGATTATGCCTCACCTTTGTGCGTGTGTTTCACAGGATGGAGCCATTCCAATGACTCGGTGTGTCTTTAAGAGACAAAGACAGACGAGAGAGAGTGAAATATTCCTGTGAGAAATTGTCATGTTATTGGCAAAGGGGGAGGGTAACTAATAATTTTGAAAAACAGCCCACGGCTGGAAACAATTTACCTGTCAGAATGCATCAGGATTGGAAAGTCAGAAAAATCCTTCCATCTGCCTGTGCTGGAATGTGGGTGTGAGAGGGAGGCGGGTGGGGAAAGGATGGGAAAGCAGTCGACTTGGATTCCCTTTGCCTTTTCTTGTTCTGCTACTTATGGATGCAGAGATTGCAAATAGTGGAAAACAAGTAGGAGATGAGTTTTGAAAAGCCCTGGAAACTCCCCTTCATAAGGAAATAGTGCAGCACTGGTGAGTTTCTTATCTGCTCTTCAAGCACGCCCCTCACAGCCTGCTCGCTCTAGGACACAGCAAACCCATGACTTAGTCCTGTGAATACAAATAAATGACTGTGAGGTTCTCAAGCTTCAGCAGTCCAGCATCCTCTCTACCAGGGGGGTTCTCTCTCAGTCTGCTCCTTGGTATTCCCTAGCCAGTTGGTTTCCAGGATCTCCATAATGAATATGCATGGGAGATAATTGAATGTACTGTCTGCATTCCATGCATATTCATTGTGAATAACCTGATGGCTCCTCACTAGGTTGGGAACCATTGCTCCATGCACTGTGCTTTTTTGCGTAGCCCTGTATTACTCCACAGAGATAGCTGCTAGGCCATCGGAAGGAGGCTGGTCTAGTTGACCTCTAGTCTTCTTTTAGCATAGCCAGCCCTGAAAGGCTGCATATTCTTGTGGTTCTGCGAGTCCTGAGTTGATTGCATGTAGCCGCCAGTGTTTTGTGAGGGAGATACCTCATGCAACCTAAAGCAATCCATGAACACACAAACTGCTAAATATCCAGATGTTTTGTGCAGTAGGTGATGAAACAAACCATGTATCCAAAATCAAGTGTCTCAGAAACGTTCCCTACACCTCAGGCTGGCCACACTTCCTCTGCTTCCTGCCAACAGCTGAGACGTGAGAACAGGCATGAAAGCTTGCTGTCCCTGCCTAACCCAGCGTCTGTCTCGCTGATATAATGATAGAAGTGCGTCAGTCTCTGAAACATGTTGCACATCCAACCCCGCCCTACCTCTCTCTCTGCCCTGGGGCAGTGGGGACCCCCCCCCCCTCCCCCAAATGATTTTGTTCTGAGGAGGTGGGAGCAGAGTGCCAGGGGGAGTAGAATATGTAATCTATATAATAAGTTACTGTCCCACGAGTCCTAATGCCGTGGCAGGACGGTTTCATTGCAGGCTGCCTGCAGCTCTGTCCTCCTTGCAAACAGCACCAACGTTTTCTTCGGGTCTGTGTCTGAGGGAGGCTGGGAGCTCCTTCCTTAGCGATTTGATCCCTTTGTGGGAGAAGAGAATATGGTGCATCGTGGTGTGCCACATAGCCAGGGAGGGGGGTGGACAAGGAAGGTCTTCAGTCCCAGCAGTCCATGTGCAATAAGTTTGTGATTGACCACATTCATGTCATGGAAGCAGAGTAACAGAGCAGGGCTTTGCAATTTTCTCTCATCATGCGTCACGATGACAAGTCTTTCAGGCTGACTTGCAAGTAGCTTTGCCATCCCACCACAGGTCAACCGAAAAGGCTGGGGTGAAGTGGCAACCATGTTTTACAACACTTTCTCCCATAATGCTTTATGGGAAGCAGTCTCTTTCTGTTCAGGAAGTCTGTGGTGGATGGTTTTATTGTTGGGTTTTTTTACAGTCTGTAACCTGGAGCAATTTTTTAAGGTACTTCTGCTGGTAAATCAGTATTCTACATGCAGAATTGGCCTTTTACAAAATTACCTTTTTGTGCTTGTTAGAGTCTTGAGAGTTTACTGTAGGGTTTATTGATGTATGACCAGCTAGTGTTATATTTCTTTTATTTTATGTTTTATATTATTATTGATTCCATTTGTGCAAGATTTATGATGGACAATTAGTTACTGCTTTTTATTTTATATTTTTATTAGATTATTTATCATGCATGTACAGTTGGCTAGGAAGCAGGGTTGGGGCAGAGTTTGGGCTCAATTTTATACTTTATAAAAATTTGACGTTATGTGTGTACATCTTCAGAAAAATGTTCTCACCAAATAGCAGGTGTAACTTGCATGAGGATAATTTCAAAACGAGTTATTGGAAGTCCGCTTTGAACACTGGTGTGACTTGCACATAATTATGCTGACTTTCTTATGCAGGTTGTTTTGAAAATGACCCTCTAAGTTGGCTGCCTCTGCAGCAGCCCCACTCATCTTCTAAGGAAGAGTGGGATCTGTTTTTTTTTTTTACACTGGACTATTTCACTGATTTTGCCGTGACACCAAACTGGCTCATCCAGAAATTACTGGATCTGTTTAAAGAAAAAAAAGAAAGCAACCCTCTTAAGTGTAACTGCACTATCAGCAGGAGTACAAAAATAGTAGTGCTGCAGGCTGCTGATTTATTTTTTTTCTTTTAATCACCCTTTAATCAGCTTTAGCAGCAGTTCTTCAAGAATCTGTGTTCTACCAAATGTGTAGCCGCTCTGAACTTAAACTCTATATTGTGCTTCTCTGTTGTGCTCTGCAGCCAGAGTTCTTTTATTCAAATGAATTAATAATAATAATTTAATTTTAAAAAAAACCCTTACTGCAGAAAAAAGTAAAGGAAAAAACAACGGAGCTGAGATGAGGAAAGAAGGATGGGTGAGGCAGAGGGAAGGGGATAGGGCTGGGGAGAGAGGTAAATTGGATAGAATTGGAAGATTATTTCTATGAGTGTTTGGTGACCCAATGAAGCCAGTGCCTGGGAAGTGGCTGGACCTCCCTCCATCAGATGGCGGGTGAGGCCCTCCCTCCTTCCTGAGCCGGATCTGGTTTTGCTGCATCTTCCATTCCTCTGGGCTTTCCTGGAGGAATCACAGGGGCACAGAAGTTAGCTTTGGAGATGGGGAGGGTGGGGGGACTGGAAGTCTTTTGTTTATTGCTATAAATGCTAACATGGAGAATGACACTTAAATATATTCGCTTTTAATTTTTATTTTCCTACTATCTTTCCTTTCTAAACTAGTGTTTCTGCAGGCACAAAATAAAACGTAACCGAAAACAATAGGGAAGCTAAAGATTTTGTTTAGCTGCCGTTTGAGTTAAGGAAAGTAAGAAATATATGCAGACAAACACATTTTTGCTGGTGCTGCAGTTTTATATGGGGCAGTGCCCTCCTCCCTAAATGTAACCAGAAGGATGGGAGATTAAAGGAATAATTGGGTTTCATTGTCAGGGAGGGGCAGAGATAAAAGAAAGCATCTGAGGGAATCCACCCACAGCAACCAACAGCAACATTTGGTTCTATAAAACGATTTTGGTAGTCATGTTCTCATCGTAATTAACACAAAGCAATGCAGATCTCGTGCACACGAGGCATGTGTTACTGTTTAATGGTATGAAGAGAGCCTGTCTCTGGGGAGACCCTTAGATGTGGAGACAGAGGGAGACTTCATTGATGAGATAGATATGGATATATATAGATATATAGTTTGATTTCATCACTCATGGACTGTATTTTTTCATTGTCTCTAGCAGACAATCCCTGCCGCGCGTTTGCTGGTGGTGGTTACATCATTTAAAGCAGCCAAGCCACCCATTCCCTGGGCTGTGCAGATAAAGCCCGCAGGCCCCAGACGCTCTGCCCAGACTTGTTCTTGGTGCCTGCCATAGATGCCCAGTTGATTTCTGGCTTTCTCTTTGCTTTCTGTCTCCACTGCCTCCCCAGGAGACTTTCCATGCATTCACCGCCCTTTTCTGTAAAGAAACATTTTTAGCTTTTTTTCTCCTGAGTCCCCCCACCCCTGAGCCTCATCCACTCGTTCTAGTACTTACTTTCTTCTGAAAAAGATGTTCTTCTTTATACCTTCCAGTTGTTCAGTCTCTATCCTGTCCCCCCCCCTCCTCCCATATCTCTTCTCCTCTCCTCTCGTTCCATAGGCTTTTGCTGCAGATCCCGTACCATTTCGGAAGCCCCTCTGAGGTCTTTGCCAGTGACTTTCATTCTGCTTCCCCAGTACATTGTGGGATATTTTCCGTGCCACATCTGGCACTCTCCCAGTGCATTGTGGGATATTCACTTCTGCAGTGTATTTGGGCTGTGCCTGTTGCAGAAGGTGCTAGCCCTCTCTTTCTGGAAGTAGGCCACATCACGCCATCAGTCCTGGTCAGAGTTCCTCCAGTTTGCTTTTTTTTCTCACCAAGGAAGGTGCTGCGGTTTGTAAACATATTAAACATTTTTACCAAAGATCCAGAAATGGGACAATCCTTTAGTACACTAGGCCTATAGTTTGATTTTTCTGCTGAAGAATTGAGAGGGAGGTGATGTGAAGAACAGGTGTTCCGCATCCCAGACTGACTCAGCCTCTCCTTGGGATGTATAGCCTAGGGGCTTAATCTGAGTGGCAGAGTGGTTAAGTGGCTCTATTATGGCAGGTTAATTACCCCAGTGGTTCTGGACCTTCGGGGCTGAGGAGATTGATTATCATACTGTCTGTGTTTAAAAGCCAGGAGAGCTGAGTGATGGCAGAACGGTGACGAGGTCGCAGGGCAAGAAGAGAGAATCTGGCCCAGGGCATTAACTCTTATCCCATTTGTGTTCTTGGGCCCCAGACACATGGCAGATTCCCACAAAGTAATTTTCACACTTCACTAAGAGCTCGGAGCCACTTGATTCCCCAAAAGACAAAAAATGTAGGCTTGGAACAGTGGAAGATAATGAGACTGCCTCATGAATGCATCGGATATGGAAAGTACATATACAGTACTCCGGATGTGGGTTCATTACCCAACACGTAAAAATGCATGTTTGGACCCAGCTTCCCAGCAGGCACTGTATGAAATATTTTCTTTTAAGGATGTTTTATGCTGCTTTGGAGCAAGCTTATGGCGATGCTAAGGCCCATTTGTAATTGGCGTCAGATGATCAGTAACGCAGTACTTGTCACCAATGGTTGGCAAGGCCAGGTCTTGCTGTGCTTGTTGACATCAAGAAGGCATTCTGACATTTTACAGCTATGTACGTTAACAAAAATAAAAACAAAAAAAAAAAGATTTAAGGTGATACCTTTTTATTGGACTAATTTAATACATTTCTTGACCTTACAGCTGAAAAAGCAAAGTACTCGGAGAGGAGCAATAAGTAATTCTCTAGACCTGTGCTTCATGAGCAAGTGAAAAATCGGGGTGCAAAGTGTATGAGTGCACGTGTTGTCCTGACCTGCCAGATGTGGCATGGAGAAATTGGACTTTTTAAAATGTTACTTTTGATCCTGCTAATCTGATCCTTTGTCAGGTATTCATGAAAAGGAAGTTATTCCAGTTCTGTGACTAGCACAGTGCACAACGCAACTATATGATGTGATAGGATTCAGGAGATACTACGGTATTATGAATTTCTCCAAAGCACACTTTTAAAAGGGCTGCACAGTGAAAGCCAATTAAGGCCTTTAAAAGCTTTAAAATTAAGGGAGATTCTGGGTGAAGATGGCCTTGTGCCTTCAACCACCTCAGAGGTGAAATGGTGTCCTTAAATTCACAATTCTGTTGTCTCATCTCATGGTGACATCATAGATGACAGCAGATAAAGACCAGTTGGTCCATCTGGTCTGTGCAGTCATTCCTGTCCATGCTGCTGAGGACACATCCTGTCTTCCAGCCATTGCAACTTGACCGCTTGAAGGATTTCAGTCCCGATCCAAATCTGTTTTCTCTACTGTGGAATGGCCAAAATGGAAGGACATTGCTTGCAAAACCTAGCCATGGTTCTTGAGTTACTTCTTAGCACATCTCGTGATGTTTATGAGTCTGTCGAATAACATCCTGGAGCAATAATATTTCATATCTGTACTTTCTGTCATGGAAGAGAACAGACACGCAGGAGACGTCCAGCAGGCGTGTGAGTAATTAAAGCGCGTTGTGGAATTGAGGAATCCCTTCTTCCAGGCCTCTGTCGGGTTAGGTTAGGGTCTCCTGATTGATGGGCCGGTCCCATAGATTGCCCCATGTCTAACACCCCCCCAAAGTGACGCCGTTTACACATGACCCTCAGGGTGCCGAGCTGCTCGTGTCTGCTTATTTGCTGAACAAAGCAGCAGTGTGGAGAGCTCTTATCTAGGGAGAAGACAGCAAGAAAAACCTGAACAAACTCCCAGCTCTCTCCAGGAGCCAAAGCAAATATGTGGCGTTCTTGCAGTCTTTTAGCCTGTGACGTTTCTGACTTTGCATCCTGTGACAGCAGCTTAGCAGAATACAGATGGGCTTAGGCATGGTGTGCACGGTTTAATTTCCCTTTTTCTCCCTTCCATAGTTGCACATTACTTTCATTATCTGTAGAGGAGCTTGCCTATTAGTTCAGTTCCTCTCTCTGTGGTCTTCATCCTTGATCTTGATCCTCTCTGGTTAAACCTGTGTTAATGTAATACTTACCATGATTACCAGAAATTATTTGTGTTGCCTGTGTGCATGCCAACTAGATTGTGAAAGCTCCATGGAGTTGACACGGACTATATTTTCTGGACCTGTACAGCGCTGCGTACGCTGAAGGACGCTATGGATATAGGTGGTAGTAATGACCCTAGTTCTTTTTTCTACTTGCTCTAAAAATAATTTTATTTATTTTTAATTGTAGTTTTGGATTGATAGTTTTCTCCTCCTCCTTTGGGCTTTCATCTGTCGGAACCAGCCTGCACCAGGCTCAGCTACCTCAGGTTCACCAGTCCCAGGCTTCAAGCCCTGATCTGCCACTGTTCCCCTGGAGCTTTTTGGGGGGAGTTGGGGGGGGGGAGTCATTTTTTTGTCATGTTGCTCTGTCATTTAAAAAAATCTTCCACCATGAAGTTGCTTCTTAGTTCCTCCATGTTGTGTTCAGTTTTTTGTTGTCAGTCTTGGGGAGGGGAAGTTTGGCTGGAGCCAGATCAAATTTGCTGCCAGAGGATGTGGTGAAAGCTGTTAATGTAGCTTCGTTTAAAAAAAAGATTTGGACAAGTTCCTAGAGGAAAAGTTCTTAAACCATTATTTAAGGTGGAGTTGCAGAAATCCACTGCTCATCCCTGAGTGTAAGCAGGTTGGAATCTATCTAACTTTGGGATCCTGCAAGGTACTTGTGACCTGGCTGGCCACTGTTGGAAAAAGGATATTGGGCTTGATAGATCTTTGGTCTGAACCAGTATGGCAAGTCTTATGTTCTTAAATTAAGATATTACACCCAGAGCTAAAGGAGCCTGTTTTCCAGGATGTGCATGCACAGTCTGCATGTATGCATGGAATTGGAAAATAAACCACCACTGTCAGAGTCCTCGGCTCCACTTCACATGTCTCAAAAGTTTGGTATGGATCAGACACTAAAACTTCTGTGGCATGAAATTATTTTGTACTGTTTGGGTTAAAAAAAAATTGGGGAAAGTGCAAAATTATGCAGCTGTCTATGGTTAGATTGTGCCGTGTCGTCAATTTATCCAATAGTGATGGTTATGTAAAGCACACGTATATATGTAGAGATAGAGATATATGACACTGTAGACATTTTAATTTTTGGAGGTTATAAAATTTGTGATTAGTGATATTCTACTATAAACTTTTTTGTGGATAATGAGATAAAACTTTATACAAGGAAGGAAGTTAAATATGCAAAATTTTAGAAAAGGTTAAAAAGTCTCATAATTGTAGAATTTGCTTTTCTTGAGGGAGCAGATTCCCAGTATTTCTGGGAGATGGTGTTTATTCTGTTGAAAAGCATGGGAAGTTGGTAGCTTAGGACAGAGTAGCGCCTTTTTCAATCATAAAACCAAGCAGATTACATGAGAAGTAAATAGTCACCTGGCTAGAGCTGGGAATGAGGACAGGACCTGGCGCTTTCCTCACTACTTCCAGCTTTCTGCAGTAACCCTTCTCTTCTCACCAGACCAAGCAGCCAAGACTTTGCACTCTGTTCCGTCCTATAGCTCGAACCTTTCACTCTGTGCTGGAGAAGCGAAGCGTGCATTGCACACGCACATCGTAGTGGTGGGTAGGAGTGGGTATAGTTTTTGAGTTTGCGGAAAGATTTGTGTAACTGTCAATGGACGGGAGTCATTGTGGTAGTAAGAACCTAACCTGAAATTCTCATAGGTTGAACTTGGGTTGTGTGCAGGGCTGATCCTAGTGGTGTGCGGGACCCAGGCTGAGTCTGTCAGAGTGGGCCACCACCTGTGACACCAGGCCACTAAAAAGTATCATGGCATGCAAATCTAGTTTTCTTCTGGAACTCCGCACTATGTGAGAGGAGGGGGCACAGATTTGGTGTGGAGCAGTGGTTCTGTGTTACCACAACCTGCTTCATAATTTCAACCAAGCTGGACAAGTGTGAGGTTTTGCAGTAAAATACATTTGTGTGGGGTGTAGTCTTCTTGGTTTCATAGAGAGAGGTGAGGAAATACAGTCCTCTCTCTCATATATTTGAGGCCAGTCGAATGGCTGCCTTGTCAGAAAGCAGAAGTGATGCTGCATTAGCTGGACACCACAAATATCCTAATATCCCAGGTGGACAAGCAAGAGGTAATTCTGTTTCTAATAATGTTGGCCCTTCTGTATGTTAAGTCATGCAGGATAAATACAGTGTGACAAGTTAAGGGTCACTGCTCCTGGTCACTGATGGAGACCTTTTCCCTTTCAGTTCAGTAACCGTGAGGAACTCGTGGTGGTAGGGGGTGGGCTCAGCAAGCAAACCCCTCTGAGAATGATCACAAGGTCAGAAACAGTGAGGTAGACCCTCTCTGGCCTTTCCCGGCTTGGACTGTACTAGTGTTCCACCTCATATGAGGAGATGTAGGGTTTGTTACCTGGAATATCATCAAAGGCTGTGATTTCTTTTTCTTCTAAAATCTCCCTGTTGAATGAAAATGCCACTTTTGGCTACATTTGGGTGAGAAGTAGAGAAAGTGGTAACATTTGATGGTAGCACAGACTCGGATTTGTGTGTATTGTATGCTGGGGGTTTCTCATCAAGAATCCTTCAAAAGCTTATGGCAGCACCTGCCAGCCAGTCCAGGCCGGGTCACCGGAGTTGGATTTAGGTCTTAAGCTCTCACCTTAAAGGACTGTGTGTGTGTGGGGGGGGGGGATCCTTGTCTTGTTTTTCCTTAGAAAGAAAAGCCGCCCAGTTATTTCCAGGCTCGAGGTGGGATTTAAAACTGGCCCAGGGGCTGGTGGGTGATTAAGAGGGACGGATATTGAAAACAGTGCCCGAGAAGAGAGTGGCAAATCCGTCGTCAGGGACCACAGAATCAAAGTTTCAGCGAGATACTCAGGAAATCTTCATTTGTTTTGTAAACACCTTCTAATAGTCTTCTGGAGCACCTGCAGAAAGCACCGTACACTGCAGGACGTGAGGCTTAGGAGGATAGCAGAGAGGTGGCTGTTAACAGGTCTTTAAAACAGAGGAATAATCAACTATGGCGTGACACCTAGCAGCTACAATCACATTTATGTTACAAATTAATAGACTAGCACTTCTGTTAAATCTGTCATGAATTATATGATGTGGGATGTCTCTGTGTGTGTCTCTCTCTCTCTTTGTCTCTGTGTATATATTTGAAATAAGAATTCTAATATTAATCTAACAAGACAGCAGCTCCCTAAGGGGGAGGATGTTTTGACAGCTTGTGTGATGCACTGTAACCCTGCGGATTTCTTTCTACTGGCATTTAGAAGGATTTCAGTTACCTGGTGGGATTAATTAGGTATGGGGGGTATTGCACAGGGTGGTGCTCTGCTCTTCGCTCATGCCCTGCTTTCCTCGGCCTTTTTATAGTGAAACTGCCAGCAACGCTTCCGGCTCCAGCACCGCTGCAGCGTGTCTCCGGCGCCTAAGCTGAGACAGGACAACACTGTGCTCGCTGCACCAAAGGCAGGTGTAGAAGGAGGAGGCCTGGAGGAGAGTCACGAGGATGGCATCTTCATTATTCATGAGGTTGCCAAGTTCCAACTTGGGTGGTGGAAAGCCCCTCGTTGACCTTCTTGTAGTGACCTTTCTGCCCAGCTCGCTCAGCAAACTGCCACCCCTCCTCCCCCTTTTTTTGTATACCTGGTTTACTTCCTAGAGAAAATGGATCCTGACGCTGTGAATGCTAACGTTATAAGACCATGGGACATTTCAGCTACCCTGAGCTGCAAGGCGCTAATGAGTGACCCCATAATATCGCTGGAAGGAAAATGATGAGACACTTCCGGGTACGGTTTTGTAAACTTTGGCTGCGTTTTTGCTGGGTCTCAGCATAGATTAGCCAAGGGAATGAGAGCCGGTGAGTGGCAGCATAGGAGACACACAGGACCCCACCGTAGCGCAGACTCTGCAGTCTGGGACCCCGGCAAACAAACGTTTTGTGAAGACCAATTTTCCAGCAGCTTCCGTAGGCACAAAATGTGTGCAGATGGTTTAAATGCTTGAATTTTCAAAGGGAAACCATGTGGGTACAGTCCCTTTGAAAATTAGCATTTACCCACCTAAATAGCTTTGAGTTTCCCTTCACCTGTGTTTACTGTATCACTTTCACGTCCTCTCCCACAAGGCGCCGTGGCCAAAGATGTGCTGAAAGCTCATTTGTCTCTTCACAAATACATTTTGCCAGAATTTGCCTCTTTTTGCCAAACAGTTTTGTCACTAAACACTCAAAGCCTTAGCAAACTTTTTTCATAGACTGTTTTTGTGTGGGTTTCGTGGTGACTTCTTGCCAGCGTGTTCCACAAAACATGGGTTTCTAGACAAGCAGATGTTCCTAGGTGGACTCAGGTCTCTGAGGAGATTTTGCCAACTGATGGCGGCAGAGAAGGATCTTGATGTGAGCGAAGATGGGATGGGGAAGACAAGACTGTCCAATTTGTATGAAGAGCTGCCTGCGGGGAAAGGAAACTTGTTGGAGAAAATTATTTTACTGTTAAATGAATTTGAGCTGATCGCTGGGCCTTGAGTGCGGCAGAAGTGGTGAAAGTGGATAAGGTAGCAGCACTGCTCAAAGAAGCTTGTTTAACCATATTGAAAGAAAACAGCATTTTTCCTCAATGTTTGGAGCCGACTTCCTCAAAGCACAGTTTGTGTGCATGAATTGGTGATGTGAGGGGGTGTAAGCAGTGCGAGCTTAGCATCCTGTGATTTCTCTGTTTCAAGATTAAGGAAATGTGTTATTAAAACAAACACGTCCATAATGGATTTGAGTGTCGTTGAGAGTCGAGAAAGGGCGGCCTGAATTCAGAGCATGTTGATTTCAGAGAGTTACCACGAGTGCTGCCACGCATTCAAGTTTTAATGATGATGTTTTGCAAAGGCTGCTCTTTTATGCCGCTAATCTCCTTTCTAGGAGTGCTAAAGGTTTCTGTGCTTCTATTCTCATTTATTTTTTTTGATTCTTTTCTCTGCAACCCTTGACCTGTGTGGTGCCAGCCCAAGTAAATGCCACAACACCTACTGAGAAACCTCAGGACACAGTGTCTTGGGTTGTCACACTGCAGCAAAGAGGACACTATCGGCTCACTGCACAAAGCAAAATCCTCCAAGGGTCCACTGGCCTGCATTAAACTAACAGAAAACACTGAGTGAAAATTGCATTGATGTGATTGGGCGTTCACCAGTGAATGCCGCATGGGTCACACGGAGAAGTGTTGTGCGTTTTCCATCTCTCCCTCCTGCTGTTTTCATTTAGTGAGGTCAAAAGTGGTGATGGAGTGCACCAGGTCATTCTTTGCGGATGTTTGTCGGGGACCTATGTGCGTAAAATAAATTCTCGTGCAGATTTTCCAGAACCTTCCTAACATGCACCATGTGTTCTGGGGGCGCGTTCTGAATCTACGCGTGTAACTTTGAAGTTTCAGGAACTCTGTGTGTTATCTGCTGGGCCAAGGACACCCACAACCAACGTCGTCGTTTGAAATGGGTGAACGTACCCCCATGGATTTAGTCTCATGGCAACCCAATATTCAAATAATCTACGCGTTTGTGCTAGATTAAAAATATATGCAGGACCACTCTGAATATGTACCTGTCCAGGACTTTCAGGAAAGGGTTTATTTGAGGGGCTTCACAGTGCTCCTTCTCCCAGAGTACAAAGAGGGCGATGTTCAAAACCATTTACTCAAGTAAAAAGTGATTTCTGTGTGTAAACTAGATCTGCCTCAACATAGCTAGAAAGCTCCTGCTTTGTGAAGGTTGCATGTGCTTCTAACTACTTTTGCAGGAGCTGTTCTCACGGGTGTGTGTGTTTTTTTGCTCCCCCTCAACCTAAAATCGGCGGATTTGGATTGTCAGATATGCATAAGTTAATGTCTGTGAAGAAGTACCCACACGAAAAGTGTACGCAATACTTGTGTCAAATTTCAAAGTAAAAGCAGTCGTGAACTTTTGCTTAGAAAATTGGTGGAAGGTCCACAAGTAAAAATGGCCTCTCCAAATTTGTCCCAGTGCAGAGACTTTGCAAGCTGTCCCCATAATGGTGAAGCTGCTTGTGTTGCATCTTATAGTTTTGCTACAACAATGTGCCAAGCAATAGTGAGGCTCTTTCAGAGATTGATGGTGAATACACGAGTACCTGAATGCATTTAAAAGTGGTTTTTGTTGTGTTTTTTTGGTTTTTTTATGGGGGTGTGGTCAGCAATTTCTCTTGCTGCTTAGATCGTCAGTCTCCTACTGGGTAAGGCACCATGGGTCTTCATTATCAGCACTCCCCCATCTCCCACCCATGTCTCCCATACAGTCCCAATACCACAGCCAATATATGTATGGACTGCATCTCGCACAGGATCCCAACACTAAGCAAGGTTGTTGCCTCAGTAGCATCTCCAGCCGGGCTGGGATTCAGAAGCCAAACCCAAGAATGGAGCTCTCATCTTCTCTGTGGCCATTGGATGGACCAGAGCTCAGTTTTTTAAATTGCTTCTCGTTTCCCCGCACATCAGCACTAAGACCTAGCTTGAGAGCCTTAGGTACAGAAGTCTCGCCTAGCAACAGAACTGGTGATGGGCAGTGCTCAGACTTCTTCAGGGAACAGCAGGCGTGCATCCCTGGTCTCTTCAGAATGAAATATTTTCCCATCCGTGGCCCTCCTATTAAAAGCACTGCCTCTTCTTTGTTCCTACAGCAGGACTGCAGGAATGAAGCCTGCAGCAGCGGGGATTCCTGTGGTTTCCTGTTCCCTCGGCTGCCACACTGCTTTCTGAATCTGGATGTAAAACGCCAATGTGACTAATAAAATCTGACATTAAAAAAAACCCAACCCAGCAACCCTATGGTGCCTGAAACTCATTAACGGGTTACGTTTTATGTAGATGTGTGGTGGTGGGAGGCTGGTGGGGAGATGAGAGGAGGAGGAGTAGAAAGGGTATATGATGGAGTTATTTGCTTCTGCTGATAATAATGAGAATATAAAGCCTTTTTTTTTAAGGCTGAAGCAAGATTTGGCGCTGGAGTTGGACAAGGTAGTAGTATTCATCCTTCAGTGTCTGGGATTTTCGTTGTCCAAGCTCCTTATTGCAGGACCTTCCTATTTGGCTAACGGATGTGCACCTGCTGGTGCAGAAGTTTGCTCTTTCTCATCTTGGGCGAGGCTTGTTCCCTCGGCGTGGTGCCTAGTTGTGGGCTTCAGTAGCCGGAGTCCTCAGCCACCCTCCTGGGTGTAGACTGTAGTACTTTTTACTGGACCACTGTAAACGTTATCTGCAGGGGAGAGCCCTGCTCCGTAAGTGCAGAGTTAATGTTTACAGCCTCTGAACATACAGGGCCTGATTTGCTGAGGCTTTTCTCCCATTCTATGTCTATGGGAAAAAAAAGCTTAGTAAATGAGGTCCTAAAAAAAGAATGAGGAAACAATTGCCCCGATGCAGTGTACTCCAGGACAGAGGTGGTGTGGATACTAATCTACCAATGTGTGTATACGTATTTATTTACACTGACTGTACTGAACCTACTGTGCTAGGGGGAGTACATATATAAACATACAACATCCATTAGTAAGAACAATCATTAGACAATAAAACATCACTAAAATCCTTACACTCTACATTAATACCAATTACAGATGTAATCAGAGACTGCTTGAAGCTCAGCTGTAAAGTATTGCAAAAGCAAAGGACCTACCGTCAACGTGGCATGCCAATGAGGTTCCATCAGTTGAGCAAACTTTCAACCTACCATTTCTTTCAATGACAGAACATGTGTATGTGTTTTTTTTATTTGTATATTTTATTAACACCTTTTAAAATGTTTGTTACAACTGTTATTTAGAGGCAGTCATTCTAAAAACTAGTTCTGATTGTTAATGACTGCTCTCTAACTACAATCCTGAGAAAAAACAGTCGCACACAAAACAAAACAATGTGTTTTTACTAAACACCAGCAAATAAAGGGGTCCTGACCTTTTTAAGGAATGTTTTTCCCCAGGATCCTTACAGATTATGGAGGGTTGTGAGTAAAACAGTTTTGGAATGACACAAAACTTAGTTATTTATTAAAAAAAAAACAAACAACAAAACAAACCATTCCTATATACACACTTACTGGTGGATCGTTTTCTTTGTATCTTTCAATTCACTTCAATTTGGGATCTGTTGTTTGACTGTTTTTGAGCCTTGAGGATAATAACCTGACAGCTTCCAGTGCAGTTTAGAGCTTACACACATTAGTGGTATTTTTTATAATAAACAAATGTTACTGAGGTTTAGCAACTTGTCCCCCTGCCTGCAGCTTTTCTGGTAGCACAGCCAGGAGTGGGATCTGCAGGAAACAGGACAAATTACAAATTACAGCTCCAAGATTTGTGATGCTTTGGCTGTCACTGGCTGATGCGGGACCACCAAATGTCTGACCCCCCTGGGACATGTACAGGCCAGAGGAAACCCCTCCCTATTCCTCCGTGGTGTTTGCCTTCACGGGATTGGAAATGACTTGCTGTGTCAATTGTCAGTCCCCCTGCTTGGCTGACTGTGGATAATTCTTTGCAACAAGCCGAAGGCCTCAGCTTTTGGAGCATGGCTTGGAGAACAGGCAATGGAACCTCCCTCCTGCAGCGACTCATAAATCAGGTGCTTACATCAAATCTCAGCAGGGTTTGAAACACCTTCTTAGAAATCTGGAAGCAAATTATTTGAGCTCAAGCCTAACAGGACTGTTCTGGGAGAGGAGGGTATTTTTTTTGGGGGGGGGGGGTTATTTTAAAGAAACGATTGATTGCTGTTGGTAGGTCCTGGCCTGGATTTGGAAAAGTCTCTCCTCATCCAGCAACCTAATCTATTGGTGCTGATATTTTATCCGGTCACATGACACACGACACACAAATCTGTGGGTTCAGGAAATAATGGATTCCATGCAATACACCTCTAAAAAGTGCCAGGATACTGTTCATGCACCGTAAAAGTCACGTAGCAGTAAAACTGCAGCTGGCATCTCCTTCTGTTTCATTTCATCTATTAATGTTTATAATGCCTTATTGGTTCGCTGAACTGCTCAGAGCAGTGTACATTAATTTCAAAATATAAATAACATCAACCAAAAGCAAATTACAAAATAAAAATATAAATCTCCCCATACACACAAAAACAAAGGAACTAGAATTCCCTCACACAAATGTTAGTTTAACCATGCCATTAATTTGTTGCAGCTGGATCCGTCTTTTCCTCACTTAAAAATAGCGAAGACATCCCTGTACTCTACTGTGACACATAGGGGGCTTTAGTGCACTGGTTGTCCTCTGCACTAAACAAGGGTGAACGCCAGTCCTCAAATGCTATAAACAGGCCAGGTTTTTTTTAGGATAACGTCAATGAAAATGTTTGAGAGATTTGCACACACTGCCTCCATTGTATGCAAATCTCCCTCATGCATATTCATTGTGGAAATCCTGAAAACCTGGCCTGTTTGTGGCACTCGAGGACTGGAGTTCGCCATCACTCCACTATCTTGTTGACTTCCAAGAATTTATTACTGAATTTAGCAACAGAAAGATGAACTTTTAGATTAGTAAGCCAGATTTATCTCCTGGATAAATTATACATGAAGAGGTTCATAGTTAGATACAGTCTGGATAGCAAAGTTAGCTGGATAAACTTATTCAGTTAACTTTGGAGGCATACTGTACAGTGCAGTCACACTATCTTAAAGTTAGCCGGTTAACTGTAGCTGAGTAACTTTACAACAGCTCTTTGGCTAGAATAGAATTAGTGGCTAACTCTGAATATCGGACTTAGCTGGTTAACTTAGCCGGCTATCTCAGCTCCTCCCACTTACACCCCTGGAATGCCCTAATTTATCCAACTAAATTCTAGCCTCCTAACTTGTTAGCTTGGCTAAAATATAGCCAGATATGTGCCCAGATAGTCATTAAATATGGACCTCATGATGTAAGCTCATTAGTAAAATCAACTTCAACAGGGATATGAGTGACTAACTCATTTTGAGCCATATAATATGGCAGACCTTCATCAGGGCTGAGGGCCATTCAGTTGACAATTAATAGTTGTAATGGTTGATGAGGTTTGATTTTTTTTTTTTTTTTTACCATATGTGTGAGGCAGTTCTAACGTTTATTCAAATGACTGGTTTGTATGTTGTTGTGAAGATGTGTGCATTTATGTGGCCCAGAACTTCCAAATCTTTAACTCTTAACAAAATGTTTTCCCTCATTTCATTAATATTCCGCATTTCAACAATATCAATGCAGATATTAAAAGCACAGAATAATACAGCACTAAAAGTAGGTTGGACTGAAAGCCTCTACAAAAAAACTGTTTCCCCCTTTTTTTTCTAAAACTTAAATAATCTTTGTCACAGCGTATCTCATAGAGCAAGGAATTGCAATCTTCTGGACCCAGAACTGAAAATGCTTTGGTTCTCGTTGTAAAGTGAGCAACAGACAGAGCTGGTATAGTTGTAGTGTATTTGGATTTTCAGAAGGTGTTTGACAAAGTCCCTCATGAGAGGCTTCTAAGAAAACTAAAAAGTCATGGGATAGGAGGCGATGTCCTTTCATGGATTACAAACTGGTTAAAAGACAGGAAACAGAGAGTAGGATTAAACGGTCAGTTTTCTCAGTGGAAAAGGGTAAACAGTGGAGTGCCTCAGGGATCTGTACTTGGACTGGTGCTTTTCAATATATTTATAAATGATCTGGAAAGGAATACGAAGAGTGAGGTTATCAAATTTGCGGATGACACAAAATTATTCAGAGTAGTTAAATCACAAGCGGATTGTGATACATTACAGGAGGACTTTGCAAGACTGGAAGATTGGGCAACTAAATGGCAGATGAAATTTAATGTGGACAAGTGCAAGGTGTTGCATATAGGGAAAAATAACCCTTGCTGTAGTTACATGATGTTAGGTTCCATATTAGGAGCTACCACCCAGGAAAAAGATCTAGGCATCATAGTGGATAATACTTTAAAATCGTCAGTTCAGTGTGCTACAGCAGCCAAAAAAGCAAACAGAATGTTAGGAATTATTAGGAAGGGAATGGTTAAAAAAAACCAGAAAATGTCATAATGCCTCTATATCGCTCCATGGTGAAGACCGCACCTTGAGTACCGAGTACAATTCTGGTCACCGCATCTCAAGAAAAATATAGTTGCAATGGAGAAGGTACAGAGAAGGGCAACCAAAATGATAAAGGGGATGGAACAGCTTCCCTATAAGGAAAGGCTGAAGAGGTTAGGGCTGTTCAACCTGGAGAAGAGACGGCTGAGGGGGGATATGATAGAGGTCTTTAACATCATGAGAGGTTTTGAACGAGTAGATGTGAATCGGTTATTTACACTTTCGAATAATAGAAGGACTAGGGGGCATTCCATGAAGTTAGCAAGTGGCACATTTAAGACTAATTGGAGAAAATTCTTTTTCACTTAATGCACAATAAAGCTCTGGAATTTGTTGCCAGGGGATGTGGTTAGTGCAGTTAGTGTAGCTGGGTTCAAAAAAGGTTTGGATAAGTTCTTGGAGGAGAAGTCCATTAACGGCTATTAATCAAGTTTACTTAGGGAATAGCCACTGCTATTAATTGCATCAGTAGCATGGGATCTTCTTAGTGTTTGGGTAATTGCCAGGTTCTTGTGGCCTGGTTTGGCCTCTGTTGGAAACAGGATGCTGGGCTTGATGGACCCATGGTCTGACCCAGCATGGCAATTTCTTATATTCTTATGTTCTTTACCTTAAATTCCGTGCTTCAGACACCAAAAGTACGCCACCATTACCCAAAATGAGTACATGTGATATAGCAGGAGATGGCAATGCTCCTAACCACAATATTATGGTTTTCTCACCATTGAGAACTAACTCGGTGTAACCACAGGACAGCTCAGAAACAAAGCACCTTTTAAACACATGGGGAGAGAACTTGCAGTGAGATTGGAGAACATAAAATTTGCATACTGGGTCAAACCAAATATCCATCAAGCTTAATATCCTATTTCTTACAATGACCAATCCAGGTCTCAGGAACCTGGCAGGATCCCAAAAGATCGATAGATCCTAAACTGTTTATCCTAGGGATGAGAAGTGAATTTCCCCACCTTAATAATGGTTAATGGACTTTTCTTTAAGGAACTTGTCTAAACTTTTTTTTTAAACCCAGCTACACCTACAGCTTTTACTACATCCTCCAGCAACGAATTCCAGAGTTTAATCATTTGTTGAGTAAAAAAATATTTTCTCCTTTTTGTCTTAAATGTATCACCTAGTAACTTCATTGGGTGTCCCCTGGTCTTTGTACTTCTTGAAAGCAAGAGCACAGGCTGATAGAGAGATGGGGACAGCCTTTCAGTGGGTTTTGGTTATGGTGCATGTTGGGGAGGAGGGAGAGGAAGGATTCTGGCATGAGCTGTTACATTGGCAATGCCAGATTAGAAATTAAATAACTGTGAAGCTCATGGAAGAAGAAAAAAGAAACCCACATCAAAGCAGCAGGGAAAGCTGACGCTGTGTCTGGAACTCCTTACCCTGACCCTGCTCTGCTCTGGAGGACCAGATCGCTCAAAAGATGGATGAATTGTAAAATTCGTACCCAGAAGCAGCTGAAACCATTTTTTGGTTTGTCTGCTGCAGTGTGTGAGTGTTTTATAGAAATGTACAAATTGATAGCAGCCAAAGAATGCCTGGCACATGCTCTCTTCGTGTCACGATAACATAGATGCCATCTGATCTGCAGTTCTATCCCTTGCTTCCCACACTGCAATGTTTTAAGGGGTTAGCAAATTATACATTTTTATGTCTCGCTTCCTCTTCATAGCCTGCGTAAATGAGACTAATTCAGATTGTACTGTGAACATATAACATATATAGAAACATAGAAATGGCGGCAGAAAAGGGTCAAGTGGTCCATCAGCTTATGGTAACATCTGCCGCGCCATACATCAGGGAGGGGGTGGCAAGTGTCGTGCCATACTTAAGCAGAGCTTTGTTCAAGTTCCATCACAAGTATCAGGCTTATTGGTTAAGAGTAGTAACAGCCACATCAGCAAGTTACCCCCATGCATATTTGTTGTCCCAGATCATAAAATGTATATCCTTGTTGGTGGGTGTCCAAAACTAATTCCCCTTTTCCCCCTGCCGTTAAAGCAGATTTAATTATAATTCTCCAGCTAAAGGGATACATCTTCAATAGGATCCCTCGTGCTTTTTAGCCCACACCAAGTCAGTCTGCAAACACACGGTACCCGTGTACATTGTGTTTGAATGTCTGGTTGCTGTAAAAGTATGAATATTCCCTTACCCATTAAATGCATGCAAGTTTTTGGAAATGAAAGATATGCTCGTCAATTACAAATGTCCCCTGGAACTCATCGTTATTTTATGTAGCCATAAGTACGCAAGTACTGTCAGTGGGCTAGAACTTCAGTTTCCCAGATATTGCTGACAAAAATGGATGAACTCTATTTTCACTCGTGTATAAGGTGCCAACTTCTTTGAAAATTTACCACAAAATGCTCTGCAAAGTTGAGCAGATTTCTGCTGCTTGCGGGCTCCAGTTTCATGACCTTGGAGAAACCTATTGTACCAGTTTTTCCCACCGACCCCCACCCCCTCAGCCTGATTTAGTTAGAATGTGGATGACCAGCAGATTCATTAACTGGGTTCCATAAAAACTTCCACGTGCTGCGAAGATAAGTCAGTTAACTGGGATTAAACAGGATATGACTTTGGGCAGAAGCATAGCAGGGAGACAACGCAAGGCCTAAAGTCCATGGTCTTCAGGCCTGCTAGTTGGTGGTGCCTGAGAAGGGTTACTGCTGCATCTGACTGGGATACCTTGTCTAAGCCTTTTATTTAAGGACTTGGAAGCCCGGTGTCGAATGAAGCATCTTATCACAGAGATCGTGTGCTTCTTGATGTTGCGCCATCACAAAATGATCAAGGGTGATGGCGATCAATAGCTTGCTGGCAGCACTTCCCTAAGCTAGCATGGAAAAGCTTTCTTTGCGAACCCTCTTGCCACATCTGGCTGGCAGGGTTTGATCTCATCATGATCTTACTTTCAAAAGGAAATGAGGAATGCTGAAGGTGTGAGACTAACATTTTTTTTATGAACAAACTTGCTAAACCTTGTAAAGAGAGAGCGAGCAGCTGCCCCTTGCTCCTGAAGTTTGTCTTACATTGGGTCATTACAAGGGGATGGGGTGGGGGCAGGGGAGGGGGGGGGCTGATGGTTTAAATTTGCCAGTCAATTTATGGTCAGGGGTGTGAAAACCTTTGTTCTCTTCTACCTTGTTTAACTGAACTCCAGAAAGCTTCCTGAAGAGGTATCTCATGGAGTAATGAGTTATACAGATTTGTAAATTGATCTGGTTGGCTCACATGCCATTTTCGGTTGTTAAAGCAACACTCCCAGGATTCGGTGTGAGCAAGTAAAACCGAATAGGAGAGAGGTCACCTCCTGTGGTACAGCGCTCGTAAGATGCAGAAGACATGTTTCTTTCTGATAACTCATCACCAGGGCCGGAAGACAAATTGACACTGAAAACTTCTGGTTTTATTTAAAAAGAAAGGTCTATCTTCACAATGCATTTCAATGGTGGTTGAAATTGCCCTCTCATTTCCACTGCGTGACATAGTAACACAGTAATGACAACAGACAAAAAACAAATGGTCCAGTCAGTCTGCCCTGCAAGTTTCTTATGTGCAGGTTACCCCCAAGCCTTATGTTAAGGGTAGCAATATTTACAAAATTACTGCTAGCAACATTTTTATGGGGTAAGCAGCCTTGATAATTCAGACAGTGTTGCTTGAACGTGCTTTGCTTTTGAACTTGGCCGTAGAAGCAGTCCTGTGCTTTTTCCCTACTGTCTGACTATCAGTACCCTGGACCATAAAAGTCAGGATTTAGTGTTGGCTGTCGTCTGAATCCAATTCTTCTTTTACTCCTGCTATTGAAGCAGAGAATGATGTTGCAATTGTGTCACAATCAAGAAAGCTAATTGGTTAAGGGCAGTAACCGCCGCACCAGCAAGTTACCCCCATGCACTCTTTTCTTCATTCCCATCCTCGAGCCTTTAGGGATGCACAGTGTTTATCCCATGCCCCTTTGAATATGTTTACTGTTTTCATCCTTACAACCTCTTCCGGGAGGGCATTCCAGGCAGTGACCACGCTCTCCTTGAACAAATATTTCCTGACATTGGTTCTGATTCGTCTCCCCCTGGAGTTTCATGTCGTGACCCCTAGTTCTACTGTTTCCTTTCTGATGGAAAAGTTTCCAAGTTTGTGCATCATTTAAACCTCTCAGGTTCTGAAGGTCTGTATCGTATCTCCCCTGCACCTCCTCTCTTCCAGGATGTACATATTCAGATCCTTCAGCCACTCCTCATAGGTCTTCCAATACTGACCCTGCACCATTTTGTTCACCCTTCCCTTTTGAGATACGGGCTCGAGAACTGAACACAGTATTCCAGGTGAGTCCTCATTAAGGACCTGTACCAAGGGGATTATCACTTCCTTCTTCCTGCTGGTTATTCCTCTTTCTGTGCAGCCCAGAGTTCTTCTGGCTTTAGCTATTGCCTTGTCACATTGCTTTGCTGCCTTCACATCGCCAGACACTTTCCCCCAATGTCCCTCTCTTGGTCCGTGCACATCAGTCTTTTACCTCCCATCACCTACAGCTCTTTAGTGCGTTCCAAAATGTTGCAGACTGGCATTGAAAAGCCAGCTGGTCCAGAGGCATACAGCTACTCTTGAAGGCTTTGAGAAAATGAAAAGCAAAAAAAAGGGGTTATCAATACTAACTTTAGTTTTGCCAACGGACAAGCAGATTAGAGGAGGGGAAGCAGGGTGGATGCTATGTAAAAGCAAATGCTTTCATTTTTGTTTCATTTTGCTTAGCATATGTTAAAGCTATTAGTTCATGCCAAAATGTTTAGTGTGTACTAAGGGAGTGATTTTTGTAACATCCTGCATAAGTTAGCAAATATGCACATAAGTTACACTGATCTTCAAAGTGCAGCTACATGCACGTCTGCTTCGAAAATTATCCCAGATGCATATAGTTTTGTCGAATATACACGCTTACTATTTAAAATGAAACAGTATTCGCATAAGTCTTAACCCCGGCCAGACTTCACCTCCAGGACGCTTCTCCCCTGTGTATGTAAAAGTGCATGCATATTAGTTCTGCAGTTATCTGAAGGGACCTCTTCTGTAGCTAAAGCAGTGTTTTATCCGTAAAGGTCCTTCTGAAAATTGCTCTCCTTAGGTGAATTTTCAAAAGGAGTTGTGTGTAAATGTAACTAGCAAAAGTCATTTATTCATGTAAACTGCATTTACATATGTAAAACCCAGTCTTAAGCATGTAAATGCTTTTGAAAATCAGACCCTGTGGTTTTAGTGTTTGCTAAATCAAATGAAAGGGAAAAAACCTTGAGAAATAAAATGTAATGTCTTCCTCTGCACCCCGTAGACTTTACCCAGTTCATTTTTGTCGTACACAGGAAGACTGACATTACTGTGCGGTTTATCTTCTTTACTGTCAACTAGGTTTCTCAGGAAGTGCATTGTTTAATTTGTTAAAAGAACATCTGTGAAAGTGGTATCTGGACCTTTTTTTTTCCAGTCTTAAACGATTTCCTTAGGAATTTATAGTCAAGTATCCAGAAAGCTGTGATTTGATTGATCCGTTTGTGTGTTTACATGTGTAGGTAGTGATGGGAAATACCTTTTCTTGCTAGGCCGGGATATAAGCATCAGAGGCAGCTGCCTAGGGTACCAAATATCCAGGTCAGAGAGCAGCCTGGTCCCGCTTCTGCTTACATCCAGGTCAGAGAGCAGCCTGGTCCCGCTTCTGCTTACATCAGGTCAGAGAGCAGCCTGGTCCCGCTTCTGCTTACATCCAGGTCAGAGAGCAGCCTGGTCCCGCTTCTGCTTACATCCAGGTCAGAGAGCAGCCTGGTCCCGCTTCTGCTTGCATCAGGTCAGAGAGCAGCCTGGTCCCGCTTCTGCTTACATCCAGGTCAGAGAGCAGCCTGGTCCCGCTTCTGCTTACATCAGGTCAGAGAGCAGCCTGGTCCCGCTTCTGCTTGCATCCAGGTCAGAGAGCAGCCTGGTCCCGCTTCTGCTTGCATCCAGGTCAGAGAGCAGCCTGGTCCCGCTTCTGCTTGCATCCAGGTCAGAGAGCAGCCTGGTCCCGCTTCTGCTTGCATCCAGGTCAGAGAGCAGCCTGGTCCCGCTTCTGCTTGCATTAGGTCAGAGAGCAGCCTGGTCCCGCTTCTGCTTGTTTCAGGGTCCTGTGCTAGCAAAGCTTCAAAGGGGTGCCACTGTGGCACTCTGCCCGTGCACTCCAAAATCTTAAATCTGACCCTGTTCTTGACATGTCTCTATAAGGCCTCTAACCCCCGCCAACCTAAAAATGCCCCTTAGCTGAAAGCTTTAACTTTCTTTCAACTTTAGAGTGTAAATTTGGTTTCCGGCTTGACTGAGTTATTTCCAGCGAGTGCAAGAAATTTATATGTTACCCATTCAGAAAGCTAAAGTAACAATATTAATCTTGTTACTTTTATTATTTTTATGAGCTGGCCTACAGCTGAGCTCCGCCCTGGGAGATAGGAGTCCAGGACACTGGTAACAGGTTTAGTAATAAGTTTTGGGCATTCTGCTTGTCTTGGTCCTGTTCTAATTATTGTGCAGTGTTGGTGACTGCACTGCTCGTCTTATCTCCCTTCTTAGTCCTCTACAGTCATGCCCCCCTCCCCCTAAACCTTGGGAACAGTGGTGCAGAGGTAGAAGGGCAGAGAAAGAGTTTTAGTCGTGCGAAGGGAGGTAGAGGTCTGGGATTTGGATAGCAATTCTTTCAAAGGCTGGACTTCTTCCAGTAAACTTGACTGTTGCTGTTATTTGATCTGTCTTAATGGATGACTGAAATGAAAACAACCCTGCTAGAAACATTTCCTCCTCAAGGCTTCTTTTTTTTCTTTTACAAATAGGATCTCAGGACCAAGAACTACCAAAAAAAATGTAGACGCCTGTATTGTATGCTGGAATGAAGAATTATTAACTAAACATTTTAATGGCCTGCTCTCTTGATCTGAATTCCCTGCTAATTCTTTCTCTCCTTATATGTGCAGTTAGACTTAGAAAAGAAACTTACTCAGCAAGTTGTAGGATATGGCTATTAGACAAGCTGACCACAAACATAGTAAGTTAATCAGAGCTGTGCATCCATTGTTGGATCCAATGGGACAACTCTGTTAAGTTAGGTCAGTAAAAAGTTCTTGTATGCAGCTTGTTTGTTGACCATTACATTTACATATCCAAGTGGACGCACTACTGTAGTCAAACCAAAATGTATGTATGTAGAGCAGCCAAACCTGTTTCATTTTTAGAAATCCCTCTAAACGAAGTCTTCTGACTCTGACACAGGACCACTATGAGGAAATATTGCCCACACAGGCCTTGGAAGAACACTAGGGCTGGCAACAGGGCAGCTAGGTGGGCAGAAAACAAGGGGCTATTCATAGAGTAAGCCCAGAACAGTTTCTTCAAGGACCTTGACTAAGGGACTGGAAAAACAGGGAGTAGAATTAGGGTCGCATGGGGACATAGGCTTTTACACTTACTGTTTTCATCTCAAGTACATAAGAAATGGCCTGCTCGGAGTCGCACGTGGAGAAGATGGGATTCGAGAGTGGCTCTTCCGAGATTTACAGCTGGAAGTCCTGTCAACTTCATATGCTGGCTTAGTTGAAGGGATAGGTTGGTCTAAGTTAGACTTCTCTCGCCTTCCTACTTAGTGGTAGATGCCAGAGCACTGGATTATTGTATTGTACTTTTAGGTCTTTTGGAAAATGTTAGTATGAAAAGATAAAGTAAGAAATATAGTTCTGAAGCTCTTGCTTTGTCTTGTACACCAGGGGAAGCTCCATAGGTGCTGAAGCTCTGATGTCTTGCAGCTGGCAATGGGGAAGATTTTCAAAGGGTTACGCGTGTAACCCCCGAAAAGCTGCCCCTGCGCGCGCCGAGCCTAAGCCCCCGGGATGCGCGTATGTCCCGGGGCTTTCAGAAATGGGCGGGCCGGGGCGTGGCCGGGGGCGTGTTGGTGGTCCGGGGGTGGAGCCGTGGGCGTGGCGGCGGCGTTCCAGAGTCCTCAGGCACTGCAGCCGTGCTGGAGGTTTACACGCTGGCAGGCAGGGGGCTTTAGTTAGGACTGGGGGGTGGGTTAGGGAGGGGAAGGTGGAGGGGAGCAGTGGAAAAGTTCCCTCCGAGGCCGCTCCGATTTCGTGAATGGAGGCAGCCTGTGCGGCTTGGCGCGCGCAGGTTGCACAATTGTGCACCCCCCTTGCGTGCACAGATCCTGGATTTTATAACGAGCGCGAACAAATCTGAGCCCGCGTGCAGGTTTTAAAATCTGCCCCATGACTTTTTATGGACCAGGTGTTTTGCTTCGCAGATTTTCTTTTTAACAAGTTTCCTGCAGAGAGGACTCTGTTCAGACGTTCACCTCTCCTTCCTTGTCCACATTTTAAGTTTTGCAGTTCATGTCTAGATCTTTGCTCACAGTCCCTGAGGGGCAAATTTCCAACAGATCTTGTTGGTCAATGGTCCTAAAATTTCCCCACAAAGGAGACTGTGGTTGGCCAGGGTTAGAGTAAGCAGTAGTTGGGTTTTACGTGTCCACTGCTTCTTGTGGCACAATTACATCCGGTGCTCATATTTCAGAATCTTGAAAAATAAAATGTGAAATTGACTTTTCGGATTAGGTCCATTTTTAGCTCCCATGCCAATCTGCTGACTTAGTAGGATTGAAAGGGTTTAGTAGTTTGACATTAGATTCTGTAACCACCAAATTCAAAAAGAAATTAAAGACCTGGCTCTTTAAGCAGGCTTACCCAGATTAGACACTTACCTCCTTCAACCTTATGCTAACCTTCTTTTGACCTGATCTTTGTATATAGTTTGTGTTACTACTTCATGTTACTTGCAGTACATTACCTGTTATTTGTATTATATTTCTCTATGCTCTGTTTCCGGCTACTTCTCGGCCTCTCTCGGTTCATTGCCCCTCCCCAGTACCTGTTTTATGTACTTTCCACCTTTTTAGTTCGGATGTAAACCGGTATGAGGTTACCACTAATGTCAGTATATAAAAGCGTTAAATAAATTAAATATTTTTGGTGCTAGATTTGAGGGGACAGTGGGTAGAGGCGACATCTCATCTGTAGCATCTCCATAAGCTGGAGGCTCCCAGGTCTAAATTGCAGCTTGGCTGACAGGGCCTTGTCACCTTTTTCAAGTTGAAAAAATGAGTATCAGGTTTTTGGTGATACAGTGGGGATGACTGTATATAGGGTTTTGCTGTTCCACACCATTCCACAGCGTTCCACAAAATCTCTGCAATAAAAGACTTCTATCTCAACTAAAAGAATGAAACGGAAGAACTAATCATAGCATAGGCTGACGGGCACCTGTAAGATACGGAGCTGGGACACTTGCAAGATATGAGCACAATAATTCTGAGAACTACTCGGGACAAACCTAAGGAGGCAGCCCAGAAAATGGCAATGAACAGCGAAGATGGCAAACTGGGGGCGGTCCTCTCTGATGACATGCTTCAGCAGATCTCCAAGAGTGTCAGCAGCATTGGATGATCAATTAAACAAACTGCAGTCAGCAATGGAGGAATTGAAAGAGAATTTTGGATCTTGTATGACCAAGCTGGAAGAGGGTAGAGTAAAAAGTTGCGACGCAAGAACTGGAAATGGAACAGGCAAATTGCACAATACAGGAACTACAACAGGTTGCTCACTCCCTTGGAGAAAAGGTAGAGGACTTGTAAAATAAGAACAGAAGAAATAATATCTCTGAATTCTAGGGGTTCCCGAAATGGTGAACGATGAAAGCCTTACTGCTTTATTGGAAAAATGGCTGCCAGAAACCTGGATATGCAGATGCAGAATGGCACTATGCAATGTGAATATGCCCTTAGAATTAGTATCCAACAGGAAGATACAGACAGGCCTAGGTCAGTAATTGCCAGGATTCTTAATTGGGCCCACAAGGTAAAACTCTTGAGGGCCTACTGCAAAGCAAAGGTGTGGAATACCAGGGGGGGGAAGCTATTGATTTTTAACGACTACTCCCTATGTATTGCGACCCAGAGGAAAAATATGGCGCCACTATGCTCTGAAATGTACAAAAGGGGGATATGGTTTGCATTGCTCTTACCTGCGAAGCTAAAAGGTTGCACAGTGTGTTTCACCTCCATCTTCCTCGTACTTTGTTCCGGTCCCTATCCCCCTTGACTCTCTTTCTCTCATTAAAGTTTTATATTACATAATGCTTCAGTGATTTGTTTAGAATTAACAAGACTAAGCCAGAGCTTTTGTAACAAATCTTAATGGGGGTGAAGGAGTTGGTGAACGGTAATTTCGGTACTTTTTTTTTTACATGTTACAACACTCACCACTGATTGCACTATGGCTTATGTCTTTCTCATAATGAACAGGTGGAAGAGTTATGAGACATTTTGGATTTAATTCTCTTTTTTTTTCTCTTTGTCTTTTTTGGGTGGGATTTTATTAGTGACTCTGTTTTTGGAGAGCATCAACTGAGCATTATGCAACACGATCCATATTTTATTCTAAATGGAAACCGGCATGGCAATAGATGTAAATAGCATGTGCCCTCTCTGCACAGGGTGAGGAGTCACCAGATGCAATTTATTTATCTTATTAATTTGGTCTTTTATCGTCTTACTATTTTTGGACTCTGCAGTCTTTATTATTTTTCAGCAAGGTCCCTGTGCATGGTGGCTGTGTGAGGGTATATTTTACATTATGTCATAGAACACTCTACATAAAATCTGGTAAAGCAAAACTTAGTTTATTAAATGTTGTAAGTATATGTATAATTAGCAAAGGTAAGTAATATCAAAATTGAATACAGTATCACAGTAAGCTATACATAAATCAGTACAAGTAAATAGGAAACAAACAAATAAATATAGAATATTAATCAAAGAATAACAAAGAACACTTCCCTTGTATGTCTTCCATTTATAAGACAATGTCCTTGGAAACCTGGAAGACTGCGAGCTTGGGGATTCTAAAGAGAACCAACTGTTCGCTCTTTTGTTCCTTTCAGCTCATCCAACTACAGTAAGCAAATGCAATGCCTTATATATCCCTCTACAAGTTAGGTGTTTCAATTTGCACTTTATCCAGAAAGGTATTTCAGTACTAGTCTTTTGATCTCACCATTTGTTAAAAGATACCAAATGTCTTAACTCATTATCAGCTCATTGGTATCCCTACTAGTCTTTAGCATTTGATCTTCCCAGGTGTTAAGAAACACCAGATGTCTTAGCCTTTGATCTCCCCAGAGACACCAGATGTTCCCTGGGGCCATCCCAGCTTTCCTGTTGCTAAGATGTCCCAGGAATGACATGATAGTGTCATGCCTTTATATAATCTTTGTACTTAAATTTTATGTAATATATTGATCTACATTCATCAATCATTAGCGCCTGTTCTGATCCGTAGCTCTCTATTTGCAGTACAAAGTCTTCCAGGGATCTTCTTACAGTCCCACGCCCCATAGAGGGTATTTTTATATTTTGTTATTTGAGACTGGCACGAGAAATGGGGGACTACAAGTTTATTTGCAATTATCTTCCAAGGGGGTTTGTTGTTTTACAGCTGGAACATTAATTTTCTTTTAACATTTTAAGGAAGAGAGAATTAAATGCTATTTTCTCTTTCCCTAACATTTTTTCTTTGAAGCTTATCAATGCGCTGAGCAAGATGTCCCGCCCCCACCCTCCCGCCACTAAGCTCATTTCTGCATAATGAATGGATAGGATCTGGGATATTGATGGGCCCTGGAGCTTTTTTTGTTATATTATGTCTTATACTTTTGGGTTTTCTCCTTACTGCTCTGTAGGCTGACATGTGAACTAAAACACATCTCTCCATTATGTTTTTTTTCAGTTTCTTTTGTGAGTATACTATAAGGGCCCTAAGAAAGAAATGGGGAACTTACAATGAGTGGTAAACCCCTTCAAAAAAATGAAGCAGATTAGTGAGGCAAGACTTCCCTTGGGTAAATCCATGTTGACTGTGTTCCATGTCTTTCTATATGCTCCGTGATTTTGATCTTTAGAATAGATTCCACTATTTTTCCCAGCACAGAAGTCAGGCTCACTGACTTCTGTGCTGTCACTGGGAAACTATAGTTTCCCGAATCATCTCTGGAGCCCTCTTTAAATATTGGGGTTACATTGGCCACCCTCTAGTCTTCAGGTATAATGGAGCTGAAATTTCATGTTTGAGTTCCTTCAGAACCCTAGGATGCATACCATCCGGTCCAGGTGATTTGCCACTCTCCAGTCTGCCAATCTGGTCTACTATGTCCTCCAGGTTCACAGTGATTTGGTTCAGTTCATCTGATTCAACACCCCTGAAAACCATCTCCGGAACTGAAAATGGGGAAAAAGGTGTTAGAAGATATGAAAATGGCGGAGAGAAAGAAAAAAATATTTCTCAATAGTATTGGTATTGGGGCCGATGCAATACAGTGCATTCAGCTGAGCGCACTGTTTACCGTGGTTGGATGCGTGTTTTGGTTGCGCATCCACAACCCCTTATGCTATAAGGAGATTAGTGCGTCCAAAATGCGCACTCAACACCCCCCCCCCCCCCCCCATGAAACTAATAGTGCTCATCACATGAAAATGCATGTTGATGAGGCTATTAGTTAGTACAACAATCAAAAAAAAAAAAAAGTGCGCTTGATGCACACATTTTAATGCTCAAAAATTAACACCAGCCCAGAGCTGGTGTTAAGTTTTGAGGCACCCCAAACCATGTTCGAAGAGCAAAAAAAAAGTTTTTTTTGTGGTTCCTCCTACTTAATATTGTTGTGATTCTAAGCAAGAGGAACCACAGAAAGCTGCAACAAAAAAAACCCTTGACAGCGGTCAGCTTAAGAAAAGGTAAGCTCAATTTACGAGCATCCATTTTCCTAACCTGTGTACATGAGTTAGGAAAACGGACCCTAAGAAAATTAGACGTCCATTTTCCTTACCTGTGCACAGCCACTTCTCCTGGGCGCTCAATTGCATGGATGCTCTAGAGACACGCAAATTATCCATTGCACGTCCCTTTTAGTGCGCCAGCTCATTAGAATATTAAATCAAGCGCCCAAGAGAGGGGATGTGCATGCGTTCAAAAAAACATGCGACCAGATTGGATGCACATTTTTTGTGCACATGATATTGCATCGGCCCCATTGTATGTCCAAGCACTTTCATAATGTGTTGCTGGAGTGGGGTTTTAGAAAGATATCTACGAGTGATATGCAACAAACATTTTTGAGATTACATGTAGGCAACATAGATGTAGTGATGAAGGAAATGTGGTTTCAGTTAACCTATCAATGCTATATGGGTAACTGAAAAAATGCTGAATGGGTCTAAATAAATCTTCTGAATGTAATAGATGTGGATCAAATATTGGTACTGTGTATCAAAAATGTTCTAAATATTCCAAGATTCAAACATTTTGGCATGAAATTCTGAAGAGTATTTTTAAATGCTCTGGAATTCGCATTGCTATGGATGGAGAGAGATGTTTGGTTTGAAAAGTGGATTGCCTTGCCAACTCATGCCAGGGCGAGAGGAAGCTTGTGCTGTATGCAATACAGTTAGCATGTAAGTGTATGTTACAATATTGGACTATAGACGAACCACCTGAACTGACAAACTGGCAGACAAAGATGTTCAGCATTGATGATGCATGAGAGGCTGGATGTTAAGTTTGCGAAATGAAAAGTTGCGGACAGATATATCAAGTTGTGGGATTCCATCTATCGAACCCTAATGGAAGACAAGAAGCAATCTCTGCTGGGCCAGGGATTTATGCAAGATTGGTCTTGATCAGTGATTTGGGCTATATACTAAATAGACATACATATACATATGTGTATATCCCTGTGTAGATGAAAAGTACGTATATCTTTGGAGCCTTAGTAATGGAAGTAGGATGGCAGGAGTTACAGAGGAAGGGAATGTGAGTGAGGCAAAGTGAATGGTTGGGGATGAATGATGAGTGAATGATTGTATGTATTGGTATGCATGGAGATACAAAAAGGAAACGTTTTCTCATTTATTTATTTATTTCCCAGATATTGTACTAAGATGAGATATTTGATACTTTTGATTTTGTTCTGGAGGCTCTGTTTTTGTTTATCCTATCATGGAATAAAAATTGTTTTGAAAAATAGAGTATCAGCTACAATTCGGTAGTGATAATTGTGTAACTTGACTTGTAAAGTGTAAGACATTATGAGGTGTGCAGTATAATGTGAATTATTATTGATAGTAATAAAAACATTATTATAAAAGATCAAATCCCAAAAGGGAAGCCATTCCTCTACTAGCAAATTAGTCATTTTGTCTGGTTGCAAAGTTTCTAGCTGCCACTCCCTTCCAGAAGTTGTCTGCATCTGAACAGTGGGCCAGACCTAATTGCTGATTTGGTGTTCATTAGATCTAATCCTTAAGCTTCCTCAGGGCTGCACCTGCATTGCAATCTGGGTTTGTCTGATGCCCGCTGGGTGGTTTTTCCTTTCATAATCCGTAATTGGAAATTGGGAGTTTTAGACTGGAACGGTATGCAACAATGTCTGCATGTCCTGGTAGGGAATTGTGAGCCCTGAT